>NC_138204.1:186057432-186304932 GCF_964194415.1 Vipera berus | reverse complement strand
CGAGACCTTTGACTGTTGGCTGCAACGAAAAGAAAACGACTCTTTTTGAAAGGCTCCTTGGGGGGCTTGCATGCAAACCAGATGTGATCTAAATGATTTTTTTCCCTTTTGAATTCAGATTGATCCACAGTCCTAGAAGGCAATAATTAAGAATCATCTTGGAGTTAAGTTTCATCAGTGCCTGACCAATACGGTCAATAGTGAACCAGTTATTTACTAGTGGTTTGATTAATAAAGAAGTTGTCACAAAGCATTTTTGTAAATTCAGAGCTTTCATAGCATAATATACGTATTTATGAGAAGTAAATCCTAATATTACAGAACAATAACCCACAACAACAATAACCCAGAACTGACCCACTGATATGAGTGTGTGTGTGTGTGTGTGTGTGTGTAAACACACACACACACACACACATAGTGTACATCAGTACTTGACTGCTTAAAAACACATTGAATTTTGTACTTAATGCATTTTGACATGACTGTTGTCCTGGTACTCGTACTTTGTTTGGTACTCAGTGTACTGCAATACGAAGAAGGGAACGGTCCCAGAGAAGGGACATGAAGTTGGCTATGGCGGGAAGGTCACTAGCATTGGAAAAGTGAGAGACAGGAAGTCCTTCCCAGCTGAAACAACCAATTAAAACAACGATATATAATAATTGGTGTGGTGGCCTAGTGGTGAAGATGCTTGCGTCCCACTTGTAAGGTTGTAAGTTCAATCCTAGGTTGTGACAGATGTTTCTCTCTTATCTCGCAAAGAAAAAATATTTGCTGCAAACTCCAGGTATGCATCAGGAAGGGCATCCATCCAGTAAACGCTCAGCCCCATCCAATCACTCCAACTCTGTCTCAAATAGGGACCACAAGATCATAAAAAGGGAGATTTTTATTCTAAAGCAATATGTACATATATTGATATTGGAATATTTGTGAGAAATCCTCTGCATGTCTTACATGTTAAAAGCCATTAAATATATATATATATATTTAAGATTGTATATAAAACCCAATATATAAAGCAGTAAACTGAGAGATGGCCTTACACTCCAGTTTCATTGTAAATCCTACATTACTTTTGAATAAACCTCCAATTTAAAATGAACTTCTTCATTTTCTTCAAACATAAGTTCCATATTCTGCTAGCATCAGTACCTACCCCCAATCATGGTGAGCTGTGTGTCCAGTGAAGGGATAAATAAACTAACTGACCCAGAAACCCACCCATCCCTTCCTGGCTCTCTGTCTTTCCCTGGCAGTGTGAACCCCTGCTTTTGAGCTTTTAATCTGGAAAACATACAAATCATGGCTACGATTTAAGGTCCTTGGAATTATGGTGGGACATATTTCAGCAAGCCTTCCCAACGTAGCCTTGTACACAGCATACTTCCATTTTGTCCAGGAAAGAAGCTTATTGTTACAAATCAGTTTGTCATTATATTTATGAGAGCCAGTTTGGTACACCAGTAATGATTAAATCACCAGGCTTAAAACTGGGGAACTAATTTCTAGAGTTGCCTTAGAGACAAAGCCAGTTGGGTGACCTTGGGCTAGTCATTCTTTCTCAGCCCTAGAAAGCAGACAGTAGAAAATGACTTCTGAAATCTTGCCAAGAAAACTGCAGGGACATGTCCAGCCAGTCACCAGAAGTCAATGCTTACTGGAAGGCATCAAATAATAATTATATAGCATTTTTACAGTTACCATAGAAAAAAAAACATATGAAGTTCAGGGTTGAACTGTTGAATCCGTTCAACTAGATAACATCATTGGTGCGCTGATAATGTTACCTAGTTGAATAATGAAAGGTCTGCAAGCAAATAACCTCGGAGAACACCAAGAACTCCACTTCTTACAGTATTTGTGCTTATTCAAATACCTTGTTTATTGAACAAGAACAAATACTGTAAGAAGTATAAGAAGTAAGAAATACTGCTAATATTTAGGAATTAGATAGACCTCACCACATGGGAGCACATCATACATTGTTACAACTAAACCTCAGTCTTAAAGTGACGCCAAACTTGCCACTAGGCACAAGAATAGTTATTTTTTCATTCTTAATTGGGGCTAACTGCAATGCAAGAGCCAGTAACATTTGGTGGGGAGTGGAAAGGGGAGGGGAATCAAAGTTTCCCTCATCAAGCATTATTTTGGTAACTAAACTCCTAACTACCTCCATCCATCTGCAGTGGTGCTGGAAAGTATGATAGGTGTAGTCCTAATTCATCTATAGGGTAGCAGTTTGAGAGAGCCTGAAATAGTTATGTTGCACAAGTCCAAAAAAGGAAATGAACAGATACTCCCCTCTACAATGTGCTTATTGTCACTGAAGAAACAAGCCTAAAGCAATCCTGTCAGTAAGCTATTAGCCTGAATATTATTTGCTCTAGGTAAATTGATGAGTTGCAGGGCCCATCTATCTAGCAATAAAATTCAGATGAATAGCTTTCTCAACCTCATTACTCATTAAGTGGCAGATCTACCATAGACTTTCTGTGTACATACAGAAACATACCTATCATTATAGGATGTTGTCAGAAAGAAATTTACACATAAGTCTGGGAAGCAGCTCTGTTGACCTGCAGAAACTTTGTTGGTGGCTTGATCTGGAATTGCAAAGCTTTAACTCATTGTGCATCCATCTCTCATTTCTGGAGGATGGCTCATTTGCACAATTGTTTTCTTGCTCGAGGGCAATCTTCATACTGGGAGGCCAATATCCTGCCATTCTCAAACCCACAGATAAAGAAGAGTATCACATAAGAGTGAGGCATTGACTAGCAAGACACATTCACCCTCTTTGGGGATGTCTTACATCTCCTCTTGGTTATGCTGAGAGATAAGGCTCATTGATTCTCACCATCTCACCTCCTGCCTTGGACTCATGTTCCAGGCAATTAACACAAAAATTACTTAGTTTGCATATACTTTCTTTTGAGTTGAAATGAACATGGGAAACAACTTCCTTCAGTTTTCCCACCAAGGCCAGTGGTAAAGATTGTTTAGATTTTCTACCATGATGGACTTAATCCCTTTGTTCCTGGACTTCTTTGCTTGATATCTTTTTTTCGGAATGAGAAACAACTGTATAAATAAAAAGTAACTGGTACACTTTCTCACACAAACAAGTATAATAAAGAAGTTTGCATAGTAACCTACCCTGGCCTTTTCTGTAATCTGTATGTTTGTAGCACATGATTATGTATTTTCTTCCTCCCAATGCCCACTTAGGTGAGAAGACAGATCTGGACACTTGATTTGAACACCTGCCCACAATGCCATAATTTTCCACTGAAATTATATAAGCAGATGGGGAGTTGTCTGTACCACTTATAGAAGGTCCAGTGGGCACACCTTAAATTAGCCATGTGGTGAGTCTTTAACCACAGACACACCAATTCTCATCTGAACAGCTGACACAATCCTAAATAATTTATTACGTACAAATGGTGAAACTTGTCTTTGACATCTGAACCAGATTCCAACTGTCACTTGATAGTTATGATAATTGCTGGTTTGTGCTGACAGGAGTAGCACCAGCCATTTTACCTAAAGCAAATAATTAAGAAATTGTGTCCATGTTATCATTTTTCCTTCAAAGTTGTTACTTTTCTCTTTTTAAAGAAAATATTTGAAATGAATACAAACAACTGAACTTGAAAGTTTTCAAATGATCCATCCAGTCAGATCTTTAATCACATGAAAAGGCTTTTATCAATTTCACAAATGGAATCAGATTTATCTAAAAATTAAGTGTGGCAGATAGTCAGACAAAAGATATGTTTGTTGAAGGTTTGTGTATTCCTGCTGCCTCTCTCTCCAATGTTCAAGAACCAAGAAGTTGCAAAGTCTAACTGGGCTAGGCAACATAATGATTTTTCTATGGTTTTCCATAGGAACTAAACATTTGTATCAAGTTTTTTCTTAGGTATTAGGACTTTATTGCCTAATTTTAGCTACATTTCTCCACCTGCTTTCTTCTGGAACATCCTTCCAGCTGCTAGCTTGAAACTTTCTAGAAATTCAAACAGAAGTTCATTGCAATATTTTAACGCCAATGGCAAATTAATGAACTTATATGTCTATATATTTTGCATGAATAAGTTATATTCATTAAACTGTTTAACAGGAAAATGCTTATTATCATTTAAATAGAATTGAATAGTGGGTGAATCATGCTGAAGCATTTAATATTTTTGTAGGCTGCAGAAATACAGATTCAGAGTGATACCTTGTTACACACAATTTGTTCTTTTATAATTGTGGGTGTGCACATGCTCATGGGGGGTGGTGGTATATGTAGACACATTTCTGCCTGGAGGGAGGAGAATAAAGCAAACTTGGAAATTAAAAAGATTAATTTAGAGCCAGCTATGCAGCATTTGATGAGTTGGTTTGTAAAACACAATTTAAAAGGCATGATTATGAGCACATAAAAATGTGGCAGGGCATTTCTACCTTGTATTTACTTAATGAAAAGGGTAATGCTATAAAAATCTATCAGCTTAATTAAGTAACAAATTAGAAGCAGAAGCTGCCATTTTAAATTTTTTAAAGAAATTATTATTTTGGGGGGAGGGTGGGGTGTTGAATTTATTCAAGTTTCTGCTAAGTGCCAGTAGTCCAGTATTTTGTCCTTGTGAAGAAAAACAATATCTTGAAATAAGAAAAATTCTATACCTATATCTATATTTATCCATTCCCATATCCATTTATTACATTTATACTGATCTGTAAAAACACTAAAATATGCGCTTGTGCAAGTTGAGCTGCACATGTGCATGCATGCCAGCCTGCCACTCACACGGCCCGGTTCCCTTCTCCCCTCCCCCCAGCCCGGCTGTCAAGCCATAAAGATTGAGGACTGTTGGTCTACTCTAAATGGTTGGCTTAGAGTGAAACAAGAAGATCAGGATCATACAATTCTTTCACTTCAGGATTCCAATATCTGGGGAATTGAGTTCCCTTTTGCCCACCCAACTATTCAAGCATGATGGACAATGTTATTTTTAATTGGTAAAAGCAAGGCCCTTGGATCACCTTCTCAGAATGAATGGAAACTAAAGCAAATAGTTAAACTGAATGTGATTGAATTACTTTCCACCTCCCTGCCTGCTCCATGTACTTTTTAAAGAAAAGCACCCCTTTGTCATATAAACCAATCCGTCTTTGATGACAAGTTGTATATTTTAAGGGAAACTCAAGACAAAGGAATCTTCTCTGTCTTAATTGTCTGTTTCTCTTTCTCCTCCATCCCATCGTGGACTTTCCCTTTGGTGATAAGCATCCATGCTAGCCAATGATTATTGCTGCAGGATTTGTTTCTTCTTTCCTTCTGGAAAGAGATCTTGTCATCCTACAATTGCATTCTAGTGGATATGTTGGTGCTTCTTTTTTCTTTTAACTAATAGAATGCATACACAAATCTTCTTTCTTAAAAACTGTGGAAATAAAAAAAATCAAACAGAACATCAAACAAGGGAATGAATTTCTGTTCTGTCTAAATTTCTGTTATTGGATGTGTTGAATCCATTGCTCTCTTTCCTGTTAATTTTACCTGTCTTAGTTAAAGTTATGTTTCATTGGCACTAAGGCAAATGATTCTCTTTTCTGTGCTCAGAACCTAGGTCTGCCTTCCTCACTGCTTTCCTAATTGCCTTTTAAAAGTGTTGGGTCATCTTTCCTAGCAAGGTCAAGCCCATGTGTTTTCCTTATCAGCTTAGGGTGAGAGAGGAGCCAAGCTAATACTGAAGATTGGGGCAGAGAATGAACATGGAAAGGCAAGCAAGAATATGTGCAACAAGATATAGAACATGTTTGTATGGATTCTCCAGAGAACATCTTGCCTAGGACCCACTATGGTGGGGCAACAGTGGAAAGGGATCACACCACGTTTGCAATGGTTACATTCTTAAGAATAGAGTATACCCTGGTAACTAGGATAGGCATCCAATCACATATATCCTTAATGCATTAGCAGATAGAATTTTTCCTGCCAGGAACTTAATCTGCACTGTTTCTTTTAACAGGACTATTGCTTTTTCAAGAGTTTTCATTTACTGCTATTTGTTTCAGTCAATGACCATAGACATGATCTATCAAGACAGCAAGACAGTTATCAGGAAAGACTAACACCCACAACCCTTGTAGAGCTACCAACTAATATCTAAAGTACAGAACATCAAGTTCAAGTACACTTAACTCCCAAACAATTCACAAAATTTGAGCAGGATGAGTCCTGGCTGGTCAACTAATTACAGAACCCTTTCAACTCTTCAATGAAAAGTGTCTTTTATTTATTTAGTGTATAGCATTATTACATTAGGGACACAGTGGCTCAGTGGGTTAGGACGCTGAGCTTGTCGATCAGAAGGTCGGCAGTTTGGTGGGTCGAATCCCAAGTGCCGCGTAACAGAGTGAGCGCCTGTTACTCGTCCCAGTTTCTGCCAACCTAGCAGTTTGAAAGCATGTAAAAAATGCAAGTAGAAAAATAGGGACCACTACGCTGGGAAGGTAACAGCGTTCCGTGTGCCTTTGGCGTCTAGTCATGCCAGCCACATGACCACAGAGACGTCCTCGGACAAGCGCTGGCTCTTCGGAAACGGAGATGAGCACCGGCCCCTAGAGTTGGAAACGACTAGCACGCATGTGTGGGGGAACCTTTACCTTTACCTTTATTGTTACATTATCCATGAGACTACAATGTGAATGCAGAGTAATAGTTGGCTGCCAAACTAGCTCTGTTGTGCTACACACTCTCATACTTCCCAAGATGTGTCACAGGAGGGTGAGCTAGCTTCACACCAGAATTCGAGGGCAAAGGCAAGCTAGCTTTGTACTGCTCTTCCTATAGCATCACCCAAGGCCCTCTCCGGATCAGCCTTGCAAATGGGCATTGCAAATGGGAAGGTTTAGAGCCAGTAGGAATTTGACTGCCTGCACGAAGCACCACCTTGTCTCCCCACCTATGTATCTACTTGCATAGAACATGTTTTTGAACTGTTAAATGGGCAGAAGCTGAGAAGCTGAGGAGCTCATCCCACCAAGTAGTGCTAGGCTGGAATTGGTGGAGCAAAGACTATCTCCAATGTCATTAAGCCACTGAGCCACTGCATCTCAAAAGTTGCCTCAAGTCAATAGGAAACTTAGCAATCACGGTTACATTGCTGTTATTGCAAGTAGAAAGGAAAGCAATATTTCAGTCATTGACTTGAGCTTAGCGTCAATTTTTGCAAGAACCTATTACATAATGTATTCACATAAATTCTTCAATTAATAATGCCATATGAGTGAGTCTGAAAAGGAAATGCTAGTTAACTTTATACAATCTCTGTTCAAAATACATTAATTCAGGATAAGCAATGTTGTGATCATTAGGGATAAGGGAATTGAAGATGCAACATGGATGGAATGAATCTGGATGAAAATGTTATATAAAATAAGTCAATGAGTTTCAGAAATTACATGCTGTCTGCATTCACTGTTCAAATTCTGTATAGTGTGTATATTCTTATTATTAACTCCTAATCTTTTTACTTTCTCTATTTTTGATTAGAATCATAAAGTATATTTTTTCCAATATCACTGAACACTAAAATCAGCCTGCTCTTCTTAAGAACATTTCCTTGAGCAGTCAAACTCCTCTTTTCAAAGCAGCAAGACATTTATATCATATAAAAATCATGTTTGGAGGCCAATATATATATATTAAAAATTCTTATGAGCTGAGACTGTGCCCCTATGGACAAGGAGCTACTGAAACTACAGCTCACATCCTACTATACTGTACTTTCTATAAGGACTGATGGACCCATCTCATAACACCTCACCTGACCAAATACCTGGGAAACACCCATCTTTTTATGTACAATTGCTGTTATTGCATCAGTCTGATGTAGTGGCTTTGAATGTAGCTAAATTTTGTTACACTGTCTGCAAAATTAAGCAGAGTTTGAGTGCCTCTGACAATCCACCACTAATTGTAATATATTATCTTGTGCTTTTATTTGTAATGAGGGTCTGTAACCATAATAAAAATTATATAAGGCAAGTTTGACCCCTGGTGACTAAATGCAGACATTCATTAGAAAAAAAATAAATGTAGCTCAGAGCTGGGGGTTTTTTTTGGGGGGGGGGTGCTTGGTGCTCTGTGAGCTTGGTTATTTTCTGACAGATGCTTCGTTATCAGACTAGATAACATTGCAGCAAAAGGATAATGGGGCAAATGTAAGGGATATATTCCTGTTATTTTTCTGTTGGCAACAGTTCATAAATGATTTGTTATGGATCGTGGGGGACTGTTTCTTGTTATTTCCCAAATTAATCTATAGTTTGGAAAATAATAACAGCTAGAGTTCTCTGGCAGCCTTTTGTCCAGATATTAACTAGACCTGATTCCAAGCAAGGTCAGCCTGGGGCTGTCACTGCTAAGACTATGTGCTGTGTAAACCTAGCTACTCTGGCTTAGCCAATGAGCTATTGTTAAACAACAATAGTTTAACAATAGTGGTATCTGTGAGTTTTGCCAGTCTTAGTTATGGATAATATAAATCCTTTTGATTTCAGTCAGATTTAAGCACAAGTTTTTCCTAATCAGCTGTGGCTCTCATGTGTTACCAAAGACACATCTGATGATGGGGAGTTCCTTTGTTTCTCATATCTCTCCACTTAAGCCTTCCACTGTAAAATGGTCTTATATGGCAAGAAGGAAACTCAGACTTGGATTTGTCTTAAAGAAAGAAGAATCTTAAAGAATAATTCTTAAAGAAAAATCCAAGTGGATACTTGTGACAATTGAATCATAGGTTCAAAGGATATGACAGCTGGTCATGTTATACCTCACTGGAATTACTGCAAAACTAGATGAGCAAGGTTTCATTTGTATCTGCATACAGGGAAGCTGATCAATGTCCACTCTAATTGGTTGGATCACATTCTTCTTATAATGTTGCAAAATTTGTTGGAAAGTTGATCCATTTAAACCCACCTTTCAATAAAAGTTGATTTCTCTGTCTTTCTCCCAGATACTATTCTGAATTTTGAAAAGCGGTCACTTATTTTTTGATGACCAGCTTAAGAGGTTTAGGCATGCACTCTTAGTTCAAGCTTTGGGGTGGGCCTTTATTTCACGCCCCCCTAAAGGTAAACGGCAGAGAGGTCTGATGGTTCGTCAACTCTCTCTGACTCCTTCCTGCTCTAAAGTAAGCCCAGCAGTGAAAGCGGAGAAAGAGAAGGAGAAGGGGTAGAAATACCCCTTGATAAATAACCTTTCCATATTAAATGCCCATCAATCTGACATAAACAATTAGCTGTCAGGTGCTTGGCTTTGCAAGCAGAGGCCAATTTTCAGATTAGTGCTAATTGCAGGGAGGGCTGACACATCAACTCTGAGAGCCAGTAGCTTACAGTGCCCATAGAAGCAGACTTCAATAGCAAGAGCAAGGGAGGGCCAAGGCTGCCTGTCTCCAGATTGCTGGCAGTTTGACTGTAGACTAAAGTAATGGAGCTGGCAGGGTGGAATCAATTACTGGCCAATGAAGATTTTCCCACAGGTCGGGGGCTTGGGAAAAAGAAGGACGTTCCTGCTGCCTAGACAGCTGGCATGGACTGTCCAGTGGGAAAAGAGCTGGCAGAATGAGAAAAAGAGGGGCAGTTTTCTGTGATAAAAACAGTGACAGACTATCAATTATGAAAAGAGTACTTGGGGGAAAAAAAGTGGAAGTTTGCTACCTCTGCCCTTCCTCCCTGCTGTACCCAGAATGATTTGAAGTCTTTTGCACTGACTTTAGACAGAAAATGTCTCAGTAGAGAATTCCTAAATTTAGCTCTTGCATTTTGGTTTTAATAAGGTACACATGTGTGCATCTTTGCAGAACGTTTGGACCTCAGGTTTGTGACAAAATTTGTTTTGACTGATGTTTGGTGTATTACGTTCAAGTACTATGTATAATATGTATGTCTTTCCCCACCCCCCCATTCTTGCTTCTGAGGAATTCAAGGGACACACATGAGAATCGTCCTTCTTTTACTTAGTGCTATCAGATTTTGTCTGCAAAAGTCTAGATTACCACTAAATGGCAGCAAAGAGATACAGAAAATTTTAATACTTTGCTGCCATTTAGTGAGCGTATGAATTATTGCAGCCCAAATCTGGCAGTTTTAACTTTGCCATCACAATGAACCCATGGCTAGGTTGGAATGAGTATCAGTAGTCACCCCAAGTAAACTAGTGAGCTTTTACAGGTAAATGGGAAGTCGAACTTGATTTCTCTTGGTCCAGCTGCCCACAACTTTTTCTTCAATGTCCCTGTGTACGTATGAATTGAGAATTTTGCTTAAAATATTCTAGCTGTAACTGTAATGTACATTTAGTGGCATGCACTAAGTCACGTTTCCTCCAAAGTTTTGGCCTCCCAGATATGGTTGAACAGAGGAAGATTGTAAGGGAACTGAAAATCAGCTATTAGAACATAGTTTTGAATTATATTATAAGAACTTGGAACGATATAATTAAAATTAATTAATAATTGATGAACCACTAAGACAGGAAATAGAATATATTTGTGAAAATAAAAATGTATTTAAACAAACAATATATGTATTTTAGATATGACAACTATTATATAATGAAATAGGGGAATTTTGGGTTACCCAAAAATGAATATTATGGATACTAAAGGCTAATTCAGAGCACTGTAACTGAAATTAGGTAAAACTTAAAAACAGAACATGGATAAATATAAATTAAAATATATTGATAATTGTCTCAACTGACCATGTTATAACTAGAAATGTATTAATTTGATTGCGATATTGTAATTAAGGGAATTGGAGAGAGAACCTTTGCTGATGTAACCTGGAATATGTACAAAAAGATATTCTTATTGGACTTTTGATTACCACCACGTTGCTTCATAAATATCTGGATGTAAAATTAATAAAACTTGTTTTTTAAAAAATAAACCATTGCCCAACAGTGCTCACTGATCTGAGGTTAGAATAATTATTTCACTGGGATTGACATCTTGGAAGTGTTTCCTTTGACTCATATCTTTATAGGTAGAATGTTTCACCTTCTATTGAGAAAAGAATTTCTGAGGAACAATAAAATGTAAGTCTAGAGGTGTGCAGTTAATAAAATGAGAAGATAGCAGCTTTCTGATTTCCACCTGTAAGAGCAAAGCAAAAGAGAAGATGCAGAGCAATTACTGAAAAGCTGAGAAGCTTCATACAGGTATTTCTGAACATCGTGTAAAAATCCTCACAGCCTTCTTTCTCTCTTAAGAAACATTTAAGCAACACACAGCCAACACTTGCTTGGCTTCTGTAAATCTTGCAAGTCTAACCCATGGATGGGTGGGAAGAGACAACAGCAACAATGATTGCTTAACAGGACATGTTTTCTCAAGGACATGAATTATTCCAGGATAATGCTTAGGAAACAATGAACAGCTTGCTGGCCGAAGGAAACAATTCTGAGAATGAGAAACAGTACAACTTAAATATGAACTTCCGGATCTCAGCCTGCTGAAAGGTGCTCTTCTGAAATGGTGCCACCCTCCCTATCAAATTGAGAATTCTTTTCAGAAGTACTGCACCTCCATTGTTGCTAGCTAGCATTGCTGCTGTTTAATTGCCACAATGGCAGGACTCGTGCATAAGACACAAACAGCTACTACTAATAAGTCTTTGTTGGGTTCCTCCAAATGGTGGCTGTGAGCCATGGAGAATATGCCACCCAATAAAATATATTTTTAAGAAGTTAGCTTCAGTTTCACATAATGTATTAAAATGGATGGAGCTTCAATCTCATCATTCTGGCTACCATCTTGACTTTTTCAATCATGTGCTAAAGATATGACTGATTTAATGAGATGTCATGAATGTGCGTGCTGATTGATATGGTTTGAGAAGACTTGTTTTTAAAAAGGTCTATATAAAACCCAGTTTAGCATCTCTACATAGCCCATTTTATTTTATTTTCTTTCACCTTTGCTTTTTACCAATTAATTAATAATAATTACCGGTAATAATAGAACAATCTATTTAAGTCAAGCTTGATTCCTGGGATCTACACATACATTTCTAAGTAGTTTTCTTGGCAAGAATATGGAAGTGGTTTGTTGTTATCTGCTTCCAATCACATCCCATCCCATCCTATCCCACCAGCCCGGTGGCACAGTGGTTAGAATGCAATATTGCAGGCTAACTCTGCCCACAACCTGGAGTTTGATCCTGACAAAGCTCAAAGTTGAATCATTCTTTGATCCTTCCCAGGTTTGTAAAATGAAGACCCAGATTGTTAGGGGCAATATGCTGACATTGTAAACTGCCCAGAGAGTGCTGTAAAGCACTATGGGGTGGTATATAAGTCTAAGTATTATTGTTATTGCCATTGCTATTATCTTCACTCTTAGGAATGCTTCTTTTAAATGCTTCTTTAGTCCTTCTGAACTGTTGCCTACAGTCCAAAATTTCTTAGTGGTCTCCCATTTGATCTGACTCTGCTTGACTTTTGGGATCAGCCAAGCATAGATAATTTAAGATAATCTATCCCAATGAGTAAAATGGAATTTATGTGTAAATGAATATGGGAAAATATTGCATCAATGAAGAAAAAGGTGTGTTTCATTAATATAACACAGTTTTCAATCATTAGATATAAATATATCTCCTATACTTAAAAACATCTGATTAGTCTAGCTACATTACTGATTTCATTGGAAAGAGCTGAACATATGCTCAGTTCTCAAATATAAACCATAGGGACTTAAAGGATGTTGGCTTAGATTTGGATAGTTGTGAGCAGTCGTAGAACAAAAAATAATTGTCCCATCAAACACTTTGCAAAATTAAACAAAATATAATTTTCAATGATAGAAGGGGAAACACTAATCAATACAAGGTAATCATACTAAATTTATTAATTCATTATAGTGATATGTATAGTGATATGTATTTACAATGCCTTGGTAAGGCCACACCTGGAATACTGCATCCAGTTTTGGTCACCACAATGTAAAAAAGATGTCAAGACTCTAGAAAGAGTACAGAGAAGAGCAACAAAGATGATTGGGGGACTGGAAGCTAAAACATATAGGGAACGGTTGCTGGAATTGGGTATGTGTAGTTTAATGAAGAGAAGGGTGAGGGGTGACATGATAGCAGTGTTCCAATATCTCAGGGGCCGCCACAAAGAAGAGGGAGCCACATGTCCTGAAAGCAGGACAAGAAGCAATGGATGGAAACTAGTCAAGGAGAGGAGCAACCTAGAACTAAGGAGAAACTTCCTGACAGTTAGAACAAGTAAGCAGTGGAACAACCTGCCTCCAAAAGTGGTGAATGCTCCAACACTGGAAGTTTTTAAGAAGAGACTGGCCAACCATTTGTCTGAAATGGTATAGGGTTTCCTGCCTGAGCAGGGGGTTGGACTAGATGACCTCCAAGGTCCCTTCCAACTATTATTATTATTATTATTATTATTATTATTATTATTATTATTATTATTATTATTATTATTATTATTATTATTATTATTATTATTATATTAAATTAAAGTGAGTTGTCTTTGCTTGCTTACTTCTTTTGTTGTCCTTACAGATATTTTGGGAATCTAGTAAACTGGCCAGTCCTTCAAAGTCCAGGTGTGATCCTTCATCTGGGAAGGCTGGGAAACCCCATCCTGCAAATTTCATATAGTTGAAGAAATCTTTGCTTTCTTAATATTTCATTAAGCCAGATACTTAATATTTATTTCTGCAGTATCAGTTTTTGTTTTTATTTCTCTGTTTTTATGTAGATCCCTTTTTGATTTATATTTGAGAAACAGCTTGATGAGCTGATCTCCAGCCTTTATAACTGATAGCATTTACTTGCTACCAATGGGCAATTCTGTTCTTTGGGGATTTCACGAGTTAGTGATTTTCTCAAACACTAGGCAGCATCTGCTTTTATATTTCCTTCTCTCTTAAGTGTTTACAGGTCATGTTAACAGCTTTGAGAAAATGAGATATAAAAATGAAAGTATTGTAAAGTAGAATAGAATAAATAACAGAGTTGGAAGGGACCTTGCAGGTCATTCTAGTCCAACAAAAGAGATTGAGCAGAACAGTTCCTTGTAACCTTTGGTTTTGAAAAAAAAAAGCAGGAAGAATGAAGTTAAATGGGACATAAGAGAGAAAGGATGCTATTACTAGAATAGCCTTCCTCAGTTTGAAGAGGGAGCCAAGCTATTCTCCAAAGCACCTGAAAGCAGGACAAGAAGCAATGGATGGAAACTAGTCAAGGAGAGAAGCAACCTAGAACTAAGGAGAAACTTCCTGACAGTTAGAACAACTAACCAGTGGAACAACCTGCCCACAGAAGTGGTGAATGCTCCAACACTGGAAGTTTTTAAAAAGAGACTGGCCAGCCATTTGTCTGAAATGGTATAGGGTTTCCTGCCTGAGCAGGGGGTTGGACTAGATGACCTCCAAGGTCCCTTCCAACTTCTTCTTCTTCTTCTTCTTCTTCTTCTTCTTATTATTATTATTATTATTATTATTATTATTATTATTATTATTATTATTATTATTATTTGTTTTGGATTCCAACTCCCACAGTCTAGCTCTAGCATGGGATGTTGGTGTGGTAATGAAATACAACACATGCAAGAGGGTACCAGGTCCATGAAAGCTGTCCTAAAACTTGACATTTTTCTTAATTTACTATCTTAACTGTGTGCTTTCAAGGGTAATAAAGCCATGGCCTTGTCCATCTGTGTCTATGAGGGAGAAGCAGTCTCAGGTCAACTGCTATCTACATACAATGTAATATTTTATAGAAGTAATCTATAAAGTTCACAGTCACCATATGTTTCTTATTCTGTGCTGTACAAAATAAGTTCAAAGCTGGATTCTGTAATTAAGGCACTGGATCTTGTTATTAAGAGTTGTGTTATCTCACACCTATTATATTCAGCTTTGCTGGAAGAGAGGAATCATTTAGAAAACTCCTGTTCCAGTACTCTCACACATTAGAAGTTGAGCACTGAAGAACAAAAATAAAAATTATTTGGAATTCAGAATTCTCCCATAGTTCATAAACCAAGAGGAGCTATTAAAGATTAGCGCAGGCTTTAGCCTCTAAAACTGAATAAGTACACTCATTATGGTGTTTCAAAAGAAAGGTAATTATCGTAAGAATGTAGGAATGTTCTGCTGATTCAGCATCCTATGTCCAGTTAGATGCCTCCAGGAAGACCACACATAAGGACAGAATTGGACCATATTTGTTTCAACCCAGCAACTGATACATTAAAATTAAGTTAGCCATTTCTTGTTTTTCTTCACCGAAACCTAATTGCAGGACAGTACTTGAGGTTAAGGTATTTCCAGTCCTGGAACATGAAAAGTCTTGTTTAGTTATGTTGACTGCTTCTCTCTCCCCCACCCCTTCCCAATTTCAGCTCAAAAAGGAATCCTAACAACCTCAAACTCACTCTAAGGGATCTAGATAGTTCTTGTTCTGGCAGAAACTTTTGTGAACTATCAGAACAGATTACAGGACAGTTGTTAGTCATTATGGGTATAATGCCTAGTATCTTTTGGAGAAACTTGTACTCTGAATTTGTCAAGGTTCTCTAAAAGCTCTCTATTCTAGTAGCTAATTCCAGAATTTAACTGTCTTTTATGGGCAGGAGGCCAATGATTACTGCTGAGATATTAAAACTCAACCTCTGATACAGAGGATTAATATAAACTATCTTGGATTTTCTCATTTACAGTACAACATGATACATCAAAAACATACTTTACTCTCTTAACACAGAAACTGTAAAGAATATAATCTTCCTTTCATCACCATCTCAGTCTATCTTGTCATGCTAAGAAGACAGTTAAGATCTAGCTTTTAACATTATGTCTCAGATTCAAAATATTAGTAGTAGCAACCATAAAACCATCCTAAAATTATTTTTAGCTATTTATCAAGGTTATTCTTAGCTAAATACAGCCCTGATGTTTTCAGGTTCTACTAAGAGTCACTTTGAAATCACTTCAAAGGAGATGCATGTGTACAACTTCTTTCAGTGCAGTGCAACCCTTGACATTCTCATTGTTTAATCCTTTAAACTATTATTGCTTATGACCAAATAAATAGGGTGGGATGCATTTTTCCTCCTGTTCTGCTGATCCTCTAGCTTAAGCAAAGGCACTTGAGCAGCATTTTGTGAATCATTTGATCAGTCCAGAGGCATCTGCTGCATTTCCTTGGCCATTATGGGCAGAAATAAAAGCCATTCAAATAATCCCCAAGCAACTTCATTCTTCTATGGCCCTTCAAAGGCTTAAGATTTCTTAAACAGCAGTGCAGGGTTTGGAGACATTTCCTCAAGGGGTCTCTGCTACCCTTCCCAGGTTTTGGAGCAAAAGGGAAAATCTTCCATGGTGAATAATAGTGCTTAATGAGCACAGCACCTTTTGAAAAATAATACAATATTTGAGAGTCGAAAATAAAAAAAGCCTGGCATTCCTTTTTCTAGTTTGTAGATAGAAAGGTTAATGTGGAAGACATTATTATTATTATTATTATTATTATTATTATTATTATTATTATTATTATTATTATTATTATTGTTGTTGTTGTTGTTGTTGTTGTTGTTGTTAATGTTATTTCTTATTATATACATGCTCAATTAAAAAACACAGAAAGACACTTTCCTCTGTCATGTTGATGATAATGCTGATAGCTGTCATTAAACTTGTCTAAGGAAGCTGTAGTATGTGCCCTTGTTAAGAGGTTTTTCTTGGATCCAAGTACAGAGTTCCCTAAATGATTATCTCAACCCTTGTCAGTCAAGTTTTAGGCTGGGCATGAACGGAGACAACTTTTGTTGCACTAGTAGACTTGATTGGAATTGTATGGGGATCTGAATGTGATATTGCACTTATTCTGGCTCTTTTAGACTTTTCTCCTGCCTTCAGGACTATCAATTATGGTATCCAGTTAGACCAGGGGTTGGGTACCAAGGCCACTGCTTTGCAGTGTTTCTGCCTTTGTTCAGTGGATGGTTCTAGACAGTGATGAGAGCAGGCTAAAACTGAAGCAAGGAAAAATTCCTGTTTATCTACCGAGGTTCTTGTGTTGCTCCAGTGGTGCTTTAGTACTCCCACAGGAACAGGTTTATGATTTGGGGGTCCTCCTGGACTTGTACCTCCTGCTTGAACAGCAAGTTGAATCCCTGGCCAGTGAGAGGACCATGTAGCAGTCACTCAAAACCTGGTCATTGCTTTGTTAGATTACTGCAGAACATTCTACATTTGAAGTCTGCATTTAAAGGCCACTTGGAAGCTTTAGTTGGTCCAAAATGCAGTGCCCATGTATTAGTTATAAGTGGACAGTGAGCACAACTGCATCAATGCTGTGGGCCCTGCAGGCTTCTTATATTCTTTGAAGTACAATTTAAAGTGCTGTTGTTAATCTATAAAACTCTTTAGAGCTTGGCACTGAGTTAACCTTCAGAACCATATTTACTTATTAGAATCAGCCAACCTACATAATCTTGCTGGGAAAAACAGCTGTTGGATCCTCAATGTTGAGAGGTAAATGTGTGGGGAAAGGCTCAGGGGTACAATTTCTCTATAGCAATACTGATCCTCTGGAATAGCCTCTTGTTGGATTCTAGGTTAGCTTTGAGCTTAGTTCTCCTTCTATGAGCAGCTAAAGGCAGAGCTCTTGCAGAGGTTCTTTGGACTTTGATTACTGAATTTCTGTGGTTTTGGATATTTGTTTTTTGAATAGATTTGTATTTTTTAAACAGAATGTAGGAATCTTAGTACCTTATATATTTCTGTAAAATTCCCAAGAGACTGATGAGACTGCACTAGGGTATAAATGTGAATGATAAAGACAAGCTGAGTCTCCAAAGCATTCTCTTTGTGAAATTTTCTCTTGAAGGGGATTACAAGTTCTTCTCGATCTTTGGATCATACTCTTATGATCATAATGGAGTCCAAAATTTCTGTCATATGTCGTGATGGTCTAAAGCTGAGGCATCCATGTGACTACCCAATTTTATGACATTTTTTGTGGCAGTCCTTAAGCAAATGGTAGTCGTTAAGTGAACCTATGTACACAATGGGCATTTTTGCTGGAAATTGAATTATCTCCTCAAATGGTATGGTTGGGAGGGATTAAATTGGATTGGACATTTGTATAAGAGGTTTCATAGGCAAACTAGATGATCTGATTTCTTTTACATCTGTTTCAGATTCTAAGAACTGTCTAGTTCAGCTGCCTTTAGCTTTTATGACTGAGCACAGAATCCATTAAATAAATTAATTTTTCAAGTTATTTAATGCCAAATTTTGGGTAGTTAAATTGGGGGGCAAACCATCAATCAAAATCAACTGCTAGATACTAGATGTTGACCTGCAAATATCTCCGACTCCATTAGTCTGTAATATCGATGGACACTTCCCCAAAATAACTTTGAACTAAAGAGCCATGGTGGTGCAGTGGTTAGAATGCAGTACTGCAGGCTAATTCTGCCAACTGCCAGGAGTTTGATCCTCATCGTCTCAAGGTTGACTCAGCCTTCCATCCTTCTGAGGTTGGTAAAATGAGGACCCAGAGTTTTGGGGGCAATAGGCTGACTATAAATTACTTATAGAGGGCTGTAAAGCACTATGAAGTGGTATATAAGTCTAAGTGCCATTAATGTTTCAAACCAACTCTGCAGCTGCTTGATCATATGATGGTACCTCATTTGAAAATCTGAATTGAATTGTTCCAAATTGTTCCGATTTATTTGAAACTGGAGTAAAACTAGTTGTTTTTTTCCTGAAATGCTGTGATGAATGGCACTTGTTGGGAACTTGTATTCTCATTGGCAGGAACTCCTTGCTTTGCCCTGCCTTCCAGTTTTTGAGCCTGAGTGAGTTTTAATTCTGTCTTCACTCTACCCCCAGAGACTCAGCTTCCTGTTCTTCAACATATTTATTTTTCTTGACTTCTTCTCTACTGCAGGTTAATATTGTGGCACAAGGTGTGACAGAAGGTCTACCACTGAAGTTCATAAAAAAGAAAAATGTTTTTTTTCTTTTTTTCATAATCACACGATTGTGGCTGTAATCTTAACTGTTTATACTATATCCTGTCCCTGGAGGATTTTCATGGCAATCTTTCTTTTAGTACTGAGAAGTTATCAGGGATGGTAACGATCACACAACTGGCTTCAAACAGTTTGGGGGGGTGGAGTGAGAAAGGAAAGTGCACTGTGTGGAAGTACTCAGTGCTCAGATCTATATTGCTAGATTTCTAGATCTATAGTAATCCAGAAGTTAATTTATATTTCTTGATTTTTCCCCCTGGAATGGATTATTCTAAGACTTCAAAGATATTCCATAAGTTTCCAGTAAGTTATGAATCACATTCAGAACATGCAGGCCAGCCCATTCTATGGAAGAAAAAATATTCCAGGACAAACTGCTCTGTTTTGCATATTTTTGCATGCAGATTATTCCATTGCCTATGAAATTTAGCAGGTAAGTGGTTTTGTCTCCTGACCTATCTTCATGGATTTGGCTCCAGGTGATATTTTTCAAGTGTGCTGCTTAAGCCCAAAGCTGATCCTGCAAGGGAGATCTCATCCCTACTGGAACGCTACAGAAAAAAAAAAGATGAACCTGAAAAGACATGTTGGCCTTCAATGCCCAGAATCCCTTGATACACTGTCTGGGGATTCTGGGAGTTGAAAGTTGACATATCTGGAAGGGATCAGATTGGAGAAATCTGTAATATTGTCAGAGGGGATTTGGGGAAGAAGGATGCTCCTGTGAAAAGTTATTGCTACAGACAGGGCCTACCTTGCCTGATGGATGATGTAAATCTAGAGAGAGAGGTTGTTTGAGGGGAGTCTGTCAGATTGACAGTGCAAATGTCTAATACACACAGCCTGTGAGAGAGGAGTCTGCCGACGGGTGGGAGAACGCTGGCTGAGTGTTGGTCACACGGAGATTGAATTACAGTTGAATTAGATCAGAGCTGTGGGAAACAGCACCTCCTAAACACACACAGTCTCCGGGGAGGGAGGGAGGGAGGAAGGGGGGGGAGACAGAAGCGGGCAGCTGGGGTGAAGGACTGAGAGCCGCTTGCAGAAGCCAGGAACTAACTTAATTACTGTAGACCTCATTGCATGATCGTTGCCCGTCTTGAGAGACTGTCCTCTCTGCAATTGAAAGGCTCTGTGGTGGCAGGCTGAAGGCAGAGCAGGGCACGCTTCATACAAAACCTTTGTTTCCAAGATGGGGGGGGGGGGGAGAGAGAGAGAAACGTCTTGGTGGGAGTGAAAACATTAGGAACAGCAGGGAAAAGATCTGCTCAGGCTTTTCAGCCACGCAGCTGTAAAAGGTCAGACTCCAAAGGGGGTTTGGTGGCTAGTGCTACCTTTGAAGATCAGATATTTTAGAGTGGCTTAGATTTCTGCAGGAAACATCTTCATGCCCGCCCGGCTTCCCTTCTCTCTCCCGACTCAAACCCCCCCTCCCCCCCCGCTTCTCTCTTTCGGCCTCATGTTTTGTAATGACACACTGCAAAGCGGGACAATACACAGCATCTCAGGGCTGGGATCGCAGCGTGCGGAAAGACGTGAGGGGGAGGCTGGAGGGAGAGGGACAGAAGAAAGCTGGAACTTTTTAAGCTCGATTAGGGCAGGGCAAAAAGTCACTTGGCGCTGAAATGAGTTCACCCAGCAGGGATGAGAGCGGGACTTCCAGGAGACAGCAGGGCAGCATTTGTTTCCATGTCTGGCACAGAAACGCTGGCTTAGGATGAAGTATAAAATGCATGACATTCTCTAGTGCAATCGCACCTCAGGCGCCTTAAAAACGATCCCTTTCTCTTTCAGCGTCCTTCTGCAAGAGCTTGGCAGGGGGGTGGTGGTGGAGAGGAAACAGTCTCCCTCCTGTTCATTTTCCCCGTCCCCTTAATCTCCTGGGTTTGCACATGTCTTTGTGGGCAGGGATGAGAACCTGACCTCTAAACCCTTGTTAATAGAATATTGGGTTTGTTTTTATTATGCAACCCACTTTCAGGACAATCCTCCTTTATTTGACTTCCAATTGCCTTGGCTTGGCAAACCTCTCCCTCTTTCTCCCACCCCACCTTTTCCCCCCCTTCTATTTGAAAATAAGCCACTGCTATCAAATGTGATTTTGAGTTCAAGTTAGCTGCACCATTTTAAGAAACTTAAACTTTGCTCATGATTCTTTTTTTTTGCACAGAACAATCAAAACAGGCCCAAGCTTATGTGCTCTCCTTGTTCATGCAGATGCTTTCATTCTTGATTGATGATGATGATGATGATGAAGGAAATACCGTGTGTATATATTCACACTGTTGCCTTTATTCCTTTACATTTCGCAAGGTTGTTCTTGGGTACAGCTGATCCCAGAATGCCCTGTCTCAAGTTGTCCCAACTTACAAATATTACCAGGATGAAACTATATTTCTATAGTTTCACCCTGTCAGGCACACATTCAAGAAATGCAGCTTGAGGAATGATAACTATAGATTGCAAAGGTAGCCATTTCTACTCTTTCTGTGAAGAATGGGGACGAGCAGAACATCTAATAAAACTCAACCCAAGGAGGCACAAAGTTTCTTGCAGGTTGCATGGTATCATCTCTTCCATGACTCTGAGGTAGCCCCAGAACCTTGTAGTGTTGCTGCTCACTTCAGTAGTAAACTCCACCAATACATATCAGTGTCAAACTATTCACAGATATAATAGTGTGTGGGAATGACCTTGGGAGACAAGGCAAAGAGATGAAGCCAAGAGAACAGTCAGATAAAAAGCAGCTTAGCCCGCAGCAGGAATGTGGGCAGGGGAGGGAACCTGCCCCAGTTTAGGGGTATATAGGAGTTGGGGGCAGAAATATACTTTCAAACGTGCAAGATTTTGTTTATATAACCTTACAATAAAGTAGAATTAGTTCATCTGGCTGTGTTTTCTGTCTGGTCTACCTCACAAGGCTGACATAATAAAGCTAGATATAAGATTTAAACTGGTAACTTGAAAGGATTAGACTTAGTTTGAAAAAAAAACAATAACTTAATAAATGGAATATAACCAGGATAGCATATCAATAAGTTTAGGATTTAAAATGCATGAATGAACTTTGGGGTTAAATATTTTAGAACTGATTTATTTTAAATTGCTTGTTTTATTTTTCAAGTAGCCTACCATGATAAACATGGGCTGAAAATTTGCTGGTTTTTAAAACAAACAACAAGTTTGGAACTGTATCTTGAATTATTGGAGACAACTGGCTGCTGCTGAAAGCAGATTTATTTATTCTTGCATGTAAATTGCAGTCTTTTTCTTATGTTAACTATTCATTCTGGACCAACACAAAATATATTTTTGTGCCATTTACTCTCCTCTGTTTTTTTATTTGAGAAAAAAATTATTGAGGCTGCCTTTACGGAACCAGATCATCTAGCCTGAATTGCTCAGATTGGTCAAAGATATCAAATAGATTTGCCTAGCTGTGTAAGCCCAGATTTTTCATTTCTGACATTGATTGTCCTGGAGTAGATGGATCGATAGGTACAGTCAGTGCTTTTTTTGTAAAAGAAAAAGGTGCCGGAACTCACACATGTCATACAACCCGCCTTGCCTACCCTACAAGGTTCCATCCAAAAAAGGTGCCGGAACTCCGTTCTGAGCGTTCTATGACAAAAAAAGCCCTGGGTACAGTAGTCTAAACCATTAGGAGAATTCCAGATTGGGAAACATTGCTATAGACCTGTTAGCAATAATGCTTTACCCATACACATCAGTATATAACACTAAGTGATTCAAATGCAAGTAGGTATGACACAGGATTGTGTTTTGACATCACAATGCACTTTTCATCACTTGTACCCTCATGAGGACCCAGATTGTTGGGGGCAATTAAGCTGACTTTGTAATAATGCCGCTTGGGGGTGGGGGGCGAAAGCCCTAATAAGCAGGCATATACATAGAATGAAGGCCATTGCTAAGCACATTGGTTTGTGCTTAAATTGTAAGCCGCCCTGAGTCTTCCGAGAAGGGCAGGATATAAATGGGATTAAAATAAAAAAAATAAATAAATGTATCCCTATTATTATAGATCCTAATAATCAGACTAGTAGGCATAAGCTTAAATGGACTCCAGAAGATGGTAGAGGACAGGAAGGCCTGGAGGAACATTGTCGATGGGGTTGCGATGGGTCAGACATGACTTCACAACTAACAACAACAACATTCAATCACTGAGCTATAGCACTTTGACATTTACTCTTCCACTGTGAAAAACACTGTGAAATCGACTTTTTTAATTTGAAGAGTAATGACAGCAAATCTAGTGTTGTGCTTAAAGTTTTTGACACAGTTTATTGAAAACTTAAGTTCAAATCCTGCTCAGTTAAATTGGTGTATACCTTTGAACATTACTTTGCAGGACTGTTTTGAGATATAAAACTTGGAAGGAATAGGAGTACTCTGTATATACTTTGAATTCCAAGAAAAAAATGGGATGTGAATGAAACATCAGATAAGTGTTTATCTAAACTCCCACTAAAACCTTTTAAAGATATCATTTGTGGCTCAATGAACCAAAATTTACTTTAGAGAAACATATAACTTATTCCCACCTGAAATATATAATAGGAGACCATTTTAATCTATATAGGACTTGTAGGTCAGAGGGATAAGGTGGCCCAGAGCTCAACTGATTTAGAACATAGAAATGAGTAAATCAAGTAGGGAATTCAAGTCTTTGATGTGAGGGACAACAGAAGAGCTTGAAATCAGCATGTGAGAGAGATTAACTTCTCCATATTATAATGTTGCAAAGTCAGTTATTTGTTTCCTCGAGAAGCAGAAAAAAATACTCCTGAAATGGAGTGGCATGTTTTGCCCTTAGTCAGTAACCACTGGAGTTTGTGCACATTTGTCCATCAAAGCTGGAGGCTTATGACATTGGGAAACCATGAGTGTCCTTCAGCTGCTTGGCTGGCTCCAGATCATGTATCTTGTGTAGAAAACCTAGGCCAGGTGCTGCAAGGAGAGAGATGGAAAGAGTTTCTTTTAACAACCCACTGGGAATAACCATTTGGTGAAAAACTAGAGGGGGTAAAGCAAGCAAGCATGTTAGGATGGAAAAAAATGTCTCTGTGTGACCAATAGAATTAGGACTTGGGGAACATTTTATCCATCTTGTCTTCTCCAATACGTTTTTCATTGGTTGTACAATGGAATTTCCTATAAACTTATGAGTTAAGAAGGCGAGGGAATGACCTGAAAGCTTGCATGTATACCACATTCCTCTAAAATATTTATTCTCACGTAAATGGTACAGATTCTCTAAAGAATGCTATGTAATGCAGTTTGGCAACTGTATTAAGAATTTGTAGTCTTCTTTGTAAGTTTTACAGGAAAAAGTGAATATCTGTTAAACCAGATATGCTATGAAATTCTATCCAGGTTTACACAGAAATTAAGTTTTGCTGTGGTCATTAGGGCTAACTTAAATGTGCTTAACGTAATAGCCCAAATCTGTTATGTACATACATTTTTGTATTCTCATATGGGTTGAGTCACATAATCGCTGTGCTGCTGAAACTTCCTGTTTGATGCTACCTGACTTGTTTGCAATCAGAAACTGTCAGTTTTGCATTATACATGAATTTGCCTTGGTGTGTATTAACAAACTCTGGAGAATGAACACCTTTTACTTTATGCAAGAGTAACATAACCTGATCATTCTAAATCATACTTTACAAAAAATATTACTGTCAGAAAGATCTTAGGAATCTTCCCATGTGTTAGACACAAAATTGATGATAATTTCATCAGTTATGGCTGGTCTTCAAAGCTGGTAACACTGATGTAGCATAGTTCTGCAAAATCCTCACAGGTACCTTCTGCATAGCGATTCAGTTTTCCCTTTCTAGGATAAATTTTAGTTTCTTAGCCAAAATGTCTAATCATTATGTTTAATGGAAGATATATATCAGGGGTCTTCAAACTTGGCCCTTTTATGACTTGTGGACTTCAACTCCCAGAATTCCTCAGACAGCGTGCCTGGCTGAGAAATTCTGGGAGTTGAAGTCACAAGTCATAACAGGGCCAAGTTTGAAGACCCCTGATATATAGGATGCAAAGGTGTATCATGAGACAAAGCAAATTTAAGGTAAAATTACTAGTATGGCTTCTTTATGTAAAATGGGAGTGAATACCTCAGCATCATTTTTTTACTTTGCCTCAGTAAGCATAATGGGTTAGGAGAGCCTTGGTATAATGTGCATTTCAAACATTTAATCCAATTAAAACTGGTTGTAAGAACAGCATCACTTTATACAGCACTGATTACATAGCTGACACTGATTCTTTTCATATACAAAAATTGTTTTATTGAAGTAGTAGATGTTATATGCAAGTTGTATCTCAGGCTCAGCTTTCCTAGTCAAGATATTATGGTATAAAAGCAATTCATAGAATTGATTGCTGAGACCCAAGCAGTGGCTGGCAACCAATCAGAAGGATGAGGCTTTGTGGCCATATATACAGCATTAGAAAAGATCTGAGTGCATCACCCATACATTCTTCTCATTGGATCCCATCTCAATGCAGCTATTATTTACAGTTTTTGAATGCTTCCTTGACTGGATGGTGCTTATTTATCTGATCATCTTAAATGCCGAACAATACTTGACCACCTCTGTGGGTAAAGCCTGGGGCAGTTGCCCTGTTATCCCCTCCCCACTGTTAAAGAAAGGCCCTGTTTATGCTGTACACACATTTTACTGGAACTAATTTTCAAAGCAATATGATTGTGGTGGGGAAGAGAAGGAAGGACTTTTCAGTAGAGAAATGAATTAATCATCTTGCTCTAACAGGTTGCTAAAGAACAAGCAGTGACAGCTGCAAGAAGCCACTCAAAAGTTTGGAATGCTAAAAGCTGACCCAGCTGGGGCAGATTAGTAAAATGTGGGAAGGTGAGGCAATCAAAGGTGCACCATAAATTATTTTTATTACGTGCAGGATAGCATGGCAATATATTGTATTCTCCTTTGTGGCAGATAAGGAGCTAAAAGACTAAGAACTCTCCCTCCTTAAGTGTTTGATCTAAGGGTGCCATTTTTTTTTCTACCTCCGCTCACCCAGAGCAGATTCTTCTACCTTGAATTCTTGTCTGACAAACTGGGGAATTTTCTTTTCAGACACCTGCACGCTGAGAAAAGCTTTGTTCTCCTTTGGCTTTTCAGGCAGCTGTTCAAGGCAAAGCAGCATTCAATATAGGCAATTTTAATTTGACCTAATGAAATATGGTACAAGGAGACAAGCTGCATAAAAAGTGTAACTTGTTTTTTTTAACTTATTAACATGCTTTGCAATTGCTAATCAGCCCAACAAGAAAGGGGTGAACAAAGAAATGAGGCTGTGTTTATTTAGTAGTTAACAGATTATTTGTGTCTATGTACACATTAATGTTTATAACAAGCTTTAGATCACGGGTGTCAAACCTGATTATGTTATGTGATGTATTGTGACGTTTTTGCCTTTGTGCAGCCAGGCTGGGCGTTGCCTGCGCATGATGCATCCAGCCTGCGGACCGTCAGTTTGACACCCCTGCTTTAGATGACCAAAAGTAACAAAAAGTTGACTTGATCTGAACTGGTTTCACACAACCTTTTTCTTGCTGAAAATAATGGAATTTCAATGCATTCAATTGCTGCTGGCTTATGGTATGGATTGATTATACAATTATACAATATGCAATACTTTAGCTAGTCCCAGTTTTTGCCAGTAATAATATGTTGCATTTCCCAAAAAGGGATGAACAGAGATACCTGTAGCTGTTGAAAGTAAGAATTCACGACTTCTGGTTTGACATCACAGCATGGACGGGCTCAGGAAGACAGGGCTCTATCTTCTGTGTTCGATTTCGCCCTGCTGGGGACCCTAAAAAGAGTCAAAAGTGGCCCCGAAGAGGTGACAGAGGAGAGGACCCTAGTTGACTGTGGGAGGGTGGCGGTCCTTCCATTTTATCCAAGGAAGCCCTCCAAACCTGCAGGGGAAAGACTGGCTACATTCGTGTGGCCAGTCAGAAGCTGCTGACAAGCAAAAAAATAAAGTCTCTTTATGACTTTAAGACTTTTTCCTGGGGAAAAAATGCCCAAAGCAAAGAATCCTCCCCGATGAGAGAGGGAAGGGGAATTTCCATCCCATTCCCTCAGGAAAATAAAAGTGGCAAATTAATTGCTTGGGGGGAAAACAGAGAAAATTACAAGATTAATTTGGAAGCAATACACATATATAACTTTGAAATTTGGGGACTAAAAGTGCTTTTGAGATTTTTTTTTAAAAAAAGAGACTTAAAAAGCTTGAAATATAAGCTTGGATGTAAAAAACTGGAAGACAGTGTCAATGACATCTAGTGGCGAACTACAGCACTACAATTTATTATGCCTAAAGGAAACTTGGCTGGAAACCCAGACTCAGATAAGACTCTTTTTGTTTTCAGAAACGTTCACTTTTGAAGACTGCAGCTGGGAAAACGGGAAAAAAACCTCTTGGTCTGCTTATCTGTGTGGCAGAGACAATAAAATATTTTGAAACTGGCCTGCCTGGACTATGAATATAAATACTGACTTTTAGAGCTGTTTCATGGAGCTATTTTTGTATATTGATTGAGTGCATTATTGATTGAGATGATGGAATACTTTGGGCTATAAACCTTTGATTAATGAACAATTTTTAATTGCTCCTCTCTCTCTGGACAGAAAGGATGTGTTTTTCATTGGACAGAAAAAATTGAAAAATTTGAACTTTACTTATATTTGCTGAGGGGAGACTTAAGGACGGACTGATAGGCCAGCTGGATAATTTGGAGTTCAAATGACAATTGACTGAAACTTTTTAAATCCCTAAATAGATTGGACTATAAAGACTACATACAAAAACAAAATGAATGTTCCATTTGTTGTTAGTTGCGAAGTCGTGTCCGACCCATCACGACCCTATGGACAACGTTCCTCCAGGCTTTCCTGTCCTCTACCATCTTCTGGAGTCCATCTAAGCTCACGCCTACTGCTTCAGTAACTCCATCCAGCCACCTCCTTCTCTGTCGTCCCCTTCTTCTCTTGCCCATAATCTTTCCCAGCATTAGGCTCTTCTCCAGTGAGTCCTTCCTTCCCATTAGGTGGCCAAAGTATTTGAGTTTTAGCTTCAGGATCTGGCCTTCTAAAGAGCAGTCAGGGTTGATTTCCTCTAGGACTGACCTGTTTGATCGCCTTGCAGTCCAAGGGACTCGCAGGAGTCTTCTCCAGCACCACAGTTCAAAGGCCTCAATTCTTTGGCGCTCAGCCTTTCTTATGGTCCAACTTTCACTGCCATACATTGCAACTGGGAAGACCATAGCCTTGACTATACGCACTTTTGTTGACAGGGTGATGTCTCTGCTTTTTAGTGTGCTGTCTAGATTTGCCATGGCTTTCCTCCCGAGGAGCAAGCGTCTTTTAATTTCTTGACTACAGTCCCCATCTGCAGTGATCTTGGAGCCCAGGAAAATAAAATCTGTCACTACCTCCATTTCTTCCCCATCTATTTGCCAGGAATTGAGAGGGCCGGATGCCATGATCTTGGTTTTCTTAATGTTTAGTTTCAACCCAACTTTTGCACTCTCCTTCTTCACTCGCAACGAGAGACTCTTCAGTTCCTCTTCACTTTCTGCCATTAGAGTGGTATCATCTGCATATCTTAGGTTGTTGATATTTCTTCCGGCAATCTTAATTCCAACTTTTGATTCATCTAGCCCTGCCTTTCTCATGATGTGCTCTGCATATAAGTTAAATAGGCAAGGCGACAGTATACAGCCTTGTCGGACTCCTTTCCCAATTTTGAACCAATCAGTGGTTCCATGTCCAGTTCTCACTGTTGCTTCTTGGCCCGCATATAGGTTTCTCAAGAGACAAATAAGATGGTCTGGTACTCCCATCTCTTTAAGGACTTGCCACAGTTTGTTATGATCCACACAATCAAAGGCTTTAGCATAGTCAATGAAGCAGAAGTAGATGTTTTTCTGGAACTCTCTAGCTTTCTCCATGATCCAGCGTATGTTGGCAATTTGATCTCTAGTTCCTCTGCCTCTTCGAAATCCTGCCTGTACTTCTGGTAGTTCTCGATCCACATACTGCTGGAGTCTAGCTTGTAGGATTTTAAGCATAACTTTACTAGCATGAGAAATGAGTGCAATGGTGCGATAGTTTGAACATTCTTTGGCACTGCCTTTCTTTGGAATTGGAATGTAAACTGATCTTTTCCAATCCTGTGGCCACTCTTGAGTTTTCCAAATTTGCTGGCAAATTGAGTGTAGCACTTTTACTGCATCGTCTTTTAAGATTTTGAATAGCTCAGCTGGAATACTGTCACCTCCACTAGCTTTGTTGTTGCTCAGCTTTTCTAAGGCCCACTTCACTTCACATTCTAGGATGTCTGGCTCGAGGTCAGTGACCACCTCACTGTGATTATCAGGGACGTTAAGCTCATTCTTGTATAGTTCTTCTGTGTAATTTTGCCATCTCTTCTTAATCTCTTCTGCCTCTGTTAGGTCCCTGCCATTTTGGTCCTTTATCATGCCCATTTTTGCATTGAACATTCCCTTCATCTCTCCAATTTTCTTGAAAAGATCTCTGGTCCTCCCTATTCTATTGTTTTCTTCTATTTCTTTGCACTGTTCATTTAAGAAGGCATTCTTATCTCTTCTAGCTATTCTCTGGAATTCTGCATTCAATTGGGCGTATCTTTCTTTTTCTCCCTTGCCTTTCGCTTCCCTCCTTTCCTCAGCTATTTGCAAAGCTTCCTCAGACAGCCATTTTGCTTTCTTGCATTTCTTTTTCTTTGGGATGGTTTTGGTTGCTACCTCTTGTACAATGTTGCGAACCTCTGTCCATAGTTCTTCAGGCACTCTGTCTATCAGATCTAATTCCTTAAATCTATTTGTCACCTCTACTGTATATTCAACAGGGATATGATTTAATTCATACCTGACTGGCCTAGTGCTTTTCCCTACTTTCTTCAGTTTAAGCCTAAACTTTGCAACAAGAAGCTCATGGTCTGAGCCACAGTCAGCTCCTGGTCTTGTTTTTACTGACTGTATAGAGCTTCTCCATCTTTGGCTGCAGAGCACATAGTCAATCTGATTTCTGTGTTGACCGTCTGGTGATGTCCATGTGTAGAGCCGTCTCTTGGGTTGTTGGAAAAGAGTGTTTGCTATGACCATCGTATTCTCTTGACAAAATTCTATCAGCCTGTGCCCTGCTTCATTTTGTACTCCAAGGCCAAACTTGCCTGTTATTCCGGTTATCTTTTGGCTTCCTACTTTAGCATTCCAATCCCCCATGATGATAAGGACATCATTTTTTGGTGTTAGTTCTATAAGGTGCTGTAGGGCTTCATAGAACCGGTCAATTTCATCCTCTTCAGCACCGGTGGTTGGGGCATAGACTTGGACTACTGTGATATTGAATGGTTTGCCTTGGATTCGAACTGAGATCATTCTGTCATTTTGAGGATTGTATCCCAGTATTGCTTTTCCTACTCTTTTATTGACTATGAAGGCTACTCCATTTCTTCTGAGGGATTCTTGCCCGCAGTAGTATACCTGATGGTCATCTGAATTAAATTCACCCATTCCTGTCCATTTTAGTTTGCTGATACCTAAGATGTCGATGTTCAGTCTTGTCATCTCTTGTTTGACCACGTCCAGCTTGCCTTGATTCATGAATCTTACATTCCAGGTTCCTATGGAGAAAAAATCTTTACAGCATCGGACTTTCCTTTCACCACCAGACATATCCACAGCTGAGCGTCCTTTCGGCTTTGGCCCAGTCGCTTCATTCTTTCTGGCGCTACTCGTACTAGCCCTCTGCTCTTCCCCAGTAGCATATTGGATGCCTTCCGACCTGAGGGGCTCATCTTCCAGCGTCATATCATTTTGCCTTTTGGTACTGTCCATAGGGTTTTCATGGCAAAGATACTGGAGTGGTTTGCCATTTCCTTCTCCAGTGGATCACATTTTGTCAGAACTCTCTGCTATGACCTGTCCGTCTTGGGTAGCCCTGCACGGCATAGCTCATAGCTTCATTGAATTACGCAAGCCCCTTCGCCACGACAAGGCAGTAATCCATGAAGGGGGAATGTTCCATACTTAGTTTCAAATGGTAAAAAACCCATCCCTAACACCTGTCCCCAAAGTCCCCAGCTTAACATACCAACAAGAAAATGTTGATGAATTTCAGAAAAAAATCTGTTAAAATCAATACAAGAGACAATTGCCTTAGCTCATGCTGAGACTAAAAATAACACAAAGGAGATAAAAGAACAATTCTTTAATCTAAATCTACAAACTCAGAAAATAACTACAAAAAAGGAACTAGCAACCCAGAAAATAGAAAGAAAATCAGAGGAAGCAGATCCAAAGATGGAGGACGTAAAGAAAGGAATTAACAGACAGACTTATACAAATGAAGAATTAGAAAATGTAATGATAATATCAGAAATGGAAAAGATATCTTACCTGTCAAGATCTCAGAACACACTTGAGGATAAGAAAGAAGAGTTGACTGAATGGAAGACAGAGCTGTTAGGAGACTTGTGGGAAATTGGAGAAGGAGGGAGGCTTTTAATGAATATCAGTGGGTTGAGCGTCCTTCCAAAAATACTTTAATCAAATTGTCTTACTTATTCCAAACAATATACACAAAAATGGAGAAAGAATTACTTGATGATTCAAATATGTTGACTTGGAAAGTTGGTTGGCAAAGGAAGAAAGCTAGAGTAAGACTGAAGACAATAGAGGTTTTGACCCCTTAGATGGGATATTATACTATTAATCAGATGTTTGAACATGGCTGAGAATAGATAATTGTTAGAAATAGAAGTATTATTATAACTAGAAAGATCGGATTTATAATAGAATATTATATTTTGGTATGAGAAGGGAAATATGGAAATGCTAAGAGGGTTTGAATAAGGGAAGGTTTGGTTACCCAAAAACAAATTATTATGAGAAATTATAAGCAATAGAGACATTTTGAATACTGATGGGAAATTAATTTTTTAAAAAAAGCAGGAAAAACAGGATATTAATTGAACAAATGGATATTAAGTGCAAATGCAATTAAGATATATTTTGGTTAGAAAAGATATTTTAAACTGACATTATTGATATTATTAGGAAAATGTAACAAAGATGTTGATATTCAGTTGTATATGTATTAACAACAATAGGAATTGTTTTTGCCTAATGTGGGAAAATGTGTACTACCAGAAGAAGAGAGGAAGCATTGGATGGTGTAATATTGGGCCTAGATTGAAGAAATTAATATCTCCACTAATGGACCCAGACAACACGTTGTTTATTAAGTACTTATTTATGATTGTAAAACTAGAAAATTAATAAAATATTTCTATATATTACATAAAAGTAAGAATTCACTGTATTAGCTACTACAAATAAATTTTAAGTTTTTTTTTAAACCTACACAAGTGACAGGAGCAGACAAAACTAAAAGCAAAGCAAATCCTTGGATTACGAAAGGGCAGAAATCAATGCATGAGGAAATCCCCGAGGGCTATAACAGAGAACACTTTCCCTTGTGGATACAGGAAATATCTGGTAGCCCTTCTTTTTTTTAAAAAAAATCCTTTTTTTCTTAAGGATATTACCACTGATCCATCCAGACTACTAAGCAGAGGAAAAGTAGGAAAGCTTTGCTAAGATTTCAATTTCAATTTCCTGCTGTTTTAGACATACACTACACAAATGGTGGGGTAAGCCTAAAACACAATATCTTTTAAGAACTCTTGCTATCACACGCAGAAAAAAAAGTACATCAGATCACTCTTGTTCACAGTGCAAACCCATCCTGCTATGTGAATATAAACAGTAAATGTGATCTATGAATACTGGTAGTTTATTTACTCCTGAGATAAAGGGCTTGGAACTTAACAGATATAATATAGACAGTAGATAAAGAGTGTCTTGCTAATCTCTTTTGATCTTAAGGGGCCTGCAGGAACACCAGGGATAGTCAAAAAGGAACAGTTAAAAAAGCAAGATGGCAGCCATGGCAGTATGATTGAAGCATCACACCTTTTTATGTGCCAGCAGGATTTTGATCACATGGTTGCTGCTGCTGCGGATTTTTTGAGTTCCGTTCTGCAAGCCCTGATGAATTTGTAAGGGAAATTGAGAAGCCACAAAATATCTAACCAATCATGTGTTCTTGCCTCTTGCCTAAATCTTGAGTGCTCCTTTCAGAGTTTTATAATTATGTATAAGGATTTGTACATTTATTGCAGGCACGGCTATCACAAATCTGTTATTTATGGGAAGAAACTGGGGAATTTGTTCTGAATTCCAATGAAACCAGGACTCTTTATTTGGGACTCCGGCCCTACCTTGTTGATCACTAGTATCCATAGATACCTGCCCAGACACTCTGAATCCTTCAGGTAGCCTGCTGGAAAGCAAAACACCCCTCAGCCAAACAGCACAGTGATAAATAGTTTCACAAGAAGTCAGAAAACTTGCAGTGCTATAAACACGTTTAAAATTTCCAAGTGGGCTTCACAGCTAATAATGTATCAATGATAATGATCTCACTTATCTGAAATTAAAAATATATTCATAAATAAAAGTCCATCAGATTCACATTAGCTTATAAGGTAAGAGTAGTTTCTGCTGATATTGAAGCAATTATACAAGTTGCTACTAGCTTTAGCTTGTTCAGTTCCTAGCAGATTGATGCGCGCACACACACACATATATATATATATACATACATTATATATATATATATATATATATATATATATATATATATATATATATATATATATATATATATATATACACACACACACACACACACACACAATATATTAGGCTAGTACCATTCTAAAATAATGTAAGCATTTCAAATATATAAAAATAGAAAAAATAGGAAAAAAAGGAAATATATCAGAATCAAGAAGAGTTTTCATTTTCTCATTTGTGGTTTAAAAACTGTTAGATTTCCAGTACCACAGATTCCTTCCCTTTAAAGAAACGGTCATGGGGCAGGCAAGATCAGGGTTGGATCAGTTTTCTTACAGACCTCTAGGAAGTGATCTTTCAGCTGTTGCTGTAACCACACATCTCCCCAGAAAAGCAGTGGCTCCAGATAATTAGCACAGGTGATGGGAATAGGAAACAAAAGCCCAAACAATAGTAGCGTGGGAACACAGCATGAACAACGATTACACCACTCTAAAATAAATAAATAAATCCAACAATAGGCTATAACCTGCAAGTCAATAATTTGGGAATAATATTGTAAGCTTTGACTGGATTATTGCTCTAGCCTTACTGCCTCATACAACAGAGTCAATAAGACAAAATGAGATTCTTGTTTGTCCAGTTTGGGTCTGTTACCTTTAGTTTTAATTCTGGGTGGTGTAGCTGTACCCCTGAAGGAGCAGGTCCTTGATTGTGGGGTTCCACTTGGACTCAGCTACTGGTAGATGGGCAGGTGGAGGCTACGACCAGATAAGGTGATGCCTAGTTTCAACTGGTGCAATAGTTGGAAGCTTACTTAGAATTGAAGGCCTTGCCTGTGCTGACTCATGTTCTTCTTACTATGTGTCTAGATTATCTCAATGCACTTTATATGGAAATTCCTTTGAACCCCACTCAGCAACTGCAGTTAATCCAAAATGCAGGGCGCCTACTATTGACCAGGGAGGATATGTAGGGCATTCCCCTATAATTCATATCAAACAGCTGATAGAAAAAGATGGATCTACTTTATTTTGACTTATTATAAGCAGTTAATATTTTGTCTGTTTTTTTAAAAAAAAGGTATTTGGGATTTTTTTTTTACATATTGTTTCTAGCTTCACCTATTTGACATCACAAACCTACCCACTGCTTATATGTGGAACTTGGATTACTCCCTTCCCTCCGTTGATGTGGCTCTTGGGCAATGAACAATTGCCTGCCTCTTATTGTCTGCAGCAGAAATATTGGTACCTGTCAATGATGTGGGAATGTCAGCAACCCAAAGGAGAATAAAAGCTTGATAGAAGATCTTCCGTGCTCTTCTTCTTTTGAGCAGAAAAACCGTGCAAGAGAAATACGTTTTCAAAGTTTTTAGTGTACTTGCAAGAGCAAAGGTCAATAGTAGTGGGTTTCCTTTTCAGGAAGCCTTAAAGCATCCCCCTCTTTTCAGTGTTATTTTGACTGAGTCATAAAACAGCCTCCTGGAGGAGGAAATAGAAAAGGACAGGAAATGCATCCAAAAATAAACATTGACCTCCAATGTTGGCTAAGAAAATGACACTTTCAGGGCTGACCCTGTGCTTCCCGGAAAAGAGTTCAGCTGCCTTATTAGCTGTGAACCCCAAACAATCAAGCTTCCCCTGAAGGTTTAGCCAGTGTTTTCTGTATCTAAGGTGCGTAAGGAGAATTGGAACAACAGGGGGCTGGGAAATGGGCCAATCCCTCAAGTCTGCTGCATTCAGACAGTTTTTAAGCTTCTGAAACTACTCTTTGGGGATATGAGCACCATATGGGAAAGAAATCTGCCAGGCCTGAACATCTGATCTTGCTTAGGCCCCAAACTCAAGATCAGAAGGACAGTTTTAAAGGATTTCTAAACAATAAAGAAGCCATTTCCAACTTAGTTCTCTTTGGATATGTTGGGCTACAGCTCCCTCCTCTTCGTTAGCCTAGCTCAGGGGTAGGCAACCTCGGCTCTTTTATGACTCATGGACTTCAACTCCCAGAATCATAGTCAGCATAGAGTCAGCATAGAGTCAGCATAGACTCAGGAATTCTGGGAGTTGAAGTCCATGAGTCATAAAAGAGCCGAGGTTGCCTACCCCTGGCCTAGCCATTGGTCACAGTTTGGGAATAAGAGAAAATGCTGGGTATCAGGCTAGTTTGAAAATAATTTCATTTTGGTATGTTGTTGTATAGAACACAATTACAGTAGCCAAAATTAGGTGTCAGGCTAGGATCTAGTAAAATAGCCTGCCAATTCCAGGGAACAATTCCCTTCGGCACCTAATTCATCTGCAAGTATTATAGTAACATGCCTAGATATTGTCTCTGAAACTTCCTTTTGAAGTTTCCACCAGAAGCTAAAAAATCTCAAGAGGTCTCTTAGGTCAATCAGAGGACACAGCATAGCAGATGTGTTCTTTGTAAAATCATTCTAGGTAATTTCCATTTAACAAGAATATTTTTTACGAGCATATGTACATATGGATTTCTACTTTTGGGTGCTAACACACAAGTGGCAGTGAAAGCTGAATATTACATGACACAGAACCATAATTGTGTCACTGTACAAGCGGAACAGCCTTTTCTTTTTTCCACAAGAAAGCAGTAAATGCTGAATTTCCAATTTGATCAATAGTTCATCTTTAGAATCCAATCTATATTAGATGTTTTTAAAACATTATTCAGATCTGTGAGGATTCTGATGTATTTCTGATGGTGTTCCCAACAGCCGATTTCCATCTCTCTTAATTTACAAAACTAGAAGCGGACGGTCTGCATTATCAAATGGTTATTTTAGCTACGTATATACTACATTTATTTCCCGCACCCTTGGTGCCATTTGTATGGGCGAAGAGACTCCAAGGAAAAGCACTGAGTGACGTTCCCGTCACAAAACGACAGGCGGCATCTATTAATGTCTGCTAAGCTAAAGCGAGCTAGTTAGGAGTATAGCCTGTAATTCGCCAGTGCTGCTGAACTTGGGACGAAATCTTCGCCAGAAGTTATTTCTCGCAAATGGCGGGCCCGGAGGCCAGAGGATTCGGAGTTGCCAAACGCTGCCTCGGCCCGCCCCCGGTTGGGCTCAGAGCCGCGGCGCTTTGTGAACTCGGTGGTAGAGCACAGGGCAGCCAAAGCCGACGGCCCAAGTGCCATCGCCGCTCCACCCCGCGCCCAGGGGAGGTTCACACGCGGCAGCCGCCGCTCATGCACGCCCCGCTCAGCGCCGTCGCCGCCGCCAGCCCCGCTTGGCCGCCAGCCGGGTACAGAGCAACTTTCCCACGGCCGCCCAGCCACGCGTGTGGCTCTGCAAGCGCCCAACTGGCTTCCGGCCCAGCCAATTGCAGAAAGGAGAAGCGGCGGGACACAAGAGGGGGAAGAACGGCGGCTCCCAACTCGGCCAGGGAGCCAATCCGAACCCTATCAGCCAATGGGAATCAGCAGTAAGAGAGGGCGTGTCATTGAGTGATTTTCTTGTCAACGGGGATTGGCCGGCCCCGGCAAAGTTTAACCAATTAGATGAGGCGGGAGAGGGAATGGTTACACAGAAGTCTTATGCGGCCGGGAGCGCCTGGCGCGCCTCTCTGACTGCCCACCCCTCCCTCGGGTAAGAGGCGAAGCGTGGGAACGGGATGGGGGAGACGGAGGGAGCGAGGTGGCGGCTGCAACGAGCGCACTGAGCTGGCACCAGGGAATCGCCACCCACTCGCTCATTCACACGGGCGGGAAGCGGAACTCTTTCCCCCATCTTTCTCTTTGGACTGGTATCTGGACGGTCCGGCAGCATGAAGCGGGCACACCCGGACTACAGCTCCTCCGACAGCGAGCTGGACGAACCCATCGAAGTGGAAAAGGAGAGTGCGGACGAGAACGGGTGAGGGCGCCGGGAAAAATCGGTCGCACGCGTAAGCAGGGAGGCGGGCAGGCAGGCAGGGTCGCTTTTTGGCCCTTCGTCTTACTGCCGCAGCGACATTTTGCTCCACGGGTGCTTGTTGCGTGTATGCTGCGTGATATCTCGGCTCCCGGTAAGCGACACCATATATCCATGTAGGCAAGCTGCAGAGCCGTCCTCACTCATCATAAAGCTAAAAGTTATGCCTACTTGCCTAAACCCCGTCGAACCCAGCGAAACTCACTTCCGAATCAATCGGTTTCGAATCGGGTACCGCTACTCACTAGAAAGCCGGCTAGCGCTGTACTGGATTGAGTAAGATTTATTTCTAAATGAACTTGGTATCTAAAGCGAGAAACAGAGAAGGGCAGTCAGAGCTGCCTGTGCATCCAGTTTCACTTAGACGTTATGGCCAAGAAGCAGCACTCTGCACATGCTTGAGGCAGCCTTTCTGGGTCTTAACACTTTTTCTAAGACTTTAACCACTAATACATACTGGTTGGCACAGGACTGGTCTAGCAGATCTTGGCTCTCTAAGCAGGAAGCAGTGGATGGTGTTAGGCATCAGAGTTACCTGGAAATAACATTAGTATCTATTCTGCACCCATTTGCACACCTACACGTGCGTCTAGTGTAGTAATTTGTAGGGGTTGCAATAGTGTCCCATTTTCTGTTTTGGATCTGTAGTGACTTCTTCCTTCTTGCTGTTTTTAGAAATTTGAGCTCTGCTCCAGGTTCAATGTCGCCAAACACCACTTCCCAGATCTTGGCAAGAAAAAGACGTAGAGGTGTAAGTTTTTTTTCCTCTTGAATTGCTCTGATATATGAACATTTACCCCCCCTCTCCCCCCCACACTGCCCAGGATTGCCTCTGGGAAAAAAAAAAACACCCTTTCCTTTCAGATTATTGAGAAGCGTCGCCGTGATCGAATCAACAATAGCCTATCTGAGTTAAGGAGGCTGGTGCCTAGTGCTTTTGAAAAGCAGGTAAGTTTGAGGGAGTTCACTACTGCAATTTAGTGTCACTGTCTTGTTCTCTGGCTCTCTCTCTGCTGGGGCCCAACTGCCTTTACACTGACATTTGTCTTTACTTTCTTAGGGCTCAGCCAAATTGGAGAAAGCTGAAATCTTGCAGATGACAGTAGATCATCTGAAAATGTTGCACACAGCAGGAGGAAAAGGTAAGACTTTTTTTTTGGTCTAATATTGGCATTTAATTATCGGAACTGAAGATCAACAGGATTAGCTGGAAGCTGAAACAGAGAGTAGCTGTGTTCTCCCAAGTGTATTCCTTATATTGTTTAAGCAACACTATTGTGATTGTGGGAGCTCAAAAGATTTGCAGAAATACAATACCTTTTGTATGGAAAGAGGTTGGTGGGAGAACTCCAAAAAGAGGTTGGTATGAATAGAGTAGTACACTCAGTGGACAGAATGCTGTCTTGGGTGGGGATAATGCAAATTTCAGTAGTGGAGAATGAAATTGGAATGGAATCTTTTTGAAAAGAAGAAACTACATTGGAGCATTTTATAGTGTAGTTACTTAGTACTGCATGGCCCAGTACAATAGGGCTACAATATATTTTTATTTATTTTATTTTAATTCCATTTATATCCCGCCCTTCTCCAAAGACTCAGGGCGGCTTACAAGCTTAGCAGTAGCCTTCATTCTATGTATATGCCTGCTTATTAGGGCTTTCGCCCCCCCCCCCCAAGCGGCATTATTACAAAGTCAGCTTAATTGCCCCCAACAATCTGGGTCCTCATTTTACCTACCTCGGAAGGATGGAAGGCTGAGTCAACCTTGAGCCTGGTGGGACGCGAACCTGCACTAATTGCAGGTAGCTGGTGTTACTTAAGGAGGCATTAGCCCACTGCTCCACCAAGGCTCTCTAATATATATATCTAGTAGGGGCAAGTGACAAAACAAGTGTTATGATGTAATGGTGCAAGTCCTATGACTTACATACTTGGATCTACTGTTTAGATCAGACATGTCAAACTCGCTACATCATGTGACGTCACGCAACTTATCGGGAGAGTTTTGCCATTGCCGGCAATGGGGTGGGTGTGGCTTCCGAATGACGCATCTGGCCTGCGGGCCGGCAGTTTGACACCCCTGGTTTAGATGCAAGTGTGAAAGAATAAGGTTTACAGTGTGATGCCTTAACAAACATTTTGTCATTTTTGTGGTTTATACTAGATGCCATATTTTAAGTTATCTCTGTGCTGATAACTGCTATAGTTTCTTAGTGGGTCAAAAAAACAGGATACTGCACAGATATGATAAGTTTGTAGTTGCAAATCATGGAAGAGCACAGATACAAGAAAATGGTGTGATTTCCTAACAATAATGTACTGTTTACTGATGCATCCTTGTAATAAGCTGGTACACAGTAGCGCAATTTATAGGCTGTAATTTGCATCCTATTAACTGGAGAATACTCTTATTAAAAATCAGAGTTGTTGCTCCAGAGTGTTCAGATGAGATTCCCTCATTTGGCAACATCCAGAAATGTATGACTAAAATTTCCATACTGGTTATAGAGTATGGGAATTGTAATCCAATTTATTTGACGCTCTAGACTGTGGGTTATAAGTAGTGATTGCATTTCTTTTGCTGACCATAAATGTTTGTTAATTATATTACGATAATACTGTAACCAGTTCATTGTGATTTTCTGAAGATAAAATTGTGGTTCCTTGAGGCCCCTTTATCAGAGTGAGGCTGGAATTGAACTGCACATTGTAACTTCTTAGAGCCCAAGGGATAGGGATAATTCAGTAAACAGTGATTAAACATTTTGTTAGTGTACTGGGTTGGGTTTACTCATTTCTAAGTAAACATGGATAGTAAAAATGCATGCCATTCAAGGTTCACTTACTTGGACGAAAGATTTATTAGAAGCAATGGCCTTTTTTCTGAGCAGATGTCTAGGACTGCATTAAGACACAGATTAATTTCCTACCTTGAATCTCATCCTCAGTTAGAAAATTTTAAGCCCTGACTATTCTTAGCTTTGATATGTAGCTTATTAAAGATGCACTAAATTACAGGATGATTTTTTTAAAAAGGATCATGTACAATTTTTTAGCTACAGTAATATTCACAGTACTCCTGTAAAGTAATCAAATACTATTATCTTCCACTCACCTCTGTAATAGGTTAATATCTGTTCTGCTAATGAGTTTTGTGTCTGTGGACATTTGAGTTGGATTTGGGGTTAAAAGTACGAAACACAGAGAAGAGGCAGATGAGATTCATAGTTCAGAACACACAAGTTCTGTAGTTCGAAGTGGGGCATATTTTTTCTTTACTGACCTTATAGTTTTATATTCTAGGCACAAGTGCAGCATGTAATTGCTATAATTGCTAAAACATATTTATTATGCATCACATGTGGATGCATAATTTGTATGCAATTTGTTTTGATTTTTAATGGTATTTTATTTAGGGAAAATGATTGCTACTTGAATGAAGTAAATGTTTAAGATTTCCCTAAGATGAACGTGATGTGTTAAGGTTTGAGCATAATACAATATGGGAAGCCAGCTATTGCAGTTTATTAATCTGAGGTTAAAATAAAAGCACAGGACAATGTTAGCTGTGAACCCAGCCAATGGATGGGAACCCATTCTAATGACATCCCCCCCCATTTAATCCTTTCTTCTAGGCTATTTTGACGCTCATGCTCTCGCCATGGACTACCGGAGTCTAGGTTTTCGTGAGTGCTTGGCTGAAGTAGCCCGCTACCTTAGCATTATAGAGGGGCTGGATAGCTCCGATCCTCTTCGTGTACGCCTTGTGTCTCACCTGAATAATTACGCCTCTCAGCGGGAAGCAGCAACTAGCTCACACAGTGGGCTTGGACAGATTCCTTGGGGCGGTGCTTTTGGACATCACCCTCACATCTCCCATCCTTTGTTGCTGCCTCAGAATGGGCGTGCCACTTCAAATGGTGCAGCAGCTTCTTCAGAAGGCCCTCACCAGAGCAGAAATGTGCCTCCCCATGCTGAGTCCTCTTCCTTGAGACTGCCCCCTAGTGGCACCATTGGACCAGTGCTCCCTGTGGTCACTTCCGCTTCTAAACTCTCCCCTCCCTTGCTTTCTTCCGTGGCCTCCTTATCTGCATTCCCTTTTTCCTTTGGTTCGTTCCACCTATTGTCTCCTAATGCTCTCGGCCCACCTGCCTCAGCACAGTCAGCCAGTCTGGGCAAACCCTACAGACCATGGGGGACCGAGATTGGAGCCTTTTAGGAACCAGGGTTACGTATGTGTGTATGGGGACTGTAAATATTCCTCTGAACTGTGGAGCTTCCAACTTTGGTTTGAACACTTTTAACAGTTTGGTGTTAAAGGTACAGTTTCAGTTTTAACAGGATCTGTACAAAAAGAGTTTCTCTTCTTCCCTTCCTCATCATTTATATTCTAGCAGACTGAATGCAGAGGCTTATCCAAATCTTTGAATTATAATAGATATTAATTTTAATGAATTATGCTGACTACTGTATGATGTTAGTCATATTTTCAAATATCATTTGTCTGAAAGCACTGGTTTAAAAGAACCCTAGAATTTCTGTCTACATTATATATTATTTTTCTGTGCCAGGACTTTAACACACATGTTGCTCTGCATTGTTTGATTGTAGTTCTGAGATGTTTTTAAAACAAAATATTTTTTTAGCCATGTTCTGACTTCTGTAATTCTGAGTGCAACCATTGACAAATCAGATGAAACCACTGTACTGATTCCAAACTACGCACATTGTTGGCTTCTTTTATTTCCCAATATAACCCATGCTTTTTTGTGCTGAATTATGCCACTTTTTATGGGAACAAATTTCTGCAAGAGTCACAAAAAGTTTATAGATTGAAGTTTTTATTCTCTGCCCATTTTCTGCTTCTGCAATTAAGGCCATTAAATGAATCAGATTTGCTGCCTCAGTTCAAATAATTTATTTCCCATTGGATTTGGTGTGCCATTTATTCAGCGATCTCAATTGGAATGAAGATCACTAATTTAATTTGAAGCCATTATAGTTGCTTTCCTAGTTTTTATAAACAGAATGTTTCAGTCATTAAAGTTTTTTCAAGCTGGGTTTTTGAGAAAAAGACCTGCTAGCACTGTATTACATTAATCCTATTTCCCATTTATTTATGAAAATATCTTAATCAGATATTGCAGTTAACATTAGTAGATTCAGCCTAGCAATCTAATGGTTAAAAGAGATTGGTGACCACTTCGTCAGTTAAGTGTGAATAATTTAGATAGCATCTTACTCCATGTGATTATTTTTAACATGCTGATAAAGCAGGATATGAGGTCATTCCAGTAACTTTTTCCTGTTCTTCCCAAATTCCTTTTGCTTGTCTCATACCTTGTAGTCCTACTTATGACTCCCAAAACCAAGATGGTTTGATGAACAGATGAGAACTCATTTACGTTGGCTCGTGTTTCACTAGTGTAAAAATAAAACAATCTGTGTATTACAGTTTGTCATATACAGTCCCAGATATAACAATGGGAACTATGAAGGATACTATCATGCTGGGTTCTCTTCAACATGCAATTGATTTCCCTTGGAAAAGACACAAGAAGAAATAAGAATTTCCACTGACAGGTTAGTTCTGCTGGTGATTGGAGAAAATTGGATACCACCAGTTGTAAATTACAGAACAAAAAAGTTTTCAGAGCATCCATGGACATTTAGTCATTCCTGAAAAAAAATAGGGTAAGGCATAAGTTATAATTAGCAAGTGTTGAGAAAGCTGAAGGCTTTCCTTAATTTCTCAGTAGGTCAGAACTGAAGCTTTATTTGGCAGCATTTCAGGACTTCCCATGTTTATAGTTCATGGTTCTTTATACATGTAATGCTCCATAATATCTTGAATTTGAAAATGTCAGTCCATAACAAAACTATACAGGAAAATGTGACATATATCCATTTAAAAGAACAAGCAAAATGAATACTGTGAATAATTTAAAAGATATTTTGTTTAAAGCTATATAATTTATCCTTTTGACTTAACCAAAACTTTTACATAATAGAATTTGAGAATTTTACCATGGGATCCACAAAGCAGATGAACATTAATAACAACAAAAATGGTTAATATACTGCAGTTTCTTTTTTTGTATGACATGTCTTCACTAAACATTGGAAAGAGGAATTAAATGAAATAAAACTGAGGGCATTAAAAAGGATTTCCTCAGTTTGGAAAGGACTGCTGTATATATTTTGGGCTGGTTTTATAACAATCTATTCTGTTCCTTAAAGATACTCAACAGAGTTTCACTCAGTTGGACTTGAATACTTTTGTACTTGTGTTGTGCCTAAATAAAAGAATAAGAACAATCAGGTTGATGGGAGGTTTATTTAATTAAACAAGATAAAAACTTTTCAACCTGTTACACCATTACTGTAATTTATTTGGGGTTGCTTTAAACATTTAATACTTTGTGTGTAATTTCCTATTGCATTGTGTGTCCTGATATTACTACACCTTACAAAGAAAATATGCATTGTGAACCATTTTTAAAGCAATTTGATGTTTATGCACCAATGTTTTAATTGTTTGGTTAAGATGTGTATTTAATGTGAGTTCTCTACAATAACAATTTCTTTTTTACAGACTGCACATTAAATAATGTAAACTATATCAGATGAATTCAATTTGTGGTACTGGGAACTTGGTTAAATAAAATATTTACGTGCAAGGAGTATTGCAGTAGGCAAGGAAAGATTTTGAGCTGTTATGGTTAAAGAGATCTCAGTTAAAAAGTGTGAATTCTGAGTTGCTTCCTTTCCAGTACAAGGACGTGGAATGTTCACCCATAATTAGAAATTAATGGAATTAATGTCTGTATTTACATTCATTGGAAAGGAAGGGATCACAAGAGAGTAAGAGGGACACAGTGAGCCCTACACATAGAACAGAATGAGCTGGCACTGGTTGTTTGCCTAGTGTGCTGGCTTCTGGTAGCCAAAAGAATGGTAGCAAACAGCTAGCTGTGGCTCATACCTTTCCATGTGTATCTGTCATAGTATTCCTGCATACTTACTCTCTTGTAATCCCTTTCTCCACACACACTGCTATGGGGGTTGGGGTGAAAAAAACCAGGTCAGGTACAGAAGAGCTTGTTTAAAGCAGGGGTCTCCAACCCTCAGGCTGTGCAAGAGGCAGGCGAGTGTGAGCACTCGCATGAAAAATCTATTTGTGCAAGTGACAGGCGCGTGCACCTTCTATTTGCACAAGTGGAGCTTTGCATGCAAGTGCATGTGCCCGCCATTTGCATAGAACCATCTTCTCTTCCCCCTCCCGCTGGAAAGTTTGGGGACCACTGGTTTAAAGGAATTGCTTGTTTAAGCAATCTCTGTGCTCTACAAGAGGGTAAAAAAGATAGGATCAGGCACAGGAGAATCCATACTAACTGACTAATGCTGAACTGAGAGAGAGAGAGATTGTGGAGGCCAGAAATGTGTGCCTTGGTCGCAAAGTTATTTTTTCAGCACCATTGTAACCTTGAACAATCACTGCACAAGGCAGTCGATAAGCAAGGTCTATCTATAATTAAAGAAAAACAACAAAACAGCAACAGACAGATTATGTTTTGACAATTACAATGAGGATAATCTTGTATTGAAATTTATTATCTATATCACTATCTCCATTGTATCATCTATCTATCTATCTATCTATCTATCTATCTATCTTTTTTTTTTACTGTAGTCACTAGTGTAATAAAAAGATTCCTGGACAATTCCTAGTATTAGGTCCCCAATTGTATCTGCATATTCCAAGGCACTATTTTTTATATTTGTCAAGCTTATATTCTGCCTTTTGTATAGGAGCTCAAGGTGATATACTAGTGCCACAACAAGAACTCTGTGAAAACTGGCAACATGATGTTCCGCCATTTTGAGGCAGAGAATAGATGAAAAATATGTAAACTTTAAAATAGCTTTTAAAGGAAATAAAAGTTATAATCTCCCAACTTTCCCTCAAAGCTGTCCTGTTAATGTATTTGAATCAGCCATCACCACTTCCTATCAATTAACTTATTGGCTGGCTCTGCAAAAGCCCTGTTGATATAATGGTAGTTGTGAACTTGTGAAAAATTCACATCCTAAACATCTGGACATTCTTCCTTTATCAATTAAGAGAATAGCTTTCTCACAAGTTCACACAGGGTGAATTAGGAAGACTGAGAAAGCATTAACCTTGGGACCCTGGTGGAGAAATTGGATTCTAAATGGAAAACAATCCATTTGCTGAGTTTTTTTGTAACCTTATTGTATCTTATAACAGTAAATCTTTTTAAAGTAACTCTGGAAAAATATTGCTTTATGTGGAAGCGGAGCATCTAAAAATCTGGATTTTTTCCATCCTTGTTTTAAGAAAAAAAAGCTACTATTGAATTCTGACTGTAGGACACAGTACAATAATACTGTGCACATTTTCCAGCTTTAATAAATGGGTATTATTGTAGCAAGTTACTGGCGTTATTTGTGTTATATGAAATTAAATTAAGACACTTTCCTATCCCAACATTTGTGTTTCCTATATTTCTGATACAAATGGAAGATGCTCCTAAGGACAAATGAATGAACAGAAGATGTAAGTGATTGAAGACAAGAGCTGTGAAGTATGGGTATTAACGAAGATTAATCATTGTTTGGGTAAAATAACCCAATACAGATACTTTCCTGTTTTTGATCTGGACCCTGTTCTTTGCAGAAATATAACTTCCTTGCAGGTATATTTACAAAAAAAATGCATATGCACAAATGAATCTCTCTCTCTCTCTCTCTCTCTCTCTCTCTCTCTCTCTCTCTCTCTCTCTCTCTCTCTCTCTCTCTCTCTCTCTCTCTCTCTCACACACACACACACACACACACACACACACCCTTCCCCCTATACATAATGGGAAGAGGAATGGTTTCAGCTGGATCTTGTTTTAAACCTACTTAATCTGGGTCCACATATCAAACTAAGTTAGAGTGGCTTGCTTCATTTTGTCTTAGACTTTGTATGAAACCAACTATGGTTTGCTGAGTAGGCCACTGTTAAACAATGGCTAAGAATATTTAAATCCAGTCTTAAAGTTGGTTGAAATTTGTGAGACTAATTTGTGAGTAATTCAATTACTTCTCTGAATAACTTAACTCTCATTGATTGGGTCTAGTTTTAAACCACTAGGGATAATCTTGTGTTTATGGAAGATAACATGTGAAAGGCCGTATACAGTACCGGTAATTCTCATTTAGCAACTTATTTAGTGACCATTTGCAGTTATAATAGTGGCGAAAAAAAAATACTTTGTGGCCAATCCTTACATTTATGATCTTCGCAGTTCTGTAAAGCAAAGCAAAGCTGAAGTAAGGTCATAAATAAATAAATAAATATAAATAAATAAACCTTTATTGTCAAAGTACAACATGTGTACATTGAGATTAACTGAGCCTCCCCCCCCTGTGCTCTCTCCCCCCAACACACAGTGACAACAAACCCTCCATCCCACCACACTATGTGAACCAACTACACCACACACCGGCCTCCCAAGTCAATTCTGCATAAGATTATGTCCCATTTAAAAGCCTAACAGCCCACGGATAAAAGCTATTTTTCAGCCTGTTGGTACGGCTGGCTATATTCCTATATCTCCTACCGGATGGTAGGAGAATAAAGAGATACCGTTCAGGGTGTGAGTCATCCCTGAGAATCTTCCTCACTCTTCCAAGGCAACGAGCCCTGGCGATGTCATCCAGTGGTGTCAGGGAACAGCCCACAATGTCTTGTGCTGTGCTCACTACCCTCTGTAATACTTTCCTGTCCGTGGCTGTCAGACCAGCATACCAAACCACAATACCATACGAGAGGACGCTCTCTATGGTAGATCGGTAAAAGAGGGTCATTAGCTGTTGTTCTACCCTGTTCTTCCGCAAGATCCTAAGAAAGTGAAGCCTCTGTTGGGCCTTTCTAGCCACCTGGGTTGTGTTAACTTTCCAGGTCAGATCTTCACAGAGGTAGACTCCCAGAAATTTAAAGGAGGAAACTCTCTACACAGTCCTCCCCGATGTAAAGTGGGGCAGGTTCCTCCTTTTTTCTCCGGAAGTTTAACACCATCTCTTTCGTCTTGCCGATGTTTAGGTGCAAGTTGTTGTTACTACACCATATGGATAGTTTTTGTACCTCCACCCTCTGCTTCTTATAGATCAGGGATGTCAAACTCAATTTCATTGAGGGCCGCATCAGCATTGTGGTTGCCCTCAAGGGGCCGGGTGGGTGTGGCCTACTGGGTGGGTGTGGCTAGAGTGCGTATGGCCTACTGGGTGGGCATGGCCAGCTCTACATCGTTCGCATCAAGGGTGCCTATGGGTGCCTGGGCAGGAGTGGGACATATCTGAGGGTCTCTGGCAGAAGGAGGGTCTCTGGGCCAGGGCCAAGGCAGTGGGGGCTGTTCCCTCACTGTTTCCAGGATGGCTTTGCGGGCCACATGAAACCACTTTGTGGGCCGGATCCGGCCCCCAGGCCTTGTGTTTGACATGTCTGTTATAGATGCCACATCTGAACAAGATCTCTGTTAAAAGTAAATACTGCTGTGGAAGAAAAGGGTGACATTCTTCCTCTACATTACTCTATTTCAATTAATTATCTAATTGTAATGCACGTCCCACAGATGCAATTTGCATTTTAAAAGTCCTGCACAATAAATGCAAATACATATACATATTTATTAGCAAGGCAGACACTATGGTGCATTAGTTCATGGACATAGGACGTATACAGCAAGGCTGAGGGAAATTGCAAATGTACCAAGCATTCTTTAAACATTTTAAAAATAGCTGTTCCCTGTATTACTTTGCAAGGAAAACAGCACTTAAGTTAAACAAAGTCCCTCGCCTCATATTGATGCCTTACTGTCTGTAGATTCTCCCTTTGAATTTTCTTTAGGCATTATTGCATCATCATTTAAAAGGAAGCTATCAACAACAAGAGGAAATCCTCTACTAGTCCTGAATAGTCCTTATTCAAAAGGTCCTTCCGTTCTGTTGGGAAGTGTATGTAGTCAGAATAACACTCTATGAAGCATGTGAATTACTGCAGCAAGAAAAATAACCACTCCCCACCCAACAGGCAATAATTGTGGACAAGAGTAAGTAAAAATCATTTATTTGGAGAAAGTCTAGCTTCTTCCACCTAAAATTAAATTTGATAATGAATATTAAATACTTTATATATTGTATTTATTTATCAGTTGAGACACACATACAGTCCATGCATACATTCTTATTTCCTTTTTCCTTCCATTCCATGTCTCTGCTTGATACAGACAACACAATCATTGCTAGCCCTCCCAACTGACTGTCCTAAAAGTGCTTTTCCAAAAAGGCAGCTGGACTTTTTTTGTTTTTTTCCTTTGAAGGAACATTTCAAAGGAACGTGAACTGAAGAAGCTTCTTGGATGAGAAGTGAGACGTTTTCAAAGGAAAAAACCCAAGAAAGTCCAGTTGCTTTTTTTGGAAAAGCACCTTTGGGACAACCATGACCTGGAGGGTTGAAAATCTCCATAGACATTTTATCAGCTGGCTGTTTATAGTATGACAATTTACCTGTATGATAGTTGCAGATATTGTGTACTGGAACCTATATCTCCAGTTGTTTGAGATTCCTGGCAGTCTTAATCCCAGTTCACCTGTAGGGTACCAGATTGTGAAGTGTGTCGATATAACTTTACCAAACTTTGATAAGATAATATTCCCAAGAATAGCAGGTATCAATCTGAAATCTAAGGATTACTTCTATGCTCATGACACTTTCCAGGTCATTAGAGCGCTCTCTGATCATAACTCCTGAAACTGACCACACAATTTTCCACTACTGTTAGATGAGAAAGATATGAAAACTGTAATATAATAAAATAGCCAAAGCAAATTAAGAAAAGAACCTTTAAGCCCATCCATTTCTGGGACAATGAGCTTCACCAACTTTATGCCCTGGGGGAAAAAAAGACATTGAGTAAGATCCTTGGACATTTGTAAATATCATATGCCATATAGATAATTTTCTATCTCATACATATGACATCAGTATTTCTTGGGGAGTCCTTATATGGTGTAAATATGAACCAATCTTTTATTCAAGTCAAGTCTGAAGCCATTGGTGCTGATCTATGTTGAAGTAACGTACACTGAAATGTTCATCTAGAGCAGACATGTCAAACACAAGGCCCGGGGGCCGGATGCGGCCCGCGAAGTGGTTTCATGTGGCCCGCGAAGCCATCCTGGAAACAGTGAGGGAACGGCCCCCACTGCCTTGGCCCTGGCCCAGAGACCCTCCTTCTGCCCGAGACCCTCAGATCTGTCCCACTCCTGCCCAGGCCCCCATAGGCACCCTTGATGTAGAGCTGGCCACGCCCACCCAGTAGGCCATACGCACTCTAGCCACGCCCACCCAGGCCACACCCACCCGGCCCACTGAGGGCAACCGCAATGCTGATGCGGCCCTCAATGAAATTGAGTTTGACACCCCTGATCTAGAGTAGACCATTTTGTTTGTTGTTCTTCAAAGATCCACATTCTATAGGATTGTTTCAGCTTTGTTAGTAATTTAAATCGGAGATGCAGGGACAGATTGTATGGAAAATGTGCTTCTTATGAGCTATACATGCCCATTTTTGTTGTCCTGCTTTTCCAGTTCATAACTTGGTTGCTATTAAGCATTCAGTGAAAGTAAAAAATGTCACAGTTACAGAGTGCAATGGCCTGAAAGATCCAGAGGCCAAATGCTTATTTAATTCATTTTCTTCTTGCATCCTATGTCAAGGTATTTTTTTTCTTGTTTAAACATGTTCTAAGAATAAGTTTCACCAAACACATAGCTTAAAATTTAGATCTTCATTCCTGAACTACTACTGGACATTGGGCTCTTATAGTGAACATTAAAGTAGTTGTGGTGAAGAATATATTTTCTTCTAGTTACCCATTAACCCATAACCCAGATCTAGCCTACTCCCTTCACATTCTTGGAAAAACATTTTGGTCTGACAGGCTAAAATCTGTGTAACATTTATACAGAATTTTATGGTCAGTTCCCAACAATTAAATACATGGTGTCCATTTTTAGAAACAATAGCCTTTAAGAACAATAGTTCAGCATGGAAAAAAGAATGGATTCTAAAAGATTTGTTTTGCAAAGCAGGATTTTTCACTCAAAGAATGACATAAAATATTTGAGCTCAGTTTCACAAGAATTGGCTATTGTAAAATTTTGTCTATGTGGCTTACACATATTTAATATGTATAGTGTAAAGAATATCTCAGGCTGCAGAGAGGCTTAGGCAGTTAAAATAAACTATTACTCCATTACTGACACGATCATTTGCATTATTCCCATATAAATTTCAATGCTGAAGTAGCCTATCATAGTGTGACCTCACTGGTGGTCTTCAGAACAGACCATGCTAAATGGTAGCACTGAATAAAAGATAAATATTTCGGATACCAACTTCTTTTTCTTTTGTTTCACATTTCTCTCTATCAGCATTAAGCCCCTTTTGGTCCACAAAAACCTTCTTATAAAAGAAATATTTTTCTTATGAGCAGATTGCTTTCAGCTCTTCAAATAAAAATGAACAAGCTATTTTATTGCAGCTAAAAAACTCAGGGGTTTCAAACACCAAGATTCATAAAGTGACTACTTCTTATTGGTACAATAGTTCTGTTGGGGATGGAAGTTGTATTGTGGGTTTTTCTTTTCTTTTTTCCTCTCACAGTAAATAATATCACCTGTGGCCCTTCCTGATTTTGAAAAAGGACTAAGTTAGAATTGATTACTAATTTGGAAGGAGAGCACCTGCAAATATCAGGTCTGAAGGCTAGGCTGAGAAGTAGAAAAACAACACAACTACCAGAAGACGGCAATGGCTAATGAATGTGTCCATGTGTTCAGGATATCAATTCAGGTTGAAGAAGTCTCTACTTTTATCTATTTTTATTTTTCTAATAATAGGTGGCATCAACCAACTCTTGTTATCTGTTACTTATTTTATTAACTTCATAGGATAACTTAAATTCAGTCTAGAGTTAGAATAATGATGGCAGAAAAAAACTTTCTCTCTGCTGACATCTCATGGTCAAATGGAGCTTTGCAATCCAGGTATGGTAGCCCTAACTATCTCATCTAACAGCATGTTGCTCCACGATCAGAAAGAATACCGGTACTTGTTTTTTTAAACCTTGTTTGCTTTTTAAAGTAAAGCCCTGTTAATTATAATTGGAACATGGAGTGTTCTTAATCCTGCTCTGCTAAGGTCACTGAAATTTTGTTTGGTTGTTTCTGTGTTTAAACTATTCATCCTGCTTCTCTTATGAGTCAAATAACACTTGCTAAATATATAGAGTAACTCACGGATTCAGATTGCTTATTTAGGCACTTCTATCAACACTTAGTGCCATAAGATACACTCTGAGGAAAGCTTTTGAAAACACCCATTACTGTTAGAGGGTGGATAAAGGTTACTAAGGTTTCTCTTCCTTACCAGTATTTACAAGGAAAAAATAACCTGATATAAAGTAAGAAAAAGTAAAAGAAAGAAATCAAAGAGAAAGCTAAAAGTACAATAAAAGAAAAGAAAAAACTAGAAAAGAAAGAAAAAAGATATAAAGAATTGGCTAAGTACACTTATAAATTTACCTCTTTCTTTAGGTTTACAACATAACATTTTTTTAAATATAATCTATCCTGTCTAATCATCAAAACTCACCTAACTCACCAGTATATTTTTTTTACATTTTATGCAGAAGTCCTTAAGAAGTTTTCAGCCAGCAATAAATGTAGATGAGGTCTATTTTCTGATCAGAGAAGTCAGTTTAGCCCTCTCAGCAAGTTCCATCAGCTTTACTAACCATTCCTCCGGTGTGGGCAACGTCAATCTTTCCATCTTTGGTAATTCTGATCTTCCAGTGGTGCACCTATCACTACTGTAATTAAGTCCATCCACCTTGCTATTGATAACCTTTTTTGGGATATTTTCTTCGTGATACTCTCAGGAGTATTCTCCAACCTCAAAGTTCAAAAGCACCAATGACATTGTTATCTTGCCTCTTTAAAGTCCAACTTTTGCTTCCATGAAGTGTCACAGAGAAAAAGATTGTCTTCAAAATTCTGGTAGGCATACATTAATTTTCCCCCCTAAGGCCTTTGTTTTATTTTATAAAGTGATAACTTGCAGCATATTTCTTAATTGCTTGTATCTTTATGGTTGATAGTTCGTTTTAAAAGACAGAAGTTACTCATTGCTTCAGTAGTATCATTATTATTTTTAAGGCTGGTTGTTACCTTTGGTTATCTTTGTTATTTTTGGTCTTTATATTTAATTATTCCAATTTTTTCACTGTGGTCCTTGAAGTTTATATCAAAGCTTGCATATCATTTAAGCTTACATATCATATACATATATACATATATATTGTTAGCTATCAGATTAATTAGCTTTGTCTAATTGCTTTGTCAACCTGATACTAAATTATTTTGTATGTAGGTTTATCCTGAGAACAAGGTTGCAGGAATTTTCCTAAGCATATTCTACCACTTGGCACACTTGGCCTTTCTATAATCAATGAGCTATACATTGACTTCTTTTAAATATTTTTTTGGCTTTCTTAGTTATGTGAAACACCATTAATATGTCTTTCTCTGTCTTTTCTAAGAACATTATGAATATCCATTTCTGTAGGGCTCTAATCTTTGTTGGATCATCCTAATCAATTTTTTTAAAGTATGTGAGATTGTGCAGGTTGTACGATAGTTTGTACATTCTCATTTGTCCCCTTTCTTTGTTATTAGTATAGACTGACCACTTCCAATCTGTTGGCCATATTTTCTAAATATGCTGACGTAATTTAGTTACAACCCTTGTGAATGCTACATCTTGCCATATGCAGAGAGTAAAGAGAATGACCTTGATGGAAAGAACAAAGATCTGTTAACAAAGTAATGAGGAATAAGACATAGCTTGAGTCCAAAACAAGAGGGAATTATGTATTAACTACATTTTACTCTAATTACACTTCAGTTTAAATAGACTGAATGCAAATTAAGTTGTGGTCTTGATTTTTTCCTCAGCTTTGGGGAATTTCTTTGGGGAATGCATGCCATCATAGGTAAAATGAAACCCTTGGTTCATAATATGTTGTATCTCCTTGATCTAGATACTTGGGGTGAAAACAAACCAGGATATCTATAGAAGTACTTAGAATCATAGAGCAAAATTATTTGAGGCTCAAAATCATAATATTTTCTGGCTGGCATGTTTCCTGAATAGTGATCATCTTCACAGGGAAGACAAGATCTTCCATGTTGGGAATGAGCCTATTTTTTTTAACATAGGTCTAGCATCATCAGGTCAAATAGTATGAAGAGGGGATAGACCAGAAGGGAAGCATCGCAGGACTAGGTATCTAGAAAAGATTTCTTCTCCTTTGAGTGAATGCATCCTACCTAAAATGTGATCTAACCAAATCTGACAAGTTGACATAGGAAACCAATTTTTTCCAAACATAGTCTGTTTTTCAACCTTGTTAAATGATTCAAATTGGAAGTGAGTATAAGTTAGTCCATTCCCAGTAACTTCTCCACTTTCCATGCACACTTCTCTTTTTTTCACTTGTCTTATAAGAAAACATCTAAAGAGATTGTTTTCCAAAGTGGTATATAAAAAACAATATATTACCATAGCAGATTGCAGCTAGGTAGCTCAGGAAGCATTCACTGAAGTCCACTTAGCACACAACATTTAATGAGCTGGAACACTGTCTTATTGTAATCATGGTCTCTAAGTAGTGCTATAAATGCCAGATTTATTTTGTTCCCCATCAGTTCTTTTATAAGAATGTTGCTGGTGCTTTATGCTGAATTGTAAGAGCAATTTTATCATTCAGATAGCTTATAATGGCATGCTTGCTTTTGAATTGGTTGATTAGGAAACAAGAAAAGTAGGTTAAACAGGGTGGTAGCACTAAACACTTCTTTATTGAATTGCAAATACTTATGGTTAGTTGCATAGTTCAGTCCTCTGGCCCAATCATAATAGAGCAAGGATTGAGTGATTAAAATCTGTTACTTAGTCCCTTCCTACAGATACATCAAAATTCCATTATATGTGCAATTTCTTGAGTCATGAAAGGAAACTTTCCATTATTATTCTGCAATTATGTTTTCTCTATATTAAAATGTTTTGAATTTAGGTCCAACCTCTTCCTCATTCTTTTTTTTAAAAATTCTTTTGTTTTAATATAATATAACATTCAAATTAAGATATCCTTTTTGTTAGCTGATCTGAACATTCTGAAGAAGGAAAGTCAGAAAACTTTAAATAAATTGGAGTCTAATATTGGTCTTTGGAAACTGTGTCCTGAAGAGAAGGAAGCAATAAATACTGTAGCTGTGATCAGAGTTTCTCTACTGGGAAGGACTGAAGAATCAATCTAACAGATAGAGAGCCTACCAAAAGAAGCACAGTGCCGCTCTAGGAAAGACATTTGAGATGTGGTGGAGACACTTCAAGGCAGCCAACATGTTATATGTTATATAACTGATCCATTTAGGAACAAATGACAGAGCCAGAAACAGCCTTTAAGACACTGCAGGGGATTATTAAATACTGAGCAGGAAGGTAAAGGAGCTGAGGGCACAGACTTTATTTTCTGTACTGAGTAAGGAAGATGATATTGACAGAAGCAGAACAAGGAAGAACAAGGAAAATATGGTTTAAGTCCAAAATAAGAAGCAGGTTAGCACAAGTGACCAGTACTTAATTCACATGAGTAAAAGGAAGAGAAGTGAGAAGTAAAGCACAGTTTAGACCTGCAAGATTTTGTTACTATAACTACTATTGATAAATACTACTGGGATTCTCTCTCTCTCTCTCTCTCTCTCTCTCTCTCTCTCTCTCTCTCTCTCTCTCTCTCTCTCTCTCTCTCTCTCTGATTTATGTAGATATGAGATGTGTAGTTCATGAAAAAGCACATCACATGTGAAAACACAAATCTATTTTTCAGATAACAAGTTCTATTTTACTGCAGCTGCAAAGTCTGTATATTTTCTGTTAACCAGCTTGTTATCCTCCAAATATTATGGATTACAAAGATTAAATTTAGAGCACCAGATTTTTAAAAAGTGTTTTAAACTTGAAGATCGCTTAAAAGCATTTAGAATGTATGCTTGTAGTGTTGTTAAACCTTAATCCTGGACCTTGTAACCCAGGTAGCTACTAATAACAATGCTGGGATACCAGCAAATATTTAAAATTTAAATTTGCTTTAACAAATTATGGTAGGTTTTTTTTAACTTTAAACATATATTTGGTTTTTCTACCAGAAAACAGTGCTTCCTTCCAAGTAATACATGTTCATATCCAAAGGAACATGCCCTCCCCAGTTTACCCTTCAAGGTGTTAGTGATGACTTACAAAGCCCTTCATGGCATGGGTCCGGATTACCTATGGCAACACCTGCGGCCGGCGTCAACTTCCCTCCGTCCAGTGCGCTCCCACAGAGAGGACCTCCTCAGGGTGCCTCCGATCAAAGAATGCTGATTGGTGGCCCCCAGGGGGAGAGCGTTCTCTGTGGGCGCGCCAGACCTTTGGAACTGCTTACCGGTCGAGCTCCGGATGGCCCCCGACCTTTGCTCCTTCCGGCGTGATCTCAAAACCTTCTTTTTCGAACAAGCTGGCCTGGTCTGACGGGATGGGGTTGGGTTTTTATAAATAGTTTTAATTTTAATATGTATTAATTATTATGGGCATAATGGTTTAATTACTTTTTAATTTTTGTATTCTGTTTTTTATTATGTATTGCCCTGTTCACCGCCCTGAGTCCTTCGGGAGAAGGGCGGTATACAAATTAAATTATTATTATTATTATTATTATTATTATTCTATAGCTGCCCAGAGTCACTTGTTGAGATGGGCAGCTATAGAAATCAAATATATAAAGGAATAAATAAATGAAAGCAGAATCTAAAATGATCTAGTTGTACCATTAAAGGAGGAATTGCTAAAGCAGCAGTATTGGCAGTTAGTTCTTATTGGATGATAAAACAAGGTTTATTCAGTTGTAGGGGCAGATGGCAAATTAATGTTAAAAAGTTCAGTTAGGTATGTTTGCCATCTTGAATTATTTATAAAACATAATAAAGGCATGCTATAAATAAAAAATAAAAATTCTTTATCCCATGTATTATTATGTATTATTCAACCAAATCATAACTCTCTTTGCCCCATTTGCTCTAGCTAAAACTACTTCTCTTTGCTTCATGGTCCTATATCGCCCCCTGGTGGTGAGCTACAATTTTACAATGTGAAATTAGATAAAATATGTTGAAACTGAGTTATTTATTTCTAACAACTATTAATACTTCCAGTATCTCCCCGGGCTGGGAATAGCTTCCCTCATCCAGTGAGATTACTCTGTGACCCTCCCATTGATACCTTTGGCCTACTGTATCCTTGCCTAGCAAAGAGACAGCCAATGAATCAAAGGCAATGGTAACTCCTGTGACTCTTTCTCTAAGTTGCAGTTTGCTCTTTTTCATTTCTTTTTCTTTGACTAGGAAATAGAGTTAGAGAGTTGAAGAGAGGTGAGAACAAGAAACTAACGGTGGCAAGGTCTCAGCATCATTTCCCTCATATGAATTGTTGGCTCTGACACCTCACGTGTGGCTACTTTAATAGCCTGCTTAGGGCTGCAGTTGATCATGGCTTAATAGCTCAATGGCTGCAGCTAGGTGACATGACCTGGTTACAGAAAGACTATAGTTATATAGCACCTATTCCTCACAGGTTGTACCAGCTGCTTAATTGCTTCTTGGCATGTCTCAATGTTTTGTTGTTGATTTATAAGATCCAGCATAGTTTCAGACAAAACATTTGATGGAACATATCTCCTGATATGCACCAGTCCAGGCTAACAGCTTTGGAATGGGACATGCTTATGATCATTTTATCTGAATTTAGATTTATTCAGATGTGGTGCTCTGGGTATGAAATTTGCTATCTTTGGAGGAGTGTCCAGTGCCTTTACTACTGTGAATCCACCAGTTACTTGAAATATATCTCTTTGTTTTTTATTTGTGCTGTGCTTATGTCGCTTCTGATTTTAGGCTATTGTTTTGCCTTTTGGTTTTCAGTTTTGATACTTTGTAGGTTGTTCTAAATTTGTCGATCTAATCACTGTTATTTTTCTATGGAATAACTTGAATATTACTTTCCAAATGATCTGATTTATTCAGAGATAAATCCTGGCTATGTACTGTGCCTTCTTGCAACAACTAAACAGACAAGTAAATTTTGCTGAACTCTGTTGTCCTACTTCTCTAAATGATTTTTAAATCTGATTTGAAGGAAAAACTACAGCATGTATTAGAACACACACTTGCACTTTATATTCAGGCTTACTTTCAGATCTTGGGAAAAGTTCTTTATCCCACTGCTTGCTTCTAGTCCAGAAATTTACAAGTCCTGACATGCTAGCCCCTCCCTCTTTCAAAATGGGTGAAAAGAAGACTCTGTTGGGACCACTACATCTAAAGGTATGCATCTTCCTGGAGGCTTACCATGCTCTAAAATCCTCTTCAGAACATTTCTCTGGTTGTCCTTTTCTCCTGAGATGCAGTCAGTGGTGGGATTCAAATATGTGAACAACCGGTTCTCTGTGTGGATGCCGCTTCCGGAAGTCCATTCTGGGCCTGGGCAACCAAAAATTAGGTACCAGTTCTGCTGAACTGGTGCGAACTGGCTGAATCCCATGACTGGATGCAGTGAATGGCTGCTGGGAGATTGACCACCAGAATTCTGGAATTCCCTCCCTTGAGACTGGTACCAGACTGGTATCTGGTTTGTTAGCTTTCTGATACCTGGTAATGATGTGTCCTTTACAGTGCTTTTTTTCTAAAAAAAAAAAGGTGCCGGAACTCTCATCTTGGCAGGTGCAGGAGGCAGGTGGGCGGTGCTGCTGCAGTCACAGGCGCGAAGGGTGTTGGCGGCAGGCTCCTCTCCCTGGGGCCGGTGCTGTGTGCTGTGTGCTGTGGGAGCAGCAGAGCCCACTCTATATGGTGGGGCTGCGCAATGCAGGTAGTGGAGGCGGTGCGGGCCAGGGGATGTTTTAACCTTATGATTTTAAAAATATATTTTTTCTGTTGTAAGTTTCCCCAAACCTCGCCATGTGGATTGCATACAAATATTATATAATTGGTAAATAAAGGTAGAACATATGTTAAATATACATCAAATGATAATATGCTTCCCTACAAAGTCAATTCTTGCTCAATGACAGACCAAGGAGTTAACTCGGAAAGGCAAGAGGGAAATCTAGAAGAGGTCTGTGCAGCTCTTCAACATCTTCATCAACGATTTGGATGAGGGGATAGATGGGGAACTCATCAAATTTGCAGACAACACCAAGCTGGCAGGAATAGCCAATACTCCAGAAGATAGGCTTAAGATACAGGAGGATCTGGACACACTCGAACACTGGGCACTATCTAACAAAATGAAATTCAATTGTGAAAAAAGTAAGGTTCTACATTTAGGCAGGAAAAATCAAATGCACAGGTATAGTATAGGTGGTACCTTGCTCAATAGTAGTAATTGTGAGAGAGATCTCGGAGTCCTAGTGGACAATCACTTAAATATGAGCCAGCAGTGTGCTGCAGCTGCCAAAAAAGCCAACACAGTGCTAGGCTGCATTAACAGAGGGATAGAATCAAGATCACGTGAAGTACTAATACCACTTTACAATACCTTGGTAAGGCCACACCTGGAATATTGCATCCAGGTTTGGTCACCACGATGCAAAAAAGATGTCGAGACACTAGAAAGACTACAGAGAAGAGCAACAAAGATGATTGGGGGACTGGAGGCTAAAACACATAGGGAACGGTTGCTGGAATTGGGTATGTGTAGTTTAATGAAGAGAAGGGTGAAGGGTGACATGATAGCAGTGTTCCAATATCTCAGGGGCTGCCACAAAGAAGAGGGAGTCAAGCTATTCTCCAAAGTACCTGAAAGCAGGACAAGAAGCAACAGATGGAAACTAGTCAAGGAAAGAAGCAACCTAGAACTAAGGAGAAATTTCCTGACAGTTAGAACAACTAACCAGTGGAACAACCTGCCTCCAGAAGTGGTGAATGCTCCAACACTGGAAGTTTTTAAGAAGAGACTGGCCAGCTATTTGTCTGAAATGGTATAGGGTTTCCTGTCTGAGCAGGGGGTTGGACTAGATGACCTCCAAGTCCCTTCCAACTTCTACTTCTTCTTCTTCTTCTTCTTCTTCTTCTTCTTCTTCTTCTTCTTCTTCTTCTTCTTCTTCTTCTTCTTCTTCTTCTTCTTCTTCTTCTTCTTCTTCTTCTTCTTCTTCTTCTTCTTCTTCTTCTTCTTCTTCTTCTTCTTCTTCTTCTTCTTCTTCTTCTCCTTCTCCTTCTCCTTCTCCTTCTCCTTCTCCTTCTCCTTCTCCTTCTCCTTCTCCTTCTCCTTCTTCTTCTTCTTCTTCTTCTTCTTCTTCTTCTTCTTCTTCTTCTTCTTCTTCTTCTTCTTCTTCTTCTTCTTCTTATTATTATTATTATTATTATTATTATTATTATTATTATTATTATCTTGTAGAAAGGAAAGGTCCACACTGATAAATTAAAAATCTTTGTGGTCTGCAAAGGAATGCTGGTGGTCAATGATTTGGTGACTAGAGGAGCATCTACAATGTTGGAGCTTGTGGTCATGGTAAGCCATGGAGGCACTAGGCAACATGACTTTCAGGGCAGTGGTGGTGATTTTATTACTTTTAAAAAAAAGTCTGTGCTCTGTCCAAGGGTGCTTGGTAGGCTGCATGTACAGGCCTGGTCTAGAATTTATTTTGGAGCATTCAACTATCTAGAGCAGGCATGTCAAACTCATTTTGTTTGAGGCAACTTTTTATAAAATAATTGCCATTAATTTGTTTTAATAAAATAATTTAAATCAATTTTTCACTTGATTTCAAATTAAATGAATGAGATTTTTTGTAGTACAATTGCCAAATGCAATAAACTGGTTTTAGGTATATGTTACTGGAAGGAAAAAGCAATCCCTGTTGCGTTACTGATCGCAGAGAAACATTTGCATGTATGCAGGTATCCTTAGGGTGCCATAGTTATGGATGAGGAATATTGGTTGCAAAGTTGGCATTTCTGGATGTAATACAGATATTTTGGACTTACTTTTGTTTCTTTGCATATTTGATATTTTTAAAAAGGCATATGCTACTGACTACGCTTATACACATATGTAACATGATCACTGCTTGTCCAAAATTTTATTATACAGATAATACCCCCAGAAATTATTTTAGCCTTTTTAATAAATGTTGTTATTGACGTTAAGCTCACCAGGGAAAACATCATATATTGTTATGTATATACTAGGTTAATTATTTAAAGACTGAACGATTCTAAATAATCTATTTTTCAAAACACATAACAGTCCAAACAGTAAAAGTAAAGTCCAAATTAAGAATATTTCATTCTTAAGAATTGTTTAGATTCAAAATAGTTTTCAAGAGTGTACAAAAGATACTATTTTTTCTAGAATCAGCTAAATTAGACTTATTACATTGAGAAAAATGTTTTTCATTTCTTTCCTGTTACCTTTGACTTCATTGCAGAGATTTTAACATAAGAAATAGATTATTTTGTTATCTAATTTTACCTTCCAAAAGACAGAAGCAGATGAAAAATGTGAGGTTCTTTCCTGTTGGCTTTTCTGAATTAGCTGTTTTAGATTCTAAAAGTTTAGTTCCTAAAGAAGTAATCCTGTAAATAATTTTAATGTCCTCCTCTAGTGCAGGCTCTTTTATGACTCAAGGACTTCAACTCCCAGAATTTCTGAGCCAGCATGGCTCAGCTTGGAAACCTCTCCCTTTCCCCTCAGCATGGCTGGCTCAGGATTTCTGGGAGTTGAAGTCCACGAGTCATAAAAAAGAGCCAGGATTGCTAGCCCTGCAATAGGCTTAGGAAAACCAATAATGGAGCTGGGTTGTTTGTTTGTTTTTTGTTGCAAAAAAAAGGTTCCGGAACGCCGTTCTGAGCGTTCTATGAGAAAAAAAAGCCTTTATCTTTCAAGAGGAATGATGTTCCAGAAGTTGGGTGCCCCAGTGGGAAATGCTTTTCTTTAGGGCCTTGCCAGCCAGCACTCTTTGGTCAATGCTATTAGTAATATGCCTCTCCTGTCCCTTTGGACAGTTAGAAACAGTCAGAAAGAGATGGCTCAAAAGCTGAGGCTGTAATTTTATTACTTTTATTCTACTGCACAGAAAAGAGCTGGAAGTCAACCCTCCCCCCCCTTTCCCTTTACCTCACACTTCTATCTTCCCCTTCTTTTCCTCCCCCACTTCTCTATTATCTTTAATTTTACTTGTATTTTACTTGTTGATAATTTCAAAAAAATTACATATATAAGAAAGAGATGGCTTCATAAGTAATCTACTCTACATTGTGGGCCTACCAGTACCTTGAAAGGCACTCAAAAACAGGCTGGTGTCACATGCGCCAAATAACTGGCCCATTAATTGGCAGTGTTCTGTGCCATTGGAACTATCTGAAGGCTCTTCAAGGGCTGACCCAGTTTGCATCAGTTTGGCAGAACCGGTAGCTAATTTTTTATTGCCCAGGCCCAGAATGGACTTCTGGAAGCGGCATCCACACAGAAACTGGTTGTTCACATATTTTAATCCCACCATTGGGCAGCCCCATGTAGTGCACATTGCAATAACCAAGTCAGAGGTCACAAGAGTATGAGTGACCTTTTTTTCTTCCATTAATAGATTTATGCAGTAATTTTAATGGAGTGTCCAGTGACTCATAATTGGCATAGCATGAATTTAGAAGGATGAAAAGTTACCTTGCGCTAAGATGGGTGGCCTATAAATTTAATAAATAAATAGATGATAGATAGATGATACATACATACATACATACATACATAGATAACTACTTTCAAAAATGTCTGAGCTACTGAGAAGGGTTAAAATGATATTTGCTGATTTATATTTTGACCATGCTTCTCCTGTATCAAATAGACCTTCCTGTTATTTATCAGCTTTACCTTCATCTAACAGAAATGCAGTTGATAAACTTGGTAGTGCTATGCAGAATTTTGAAAAGTAGTTCTAATCATTAAAACTGAATCAGTTATATGTTTCCTCTGTCTACAGAAATACTTCTAGTTTTATCTAGCATTTGAATAAGTCTTCTTTCGTTTTCTTTTTTCTTTTTTTATTTTGTCTTCTATATATATTTAATAATGCTAAGTTTTGTTTGATCCTATATAAGTTAGAGAGTGATGGATTTTAGAATTTATAGTTGTTAGTATATGGTTGTTTATGATTGCTTTTTTATATATATATACCTTGTATTTAGCTCTGGGAAGTCCGGGGGGGGAGGGGGGTTGGGGGGAGGTGGGGGGGAGGAGGGAGGGGGGGAGGGGGGGGAAGGGGGGAGGTAGGGAGGGGAGGAGGGAGGGGGAAGGGGGTTTCTTAAAGGAAAACTGTATTTTTAAAACTTTTCAATAAAAAAAAGAAAAAAAAAAGAAATACTTCTAGTATTTCTTAGCAGTTTTAAACTATTCTACATTGCTCACTATCACCAATAGCTGAGAATACTAGTTTACATGTGCCAAATTTTATGTTGGAATAGATAACACATTTTATGGCAGTGAAGTTTGGAAAGTAGCAGCATTTTAAAGGAAACCCCACCTGATATCTAATGTAAGAAAAACATTGTCATTCTAAAAAATACTAGTTATTAGTATGTTGATGAAAGGGATCAAGTGAGACAACAGATGACTCTTTTTTCAGTTCACAGAACTCCAATTCTTTATTAATCACAGCTTGCTCACAATGACATACAGGAAAATAGCACTAATGAAGAGTAGAATACGCAGGCAGCAATTTCCAGGAGAGTTTGGGATACCTTCAAGCTGGAGGCAGCTGTTTCAGACAGTAAGCGTGTTGAGTTTTGGTGATGCTATTTGACACAAGCACCTTAGCTAGTCATCCTGACTGCTTCAGCCCTCATCATTTACATAGTGTTTTAAAAATAGGCAGGACAGACTAACACTACAGAGCAGAAATTACTAGGATTAAGACCAGCTCACTGATTTGGGATGAAAAATAGCACACGGAAGATCTTGCAGTGTTATGAAATAACAAAGCTTAAGGCTGGAATTCTGTCTGCAAAGATGTTCATGGTCTCTTCACAGATTTTAGCAACTGGAGACAAGACAATATGCGTATTTCCCAAACTTATATCCTTCCGATACTTTGGGGTTATGGAGCTTCGGGAACTGCAGTCTAGGAATTGTAGTACCACAAGAGGGATGCACCAGGTTTTGAAAGGCTAGAGCAACATTTCTCAACCTTGGCAACTTTAAGGTGTGTGGACCAACTCCCAGTATTCTCCAGCCAGCATTGTCAGCTAGGGAATTCCGGGAGTTGATGTCCACACATTGTAAAGTTCCCAGTGAAAAGCATTGGACTAGAGCCTAAGACAATGAAACAGGGCTGCAGCTTCTATACCTATAAATTCCATGAATTTCTCTGGCAGTGAATCTGAAACTGGGAAATTTTGGAATCTGGCCAAATATGGTTGTTCACTTCCTACTGCATACAATGCCTTTTTAAAAGTATCTATTATCTATTTCCCTACTGGTTGGGAAATTTTTTTTCTTCTAAACTTAAGACATGCAGCTTTACTGAATACTGTTTTATACTACAATAAATCTTGATGTGTTTTAAAAGATTTCTCCTTTAGATGGGGGATAAATTTCACTGAACCCTGTGGAGCTTGTTTCTGTACAGCACAGCTCTGTTTTTTCTGTAGAAGAGCACTGGAGTTGTAAATAAATTATGATTTCTTAATGTTCCATGACTTCATTTTTTAGACCATTTAATCAAATAAGAATGCCTACCTGTAATTGGCTTATTGACTTAAGCTTATCGATTGCAAAGCTTTCCATGTTATTAAGTGATGACGCGACAGTAGCACCATAGACCTTCTGCTGACTAGGTTTTCAGTTAGAATGAGTATACAGTTTGGCATGGATTTTGCTGCAACGAACTTCATAGCAAAGTTCTAACAAATTTAACTGAATGAAAACAGACGACATCAAAAGCCTGTTACAGGACGTGTAAAGATTATGAAATAATTTGCATAATGCAATACTTGTATTTTTTAACAAAAATGTAAGTATTTACAAAATAAGATCCAAGTTTTAATTTTAAACATCAAGCAAATCATTCTGCAAAGACTGCATTGTTTTAATTGTTTTGTTTTGTTTTTATTGAGTTCTTGATTCATTTTTTTTAAACCATGTCATACATTTCCTATACTAATATTTCATGATCTGTAATAATACAGGCGGCGGAGCTATCCGACTCCCTCCACTGCTGGGCTCAGCCAGACAGTTCCACCTGGAGCTCCTTGTTTCTGCGAACCTCTGCAGCATGCCTTTCCTGGGAATAAAAGGGGAAAATAAAGTAGAGACAAGTTTAACATCCACCTTACTGTCTTTTTTTTCCAGGAAGAATGTTAAATGGCAACAAGATTTGGCCATGAACTTTAGCTTTAAAAGGGCTATAAAAAGCATTCTGAATGAAGTGGGACACAACTCTTGTTCTTTGATTCATGACAGGAGAAGAATAGAAGAACAGAGTTGGAAGGAACTTGGAGGTCTTCTAGTCCAACCCCCTGCTCAAGCAAGTGACCCATACCATTTCAGACAACAGATTGCAAGCAAAAGGAATAACAGAATTATGGTGATTGCCTTCCTGCCCTTTTCTTTCAGGACAAGTGCTACTCTGAATCTGGTTTATAATGTACTCTCCAGTTGATTTGAAACTGTTTTATTCACAAACTGAATAAAAGAAAAAAAATAGAACAATTTGGACTAGGCATCTAGTGCCCACTGGAATGCAGAAGACAACATGTGGATTGTAACTTCACAACACAAAACTAGGCCTTGTGTGCCTGTCTCATGAGATAAGATGCAGACCGGGTGTGCGTTGCCATCTGATAGTTGTTCACCCACTCCACCCCTCTGCAGATACCTAGGAGTTTTAATAACTTTTTGTGTGTGAAAAGTCTATATTGTGTGAAATCATGTGCCTGCTTCTTTCCCCAGAATCAGGAGTTATCCAAATATTTTGCTAGATTAATGAACATATTATTTGTGCCCATAAATTTGTATAGCTGCCCTATCCTGGTATTCACAGGAATGACTGAGAGCTAAAAGTATAGAAGAGTACAAGATCTACAAATAAGACGTCACATCAGTTCAATCCTGAACTTAATGTACTTAGTGTGAATATGCTTGGAAATGTCCTGCAATCACACAACTGATTTATGAAAATGGCTAATCTGGAGGGAGCTTCTAGCTATATTCATTTTAATGTTAATAAAGGTTTGCTTCAAGCCAAATTCATGAAAGTCAATGACAAAGTGTGTGCAAGGAAAATATATGCAAGAATGAAGCTAGGGTGCAATTCCTCAGTTTTAGCACTCAGATATTCAGATAACCATCCAAATAAGGCTAGTCTGTATGCTCGAAATGCCCAATTTATAGAAATGAAGTATGTTGAAAGGTAAGAGAACCATAGATGAGAGGGTTATACTGCGTGCATTACTTCCATGCCAGATAAAATGTCTACATATTTGTGATCCCTTTTATCCACCTAAAGGGAAAGGTTGACATATTTATGCATTTTAAAGCATGAAGCTTTTCATACAGTTCAGCTGTGCCTGGCCTGGTATTCTCTTATCTGCTCTATTTCAGTCCCAAGAATTTCCAGGATTTTGCAGGCTGAAAGCCAAAATATTTAAGAAGGTGACTGGCTGGGGAAGAGTGCACAGATTAGTTAAGACAGTATTCTGAATTCAATATAGAAGAGGGATGAGTCTTTCTGAACCATGTTGAATCAGCAGGGGCTGGGTCAGGAGGAGGATCACATACAGGAATGTGACAGGAATTTGACTGAATAGTCAAAATGTTCATTCCTCCCCCCCCCTTTTTTTTTAACCTGCTGGCACACTCACTTGAGCATAAATAAAAATCTTACCTAACTTGAACACTACTACTTAGACATCCCTGCTCAACATCTGAGTAGGATTCCTGTCTCCACCACCCCAGAGGCTTCCTCAGATTTGCTCGGCTGAATCTCAGTTTGCTTTTTGCACTTTGCTTTGCTCCCAGCCTGGTTACCTTCTCCTGAAGACGTTCGATAAGAGCAGCTAAGTTAGCTTCACGGTTTTCTTTGATCTGTTCCATTTTCAGTATCAGTTTTTCCTCTGCCATTTTGCTGAAGTTATTGTTCTCCTCCAAAGCCTTCTGGAGGACTTCTCGCTCATGTTCTCTCTTTTCTGCCAGTTGTTTCAGCACCTGGGCCTCCTGGGACTGTGTAAAGTTATGAAATAAAAAAATGAGCCAGTCAATTACAAAAACATTGAAAGAGAATAGATTCAGTGTGTCTCTAATGTTCAGAGACAAAAGATGACTAATTTTGCTGAAGTAAAAAACTGGCAAGTACAGGTTTTCCTCTCATTGTGTGACAAGCAAGATAGAATAGAATGGAATAACAGAGTTGGAAGGGATCTTGCAGGTCATCTAGTCCAAGCCCCCCCCTTCCCCCAAGCAGGAAAGCCTACACCAGACATGTCAAACACAAGGCCCGGGGGCCAGATCCGGCCCACGAAGTGGTTTCATGTGGCCCGCGAAGCCATCCTGGAAACAGTGAGGGAACGGCCCCCACTGCCTCGGCCGTGGCCCAGAGACCCTCCTTCTGCCAGAGACCCTCAGATCTGTCCCACTCCTGCCCAGGCCCCCATAGGCACCCTTGATGCAAACCATGCAGAGCTGGCCACGTCCACCCAGTAGGCCACACCCACTCTAGCCATGCCCACCCAGTAGGCCACACCCACCCTGGCCATACCCACCCGGCCCCTTGAGGGCAACCACAATGCTGATGCGGCCCTCAATGAAATTGAGTTTGACACCCCTGGCCTACATCATTTCTGACAGATGGCAATTTCTACAGCATTTCTACTGCAATTCAAACTTTCTCTGAATATAACTAATGAAAGCACAGAAGCCCCAGCCTGCTTTGCATTAGGTCACACTCAGTGGGCATGTTCATTCAACAGGCTTAACTAAATCAGTTAAAGCCCTAGTGACTGTACACATGGAAGTTAGATGTAACTTTGCTTTTGTGGGTGTATGTGTTTGTGTGTTTGGTTTAGCCCAGGGGTAGGCAAGCTTGGCTCTTTTATGACTCATGGACTTCAACTCCCAGAATTCCTGAGCCAGCAATGCTGGCTCAGGAATTCTGGGAGTTGAAGTCCATGAGTCATAAAAGAGCCAAGGTTGCCTACCCCTGGTTTAGCCTGTTGTTTAGGTTTAGACTTTTTGGTTCATTTATGGTCTAATGTAGGAGAGCACAATGGCTCAGTGGTTAAAGCTTAGAAAATTGATTAATTCATTGCCATGAAGTATAAAATATGATGCCAGCCTTGATATACTTTTCTTTGTCATAAGGCCTATCAGTTTCTCATATCTAAAAATAGTATTTGGGTTGAAAAGCAAATATCATTAGGATTACAGATTCATCTTAAAACCCATTATTCATTTTATAAATCTAGTATGGGTTAGGAAAAAAAGAATATACAGTAATCAACTGTTACATTTTCCTGCTTTCAAAGGAATTTACTAGACCAGCCACAGGTCTAGCAATACAGATTTCCCATGTACTTGTGTATGATAGTTTAATAAGGACAACTCAGCACATATGGATCTATAAATATTCTTATTAATGAACCACATCCCAGTAATTTACTATTACCATTATCCGTTTATAGAATATAATAGAATTAAAGATGTAGAAAAGCCATGATGGATCAGATTAAAGGTCCACCTCATTTTAGTATTCTGTTATCAATAGGAAGCCAAATGCTTAAGAAATCCCACAAGCCAGAAGACATTGGCCTAACATGTTTGTTTTTGCTGTACGTCCAACTGAGTGGCAGCACAGCTGAGCAGGATTGGATCAGAAATGAAAGCTACCAGAAACTACAAGATTTATATATTGCTTTATATTAGCAATGACAACGTCATGAAGTTACAAGAGTTGAGCTCAAACCAAAGGGGGCTCTTTATTTTATCATTTCACTATGTAAATAGCAGGAATTCTCTGTCTTCTTTGGACCCTAAGAATGGGGAGGAGAAAATTAAATATTTTTTTTCCTTTAAATTTTGAAACTCTCAAAAAGATCTAGACTGAATATAAAACTGATACAAACTCTGGTGACTAAATTTACAGAATACAGAATAACAAAGTTGGAAGGGAACTTGGAGGTGTAATCCAATCCCCTGCTTGAGCATGAGACCATATACCACTCTGGACAAATGGTTGTCCAATCCCTTCTTAAAAACGTCCAGTGATGACGCATCCACAACTTCTGGGGGCAAGCTGTTCCACTGATTAATTTTTCTGTCAGGAAATTTCTCCTTAATTCTATGTTGGATCTCTTTTTGATAATCTTCCATCTCTTCTTGTCCTACCCTCAGGTGCTTTGGAGAATAGGTCGACCCTTCTCTGTGCCAAATATTGGAAGACTGCTATAATTTCAATGAGTTTGATTTAGATATATCAGCAAACCAGCAAAAAAGCAATATTTTTCATAGAACTTCCTTAAATAGAAAGTTTATCTTAAGTAGAATTTTCATATCCCAAAAATGTATGGGTAACAACCACTAGTATTTCTCAAGAGTAGCAAAATTCTGTGACATCCTCACCCCACCTCAACAATGAAAATAAATATGAGCAGTAGCCATCGGCACAGGGACAAATTATAAGGCAGTTGGAGGGGTGATGCATTTTAGAGGTCCTTGGTGTTCTCCGAGTTTGGTTGTTTTCTTATAGACATTTCATTACTCAAATTAGGTAATAGCATGTGTGCTAGTAGGGAGTGGGGTTTGCTTTCATTTCATATTCTAGTGACATGCCCTGTCAGTGTTGGTGGGAGTGGACTTGGTGGTTCTTTAGTTGGGCTGTTGATTGGACAGGGACATAGTTTCAGCTAGGGAATTGGGACCATCCTAGGCCAAGTCCAAAAATGCTACAGAATTCCTGGAAGCCTGGCAGTCTGACCAATCAGCTATCAACAGGCATATAGACATAAACAACATCAATATACCATTCAAAAGAGACACTCAACAAACCAAAAGAGAAGCAAAAAAGACCAAAACACCTCCTCACCAGCAGTCAACACCCAGATGAGCATTGATTAACACCAGGATTAATATTAGACCAACAGTCAAGAAGCAAACAATACCCCAAAGGAATTGCCAGACATGTAACAGTGAACAGCCCAACCATAGAACCACCTATTCCCACCAATCCTGACAAGGCAAGCCACTAGAACAGGGGTGTCAAATTCACAATGTCACGTGACGTGTTGCCACATATTGCAGCTTTTTTTCCATTGCTGGTAGTGGAGTGGGCACGGTTTCGGCATGACGCATCCAGCCCGTGAGCTGGCAGTTTGACACCCCTGCACTAGAATATAAAATGAGAGCAAACCTCACACCCTATTAAACTGAAGATGTTACTTGGTTTGAGTAACGAAATATCTGCAAGAAAACAATCAAGCTCAGACAGCATCAAGGACCCCTCATTTCAATCATGAGCTACAAATATTCTCCTCTATCCATACCCTTTTAGGCTTTCTCCCAGAACAAATAAGGCCAACATTGTTTGACCTGCCAGGTAGCTACAAAGTTGTATTGAGAAAAAGTATTTGGCCTGTGTTAAAATTTAAAGAGATCAAAACTTATAAGAGGAAAGGAGTGGAATGGAAAATGCTATACTGTTATACACACTCATCAAAATTACCTTCCATAAATATTATTTATTCTGAATAAATTACTGTTTATTCTCAGATGTCTGTGCATAGAACAATGGTTTATGTCAAATCAAACACTTTTATTACGATCATAGAAAATACAAATTGAAGTGCGCCCGGAGGCTTCAACTGGTGCAAAATGCGGCCGCGCGGGTGCTTATGGGAGTATCTCTATACTCCCATGTTACACCACTCCTGTGCGAGCTGCATTGGCTTCCGGTTGCCCTCCGGGTGCGATTCAAGGTGCTGATAATCACCTTCAAAGCCCTACATGGCTTAGGCCCGGGGTACTTGTGAGACCACCTGCTGCCAATGTCAACCTCCCATCGCCCGGTTCGCTCCCACAGAGTCGGCCTCCTCAGGGTGCCGTCGGCCAGGCAATGCCAGCTGGCGACCCCCAGGGGGAGAGCCTTCTCAGTGGGCACACCGACCCTCTGGAACAAACTGCCCCCAGAGCTGCAGATGGCCCCTGACCTTCGGTCCTTCCACCATGACCTAAAGACCTGGTTATTCCAACAAGTGGGCCTGGACTGATCATGGTTTTTAAATTTGGTTTTTTATTGGTTTAAATTGTTCTTATTTCTTATATTGTTTAATCCTCTTTTAATTTTTGTATTTATATCTTTTAACTTTTTATTGTTGTGAGCCGCCCTGAGTCCTCAGGGAGAAGGGCGGCATATAAATTTAATAAACCTTAAACCTTAAACCTTAATTATATCTCAGTAAGTATTGAAAACAGTTAAAAATAGAGAAAAAAAGAGTATTTAGCAACCCTAGATGATAAATAGCCAGAGAACCTGGAGCACAATTGGATTCTCAATTATATAATTTGCTATTGACACTTGTGCATGAGGCTGACACTACTGATTAATAAACACTAATGTAATTACTAGGGAGATGCTTAGTTCTAAGACTGTGTGAAATCAATTAACGAGTTCAAAGCTATTTTCTTTGGTAAGGTGTTCCTGGTTTAAGGAGTGTTTTGCTAGCTTAATTTTGCCCTAGAATCTCAGTAACCTGGTCATGCATCTACACTTAAGGTAGATGTAATAAATACATGTTTCTGGTAATCTAAGTTGATTTTTTTTATTGTGAAGTACAAGTCAGAAAAACTTATATCTATGTGATTAGCAATCCGCTTAACACTGAAACTCTCAAGTATTTGGCTGATCTTAAGTCATAATTTCTTGCATTTTTAAACATGGATATCATTGTACACATCATAAATGAAACACATATAGATTCAGTTCTAAACACGCAAGATGAGATTTAAGAAACTGATGAAAAATTACATCAGTTCAATAACACACATATGTCATAGATTGCAAATGAAAGCTTAAAATAACCCAGGAAATGCCATCATGCGTTCACTTTACTGTATATATGGTTAGATACCTTTCTCCTTTCTTCTGCAGCTTCCAACTTTTTCTGGATCTCTTCAAGGGACAAATCTTTCTTCTTTGGAGAGGGCATGGTTCGTGGTGCTTCAGAGACGGGAGATGGTGGCTTTAAGATGAGTTCAAAAGATTGGCCAGAGGCACGTTTGTTGATATTTTTGACTTCCATATCTGTGAAGGTAAAGTTAAAATATCTAATTCAAATGGTATATCAATAATAGACAATTTAAGGAAATGTAATGACCATAAGTAAGCGATGTGGATAATTTTCACTAAAATAGGTGCTAGAGAAAACACAATACCCTATACAGATGGCTTATATTAATAACAGGGTACTACACAATTTTCTTTTGGGCTTGCAAGGATGTCTTTTTTTTTTTGCTTAGGAGCCACAAAAAGAAATTGATACTACTAGTTTGAAATCATTGTAATAGATAGGCTGAATTTTTTTGGTGGGGGAAGTGTTAAGGTATAAAATTGGCATCCTTGCAGGAGTTTAACACACCCATTCAGTCACTTAAACCTCTTTCCAAACTAGAGAGAATTGATGCAATTACCGAGAGTCTTAATTTATCTCAAGCCAATCAAAATGAAAATAAAAAATAAAATTAAAGGTCTATTGGGACTCTATGAATGCAAATAGGTCTGTGATTACTACAGTAATGAAATCAATGACAAAATATACATCTTTTAGGTCCTGAATTAATGTTTTAGGAACAGGTCACACTGTACCCTCTGCTTTCCTAATATAACACATTGGTAAGAAGAAAAGTTACAGCTTTTCATATTTTAATGAGACATATTAAAATATTGAATATGCATTAAGAATATATTTTCTATCTCTGGGATTTTCATGGTCAGTTACTGTATGATGCAACTAATGTAATAATTAGTACATTATAGACACTTTACTATTATGGTAAAACCTAAGACTTCTCTAAGTGAATATAAGCCATCTTGCTTTACTGAATGTAATGTTTAGATATATTTTATATATCATGATTTAGTTGGATGGCAATAATATTAAAATATTAATTTTAATAATAATATTAAAGCTCTCTTAGGACAAACGGTGAGTATTATAACCCTTGTGCTCAGAGATATCTCCACTAGTTTCTACCAAGCTCCCTGTTCCTTTGATTCTAAACCCAACAATTAAATAGGAAGTTAGTGTACTGAAAAGCAAAATGCCAGCTTTTAGTATTCTTTTTACTTACAAGAAGGACTCAGAACTCAATATAAACCCATCAGATACTCTTAGAATTTAAAAATGGTGAGTGGGTGCTGATCAGTTCTTTGTAAAACATTTCTATTTGCAAAGATACACTAGGAAGGTAAGATGTGAACGATCAGAACTGCATTAGCTCTTTTGCTATTATGTGGAATTTTGCAATCATAACATGACAGTCATTTTGTGAGAGTTTCATGAAATGCTCTCAATTTCCAAATGTGACCAATACAAAGCTTTCCTACCCATGCCATACAAAGTTTACATTTAATCAGAAGTCAAATCAATCTGTCCAACATGGTGCTTTCTAATATGCTTGACTTCAGAATCTATAATCCCATGCAGCATGGCAAGAGAAGTCAACATAGTATCTTATAGCTTCCAGAAATCATTGTTAAATAACAAAACAAGAGGAAAATATGCATCTCCCATGGAAGAACAAATCTTCGCTAAGGAAAACAATTGCTGCTGAAAATTACTTACCATCATATGTGTATATATTAATGTTGCGAGATTCTGGGTAAAAACAGGAGCAGATCAAAGAAAGCATGGACAGCTCCTTCATCTTTTCTTTATAAGCTGAAAGGAAAGAGAATGGATTAGTCCTTTCATCTTTTCTGTTTACAGGATGTTTTGGTATAATTAATCAGCTCAGACTCTATGCAATGAACTTGCATGTCAAACTGTAACTTTGGTATCTTTGTGAAATTAATTGCTGCTTGATAAAAATATCTACCGTAATAAAGTGTTTTTTTAAAAAAAGGTTGCTTCTTTATAATTGAAGTATGTAAGAATATTCACTCTTTCTGCTACATTCCCACACACTCATTCTCATTTGAAGCCCACAGCAGTAAATAAGAATAAATATTTCTTTTGTAGGTTTGCCTCTACAATTACCTACATTGAATTAAGTTCTCCAGGTACCAAATGTTGTGATGGAAGGAAGCCAATAATGGCACCAAACCATTGGATCTCTCTGTTACAACTGTTTGCCATATTATCTTTCTTGAGTCTTCCAAACTAGTATCAGACATGCCATGAGCTATCCTGGTTGCCAGCTTTAAAAGAAATTCACTCAGACAGGTGACCTGACTGGCTCATTCATTGTCATAATGTTGCTTTATATTTGAGAAGACAAACTGCTAATATTTCCAGAAACAGGAAAGAGAAAATGAGAGACTTTAATTGATCCCTGCAAACAGAAAGTTTTTGATGGACTATGGGAATGAAGCCCTACTTTAGCCTCACATTCTGCACTTTCATGCAGGTTTCTCTGAAGCTATGGTTCTCTAGGTGTTTACTAAGAACACAGGGAGAAATGAAATACACAATGATTATTAAAAAGTAGCTTATGATAAGTTTTCCTCACAGATGAGAAGTGTCTTCCAACTGGTTATTTTGTGGAACATGAAATTACATCCACATCATATCTTCATGTATCCAGGCACAAGTAATATGTGTTTCAGAAATTCCCCTCAGTTATAACATAAGGAAGTTCAAATACATGTTCAGAGTTACACATATAAAGTCCTTAATAATAACCATGGTATTGAAGATATAAATAGGTATACACACACCCCTAAGCTCTTCTGTCTCCTTGTACTAATAATATATCAGCTTCTGCATACCCTGTCTTGTGATATACTAACCAGGACATACAGTCCAGCTATGTTGTCCTCCTTACTATTTACACCTTTGGCATTCCAGTCTCTGGTAAGGTTTGGCACATGTTGCTTGTATGTTCTGTTGGTTTCAGATCAGAGTTAATTACAAAATTATCAACTTATTCTTCTGCATCACTGGTTTGAGCATAAACTTGGATAATCGCCATATGACAGGATTGTTTATGAAGGCAAAATTGTATCTGTTGGTCATTGACTATACTGTAACCTAGTTCTGCCCTTGCTATATTCTTCATGACTGTGAAAAACAAAACCATTTTTTTTCTTTTTGTGTCCTTAGTTGTAAACAGCATGAACCTCTGGCTGAACATGGCCAATTCCAGTGTATTGCAATTCCCTGCTACCTTAAATGCTAATTTCATACATTTCATCTTCCATTGTTCAGCTTTCCCATGTTCATTTCATCTTCCATCTGCATTTATATCTTTGCAGCTTTATTTTTTCTTGTAGGGCAACATCAGTAGCAGGATTTGTTGTTGTTAGCTGCGAAGCCGTGTACGACCCATCGCGACCCCATGGACAGCATTCCTCCAGGCCTTCCTGTCCTCTGCCATCTTCTGGAGTCCATTTAAGCTGACACCTACTGCTTCAGTGACTCCATCCAGCCACCTCATTCTCTGTCGTCCCCTTCTTCTCTTGCCCTCAACCTTTCCCAGCATTAGGCTCTTCTCTAGTGAGTCCTTGCTTCTCATTAGGTGGCCAAAGTATTTGAGTTTCAACTTCAGGATCTGGCCTTCTAAAGAGCAGTCAGGATTGATCTCCTCTAGGACTGACCGGTTTGATCGCCTTGCAGTCCAAGGGACTCGCAGGAGTCTTCTCCAGCACCAGAGTTCAAAGGCCTCAATTCTTTGGCACTCAGCCTTTCTTATGGTCCAACTTTCACTGCCATACATTGCAACTGGGAAGACCATAGCCTTGACTATACACACTTTTGTTGACAGGGTGATGTCTCTGCTTTTTAGTGTGCTGTCTAGGTTTGCTATTGCTTTCCTCCCCAGGAGCAAGCGTCTTTTAATTTCTTGGCTACAGTCCCCATCTGCAGTGATCTTGGAGCCCAGGAAAATAAAATCTGTCACTACCTCCATTTCTTCCCCATCTATTTGCCAGGAATTGAGAGGGCCGGATGCCATGATCTTGGTTTTCTTAATGTTAAGTTTCAACCCAACTTTTGCACTCTCCTTCTTCACCTGCAACAAGAGGCTCTTTAGTTCTTCTTCACTTTCTGCCATTAGAGTGGTACAGTAGCAGGATATCCTGATTTTAATCTTGCCACATCTTAAACACCATTACTATTCCAAAAGATTTAACATTATTCCTAAGTAGCATATTGAGTGCCATCCAAAACAATATGAAATGAAGTCTTTGCCATTGTTACTAAATTCACCACCCTTGCCTGGCTTCATTGCTGCTTAATATATTTTTAGTTTTTAATAATATTTTATTTATTAAAATATAGGAGACAGAGGAGCACTAGAGGGGTCTACTATCTATTTTCAGTCAATTAGTTTTCAAAATGTGGCTCGCTTGAAGAGTTTCCTCCTAGCTTGAGTGAGAAAAATTCACTTTCTTACTGGAGAAGATTGTTTTCAGTAGTTGAGATCACTGAATGGTTTCATTAGAAGAAATCAGATAATGCTCACACTCTTTTAGGCAAAGGAATGGAATCTATGGTCATATGAAAGAAGCATTATTTATTTGTTTTCTTTATTAATCACATTTGTACCCACCACCATTCAGAGACTCATGATAGCTCCAATTTTATGAATGGGTCTGATTATATCTTCTTCCACAATTAGCACTAGTTGAAAAGATTGCATAATTCATAAGGTGATTAGTTCTCCGGGATGGATGCATTAATTTGTATACATTTAGTAACACAAATAAACATTTTGGAGAGAAATCCCACCCCCACCATAATTGGACCTAAATGTTTGCAAGGATATTATTATTATTATTATTATTATTATTATTATTATTATTATTATTATTATTATTATTATTATTATTATTATTATTATTATTATTATTATTATTATGTATCTTTCAGTAATTCCAGATACTTTGTGTTCACTATTGCACTTTTACATTGTGATAAAACCATGTCAGGGTAAAATCCTCTTAATGACTATCAAACAGACAAACAAACAACAGACTACAGCTACCAGATCAGGGGTGCTAAGATCTCAATGGCCACTATCAGTGCTTTTTTTGTAAAAGAAAAAGGTGCCGGAACTCACACATGTCATACAACCCACCTTGCCTACCCTACAAGGTTCCATCCACAAAAGGTGCCGGAACTCCGTTCTGAGCGTTCTATGACAAAAAAAGTCCTGGCCACGATACAATTAATGAATTAGATTCTACATTTAAAAAAAAATACATGCATTAAATCCATAGACTTACATATCTATCATACTATTCCCTTTACAACATCAAGGAAAAATCAAGGAAAGGAAAGGAAAGGAAAAGGAAAAGGCTATTCACTAGACTTTTCCATATCTTTTTGTCCTTGTAAAGCTTCTGTGCTCTCATTCATAATCTCCCACATACATTCTCTTTTGTTCTTTAAATTTCTCACTTCTTTCTTTTTGAGAATCAGGTGAACTCCATCTAAACATGACTTTCCACATCTTCTGCTTCCTCTTGACACAATCACTGTTATTTCACACATCTGTTTTGTGATTTATTCTCTCCATATAATCAAACTGCCTTAGTGTACCTCTTTCACATCGATTACTTAACACATTCCTTCAGCATCCTTTCATTCTTGATCCACTCTCTACTTGTGTTACTATACATACTTGTTCAGTATCTCATTACTACTTTATTCAATTTAGGTATCCTCTAACATTTTCACTTCCTTCCAAAATTGGGGAGAAGCACATTTTTACACTCAGCTTTTTTCCTTTTTTCCATTCTCCTTCCCACAATCATTCATTCCTCACAGAGATCATATACAACCAGTCCCTTTCTTAAAATTTCTTCCTCTATTTCCCAAAATTCTACGAAGGTGTTATCATATCATCACGATCACTATCATCATCATCATCATCAATCTTGGTCTAGTTTTTAACTAAAAATGTTCATTTCATTTTCTTGTCAAGTACAACTAACTTGGACTTCATTAATTTTCAGATCCATGCTCATCATTGCATCATACAATCTAACATTTGCTGCAAATTATTTAGGTCCTCAGTCAACAGCACATCATTGTCTGCATACAAATGTATATAAACATTCACATCCTCAGACACCGGCCAGCATATCTGTACAAGCTGGTGACAGAGAGACAGAGAAACAGAGAAACAGAGAGAGAGGGGGAGGGAGGGAGGGAGGGAGAGAGAGAGAGAGAGAGAGAGAGAGATATGGGGAGTGAGTGGCAGAAATATACATTAAACAAGCAGGGAACATCACGTCTTGGTCTTATTCCCTGTTCAGCATGAAAGCATTCACTAAACATTATTGATGCTCATATTTTATTTTTATCCTAAACATGTTATCATGGTCAGTAACCAATCTTCAGTTTCATACTTGCTCAGAATTATTCCACAATATAAAAAATCATGTTATCCTATGCTTTGAGCACCCCCTCAATTAAAATTAATCCAAAATAATTTCATCACTTTTATTTTAAATTATTGTCATTCTTCTGGAGGGTTCTAGTTCAGTCCTCTTTATCCAGGTCCAGGAAAATTTGAAACTACGCTTCAGAATTACTCTGTTTTATTGAATCTTAACCACGCCCTTCTGTCTTTAATTACATTTTATGTATCCATCTTTTACTTTCTATGCACATTATGCAGTACCTTTCTTTCCATCCTCTTTCTTCTCAAAATTATTCTCTTATATCACTTTTTCCCCTGCGCACAACCTCTTTCAACTCTTCCTTCCCCCAAGCATCTTTTTCTCATTAGTGTGAATCTGCACATTCTATGACATAATTCTTTTCTTTTTGTTCCAAGCGCTTTTGCACCCTTGTTGCTTATATTCATATACCATTCATTCTGTTAAAAGGATTAATCTTTTAATATTGCTTTCATAAAGGCTTCATATGTAGTCATCCTGCAATCATGCTACTTTCACAATGATTTCTTTCACTAGTTTCTTTGGTTCCATATCTATTTTTCCCAATCCACTTTTGGCCCTATTGAAAATGAATCTTATATCATCCTTTTTCCCCAGTATTGATTCTCTTATTTTTATCATAAAAATATTCATCAGTTTTGCTTTTTGATTAATTTCTTTGCCATCTCTGTATATGAATAAATTTATACTTATCTGAAACAAATATTCTTTATTTTCTAAGCAGATATTCACTAAGCAGTCCATATTTTCCTTCATTCTTGGGTCTCTCAATAGCCAGACAATTTTTTTCTGTCTTCCTTCATCTCATCCATTCATGTTACTTAACAGAATAATTCCCCAGAACGCATTTATTTAGATTGTTGCAGTTCTTTCTCAAAACTCGTACTATTTTTGTCTATTATCATCATTCACTGAACATAACATGCTTGCCACCAACCTATAGATTTCTATTTTGATATGCATGCAGAAAAACCCACAACTCTGATTCAGACATTTGGACATCCATGTTAGCTCTTAGAATTAAATCTACAGTGGCACAACTTTTCATAGATTCATAATCAGATCTTCATTTAGATTTATTGCATTTCCTTTCTTCCTCTTAGCTTACCGAATCCAAACATATTTTTCTTTCTTTTATTTCATTCAGTTCCTCATTTATTCTTCATACATTGTAAGTTGTAATTTTCTGGGAGCTATAGTTGATATCAGGTTGGCCATAAATATTGATCTGAGAGGATCTTGGTGCTCTCTGATCTTGGTTATTTTCTTGCAGCTGTTCCATTACCTAAACCTGGTAATATCATCAGTGGTAGTCTACTGCTAAGCTTGTAAGCCGCCCTGAGTCTTCGGAGAAGGGCGGGATATAAATGGAATTAAAATAAATAAATAAAATGTAACATCATTTGAAAACAACAACCACCACCAAGCTCAGAGAGCACTAAGGAACCCTTCATTTCAATCCTGAACTACAAATATTCTCCTTTATTGGTAAATATTGATCTCTCCAGTCACCTTGGCTTTAATCAATGGAGGGTTTTGGATAACTGAAGCTTTTGCGCTATCACTTTCTGTGATAAAAGGTGTAGATTAAGTTATCAGTCTTAGATGTACAGGCATTATATGCAGCATTCTCTGCTAACGGTAAGGACAGCACCAGTCATTGGGGCAATATTTCACAAACGTAACTAAAATCTAGATTTACACCAAGCATACTCGCCCTATTTTATACTTGGAGATTAACTTGTTAGTCAAAAGTGTGTTGTTGGTATTCCACCAATTTGGAGGTAAAACATAGTCAAAATACCTTAGTTCAACATTAAAATAAAACAAATGTACTCTAATTTTTAGAGTTTATATTAAACTTTAGTTTAAAACTCAGTATTCATTAATAATTATAAAAGATCATTTTAACAAATGTAAAAAGCATTAGGTAAAAGTCAAAGTAGAGAAAGCCTTGATCAGAGCTTGACTCATGATTAAATATAAGGTCACAATTACACTATTTTCCTTGCAACAGTATGGAAATCATTTAATGGATTTTTCCGTTAACCTACAATCATGCAATTCCCTGGGCATCTTCCAACCAATATCTCATGAAGCCCAGACATGGTTGTTGGCATGTTAACACCTATCCAGACTAAGAAAAAAGAAAGTCAAAAAAGTATATAAGTATCAAGTATAAAAACAATCAGTCCATTGAAAAAATTGAATATATCAAGTTACATTGATTTTTCCTTCAAACAAGAATATTAAAATATCCTTCAAGAGATTCCACACTGATATCTTTTAAACGTATATATACAGAGTTTAATCTAAGAGATACATACACATATATCAGTAATGATTATAACATCAATCTTTTAAAGTAAAATAAAATAAAAAATCCATTATTGGGCTTTGATTTTCAGTGATCTGCCTATTTCTGCCACTGCATCTATTGTATTGGTTTGTTTTATTGTCGTCCTTTAGGCAACTTTTCTCTATGTGTTTGTATTCCAGCTGAATGTTCTGCTTTGGAGAGACACCACAAAGGAAACAATGAGATTAAATTCTTATGAAGCATGAAATGCAGGCCACCGAAAGATTATATTTCTTTTAGCCTCCCATAAATGTATTTACATTGATCTTTCAGTGATTTCATTACCAAGAACAATCTCATAAAGTTGGAAGGTTAAGTGATCTGGCTATGCAGGGTGCCTTTAGTTTTATTCTAACTATGCTGGCCGTTTATAGCCTGTTTTCTCTTTCATTGTTGAAGGGAATGTTAAGGGTATTCATTAAGTTAATAAGGTTGGATTCAGTTGACCCTCTTTTAACAACAACAACAAAATATCAGAGATGAGTACAATGGCCACAAACGTATGAATGTACTGAGTTCTACCTTCTTTCTAAAATCTGCCTCGGCAAAAAAAGTTCAAGAAATGAAAAATAGGCATTCTATTGATGGGTAAGGATCAATAATTCTTCATTGTTTATTGATTTTAAAAAAGCCCAGCAAAGTCAAGTAAGAGAGGAAAATAATGTAAAGGCAAAATAGAGGCTGATTGCACAGGGGTCTCTCCACAGGGATATTAAGAAAATAAAGATTAGATCCAGGACCATCAAATTGAAGCCCCATTTTGTCTTTGTATGTCCTTCACAATGCATATTAAAAAGTGTCAGGGCTTTCATCATGTGGTATTTTTTTTGATACCTCCACCACACAGATGTCCCTAGTCTATCTAATGTTGTCTTCTTGCACTTATGTGTTCTCAAACCTCACACACATGACAGTTAGGGAGGTTTTTTTTATCATTTTCCAGGAAGACAAGAACGTCTAAGGGATGAATACATTTCAAAGAAATGTGCTGCCTTTAATTCCAAATACGTGTGAGGCATCAAGGGTTCTTTTTTGTCTATATACAGTATATATATAATGAATATGTATCTATGTTCCCATGAAAGATTCTGCTGAAGAAGAAAATAATGCCGGATTTCTAAATTTTAATGACTCAAGTTTCAATTAAGGGCTTTAAGTATTTATTACCTTGTTTGATCTCATCCTTCTTCAAAAATTCAATAATGTACATATTTATGAATCTTGTCTTTTCCATGAAAGAAATTAGCCTAAAAACATTGATTACTCCAGGACCACCTACTGTCTTTGGGTAATGTTCTTTCACTGATCCTGGTATTTTAAGTTATTGAAAAGAAATCATTCAGGTGGTGACCAAAGACCCCGGTGTATTAACATCAACTCTGACTTCAGTCTGTTGTCTTCCCACAAGACTCTGACAGCCTCTAAACACTGAGAGAAGAGTTGACAGTATCACACACACCCCACTCAATGATGGTATTCAAATATGTGAACAACCTGTTCTCTGTGTGGATGCCACTTCCGGAAGTCCATTCTAGGCCTGGGCAACAAAAAAATAGCTACTGGTACTGCTGAACTGGTGAGAACTGGCTGAATCCCCCCCCAATGGCCCCACTGCCTAGAGTGATGATGTGCTTTTGGATATTATTGATTTATTGATGATACCATACCCTGAACTATTAAATGGCCCCTCCCATCAGCTTCATATAGAGATTAAAAAGCAGAGGAGACTTGTAACACAATACAAGTCAGGAATGATCAGGCTTACCTTTCTCCCCCCACCCAAAACAGATCAGAACTACCCACTAAGGAAGTATTTGAACCATTGTAAGAAAATGTCTCTGACTAACAATCCTCATAAGTGGCCCAAAAGGATACCATAGTTGATAGTATCAAAACTTGTTGAAAGATCTGACAAGGAAGGGCACAATTCCTCCATTAGGTCCAATGCAGATCATCCAGGAGAATTACCAATGCCGTATCCATCCCCAAAACTGGTCAGAACCTTTATATCTTTTTCCTTCAAGTCCAGATTCCAAAATACTCATAATTGATACTTTTTTCATATGTTATAACTATATAACTATTTAATGTAAATATCTTCACTATTAAAATAAAGGTATTATTGAACAAAGCAAAACTGACTCATTAACTGATATTAGTTAATGTGCCTGCTACATCACATACGAATCTGTAAGCAGATTTTCTGTAATTCATTTTATTTAAACAAATGGAGTTGTATAAATGAAATTGCTTTTAAATTGCAAAGTAGTTCAGGCTCTCCAGAATATTGCCTTTTTTGACATCAAAATATCAAGGGAATAATTATCAGTTATATTTAAGTACATTTATCTTGCATTTATATATGCACACATTATTTAAGTTGACTACACAAAAGACTGGCCATTTATGAATCAGACTGCCCTTGAAAAAAGAGCAAATCCTCTGAAGTGCTTTAAGTTGCTTTAAGTTCAATAAATATCTTGTCTTCAGCTTCCTATAGGATTTTGTTTCTTTTTCTCAAAATGCGACTTCTTTTCAGAACAGGTTTCAAAGTAGTACTTGTTCTACACAGGGTAAAGCAAAATGCACACAGGTCTGACATTGTTTCTTATGGGAATATATATGCATCCAACATCCAGCATGTATAGCATTATTAAGCAGTCTCTTGATTAATTTCTTTAGTCACTGTTTCTCAATTGGTTTGGTCAACCTGTAATTGACAGTTCAGTTTAAAGGATGCAATGCTTGTCAAATTAAAGACAAATGTAGTTGTAGTAGATGGAAAATACTTGGATTCTTAATAATCAATATTTCATCTTGTTCGTTTGTTAGCAGTTCGTGAAAACTCAGACGGCAGCACTGAGAATTTTCAAATAGCAGAGTTTAAATCACAGGATAATTGAAAACTACCAATTGTACATATAGATAAATGTTCTGATCCATCCCCAGGCCAAAAGCTATTTTGTATGCCACTTTTTGGCAAAGAGGAATGTATCTCTAAAGAAAAGTAACAATTTAGTAATGGCCCACCTTTACTCTTCAGGCAATGATATTTGGCACCAAGTAGGCAATATTAACACCAAAGTTTCAAACTTCCTTGATCTGACACACTGTGGATAAATTGCCTTCAACTTCCCTAATTTCCAACCAAGTTGGTCAAGTATTATGTTGACTGCAAATTATGGGAATTAAGTCCAATGAACCTGAACTTGCCAAGTTGGGGAAATCCGACTTATGCACTGATGTTGTTGTTGATGATGTTACTTAGTTTTGAAATGAAACATCTGTAAGAAAACCACCAAACTCAGAGAGCACCAAGACCCCAAGACTGGCTTATATATGCAGATGCCACTCAACAAAGTTGATAAAGAAACAATTAAGGGAATCTATGTGCAGGCTTAATCAATCCCTGAAAATTTGTATTATGAAGAAGTGCTTTGGGCAGTTTCTTTGCATAGACTATGGACCTGACCCCACTTATGTAATGAATGTAGTAGTGTTGGTGAAAGCTTATGCATAGTAATTTATCCATGATTTTTTGTGAAACAGAATTCACAACCAGAGGGGTGTCTGTAAGGCATTGTCTAAAAAAGTCAAGACAGTAACTCTAATATAAAATAACAGGCAGAGCAACACATATCAAAAGTAGACAGAGCTTTAATTACACTGCTGCAGCTGCCATACTGACATTTTGGATCACTCCTGTGGATACTCCTGCTTTGCAGACTAACAGAGATAAATGAGCTAGAACCTATCCTGTTTCACAGCGGCATTGAAGATCTCCTTATAAAATAAATTCCACAATATGATATTCTGTTACAGTGACATTTTTAGTACTCTGTGTGAGAAGAGTAATCTCAAATTAAAATATTCATGACCCATGCCATTGTTCTGCTTTCAGATTCCATTATCTTCTGACACAATAGCATAATAACTATCATGAGTAAGAAATGGCACCAGCAGAGATGAAAAAGAATCCTAGTTTTGTTTCTGGATTGCCTTGGGATACCCTAACAAAACATGTCTTATCAGCCTTAAAGCTGGTTGAGGTAGGAAATATGTGTAGGCTTCTGGATTTCATATGCAAATAGCAGACAAAACTTATAATTCTCCTCTTCACCAAAATATGGTTTCTTAGAGAGGTTGTAAGTTCAGCGTGAGACTGTGATGCATAAGTTATTGAGTAGGTGTATAAGACCTTGTACTTTAGCTTTATTGTACATTATAGGTGAATTAAATTTCAGAGAGCCTCAGCAGAACAATTTGACTTAAATCTGAAGATGGATAATGATAGTAGTTATGTATATATGATATAATACTTGGATATATGAACTGAATATTTAATGTGGCCCAGTATTGTTTATTCAATATACATTCATAATATATTCATCTGGGCTGTGGACTCTCTCTCTCTCTCTCTGTATGTGTGAACATGTCTTTGAATCAGTATTGACTTCTGGAAACTGGCTTGACTAATCACTGCAGTTTTCTTGGCAAGATTTCTGAAGTGTTTTGCCATTGCCTCTTTCCTAGGGCTGAGAGAGAGTAACTGGGTCAAGGTTACCTAGCTGTTGCAGAACTAGAATTCCCAGTTTCCCAGTTTCTAGTCTGATGTCTCAATCACTGCACTAAACTGGCTCTCCTTTCCATTTTTATAGATAATTTAAAGTAATAAGAGAAAATATTGCAAAGTATTGTTGCCTGTTGGAACACATGCCCAGAAATAAATGGACATATCAATCCATACCTTGGTAAGACAAAAAATATAAAAGTGTTTGCTCCTCAGACTTTATTGCTAAGTATAATGGAATAAGAAAATAAAATGATGCCATTACTGCATCTCTTAGACAGTTCTTTTATAAATACTATAAATGGAGGCATAAATCTATTAAGTTTAAGATGTAATCTGGAAGTGAGAAAGGTCAATGTACATTGCTTGAATGAGGAATGATCTAGATTGAACCCTGGACATATCTAGCATGACTGTTTTAATAAAATATCTGCAGAGCTGGATAAGTAAAGGTAAAGGTTCCCCCGCACATGCATGCTAGTTGTTTCCAATTCTAGGGGCCAGTGCTCATCTCCATTTCAAAGCCGAAGAGCCAGCGCTTGTCCGAGGACGTCTCTGTGGTCATGTGGCCGGCATGACTAGACACCAAAGGCGCACAGAACACTGTTACCTTCCCACTGTAGTGGTCCCTATTTTTCTACTTGCATTTTTACGTGCTTTCGAACTGCTAGGTTGGCAGAAGCTGGGACGAGTAACAGGCGCTCACTCTGTTACGCAGCACTCAGGATTCGACCTGCCAAACTGCTGACCTTCTGATCGACAAGCTCAGCGTCGTAACCCACTGAGCCATCGTGTCCCTGTGCTGGATAAGTAGGGACTTCCTATTCACAAAATGGGTCTAGGACAATTTGCCATGGTTGTGACGAGTTGGCCGTGGCAAGTTGGCCATGGTGAGTTGTCCCATTCTGTCACAAAATAGCTGCTGAGTAATCATGGCTAGTCCCAAAACATCCATCCACAGGAAGCAAACTTCTGAAGTTATTTGCCTATTTCCATTAATCCTCCAGGTCTTTAACATTCCATTTTATCTTTTATTTTTTTAAAAAATCCAACCAACCAACCAATACACTTGAAAATAAACACTGCCAGGTTGCAGCAAAGAATGTATTTTATAGTAAAGATAGGGAAATGATTCTTTATTTCCTGATGCCTCCTTTTTCTTCTTTATTGCATTTTAAGCTCTCTTTTTTATTCCTTCTGTATAAAATGAAATCCTTTATACAGAAGATTTATCAAAAAATGAATATTTTAGAAATCAGTCCTATGGAATTATGCAGCTCTTAATGTGTTTTGCTTTAGACTGAACATTATGAAACCTCAGCGCTTCTAAATCTCATGGATCCCTCTCTTTTTTGAGAGGTTTCTTATAGACAATACTGTCAAAAATTAAAGATTTAGCATAAATCCTAAAATAATTAAAAAAACAAACAAAATAATCCCCCAAGCCTCTGGAGAAAAAAAAATCTTCACGCTACCTAACCAATTGGATTATCTGTGCCCTTTCAATCTGGATTCAGACCTTCTTATTGTACTGAGATGACATTGGCATAATTGTTGATTACTTCTGCATGAACTGGGATGGTGGAGGTGTATCTCTCCTGGCTCTCTTGGATCTCTCAGTGGCCTTCAATATGATCAATCTTCTAATTCTTCTGGACCAATTTACAGAATTACAGAAGTTTACCATCTTTGGTTCTGGATGGGAACGCACTTCCCATGAGAGTTGTTGTCCTTCTAGGCTCTCAATTCCTACACAAAGAGCAGATGATAGCTTTTACTAGGAGGGCCTTTGCACAAGTCCATCTTGTATGCCAGTTGCCAGGAGATCCTAATCAGTGTCACTTATGTTTTAGTCACCTTTCATCTGGATTCATCAATGCCTTTTACACAGAGCTACCCTTGAAAATGATTTGGAAGACAAGTTGTGGTTCAGAATGCAGCATCATGAATAGGTCTTTCTTAGTATTTGTAATTCCTATAACTGTGCAAAAATTCATTGGCTCCTGGTTGGTTTCCTGATGCAATTGAAGGTGCTGTTTATCACCTTTTAAACTCTTTATGACATGGGACCAGGTTATCGGCTTATTATAATAATTTTTGTCCATCCCATGAACCAGAATGGATGCAATACAGGTCCTTTATATTACACAAAGACATTAATAGGATCCAAGAAATGTGTCTTCTCTTCTCATGGTACCTACTCTATGTAAAACCATACCGCTTGAAATTTAGATATCTTTGTCTTTGCTGGTCTATTGTAAACACCTGGTTCTTCCCCTGACACTTCACTACATTGTAGGATGAAGACTTTTTTTTTATGTTGGCTGACTTGCTCTGAGCATGTTGGATGGTTTTTAAATGATTTTAATTTGTTTTCTTATTATTGGTTTCTCTATTTGTGAGTTGCCCAGAGTAGTGCATTCAGTGGGCAGTCATATACATTTAAAGATACATAAATAAATACATAAACCCACAGGAGCGGCACAACCCTACTCTTTCTGTATTACTTCTTCCCCATAGCCTTAGTTCTCTTATTAGGTCTGGCTCCTATCCACCCAGGTTCTAACAAAATGGTAAACATTGTATGAAATTACTATTTCTTATATGCTTTGGAGAGAACCCAAACAAGTAAAATAAAATAGACGTGATAACTTTGTGTTTTCTCTTTCACACAACTTTTTACACATAGAATGAAAGGAACACTATGAAGTATAAGTGCTGGATTGTTATAAAACAGCATCTGCAGACTATATTCTGCCCAGACTATAAAGAGAAGGCTACATAAGCTTTCTCTAAAACGTAAACCTTCAGATAGTTAAAAACTAAGTTTGAAATCTAAAATTAAAGTGAGCTCAATTTAACAATAAAGCTCACCTCAGCAGAATAATAGTTGTTCCATGTATTTGTAGATACGATCTCCTAGCAACACTATTTTTTAAAACAAAAGTATTTTGAAAATATTTCAGTGTTTCAAACTATCATAATACAAAATATGTTCATGGTTAGATAACCATGTTCTAAAAGCTGTCCCATTGATAGTTATGTATACTTTTATTTCTATTTTGAAATAAAATTTAAATTCCAGGCAAGGAGACACAATTACATAACCTATAGTGAAATATTAATGAATAATGAACCATTATTATATTTGTAATTATTATTAGTAATATAGTAGGTACTATTTTAATAAATAATTGTGATGATTGCCTAATAATGAATAAATGTAACATTTTAAATAACTAATTCTTACTGAGTAAACTTACTACTTGTAGTCCTAGTATACTATGGGGTGAGATAGAGGAACAGCTAATATGAAACTAGGATCAGATAACCTCAGCTTCAAATCTATCCTCAGTGTGCAAGGTCACAATCCAGTGTTGTGGGATGTTGCTGTGAAGGAAAAGTGGGGAAGGATGCTACTCAGTATGCCACCTTGAGTTCTTGAAGGATAGAAGCATACAACTCTAAGAAATAAATAAAATAATGGATTGCCGAGAATTTAGATGTATATTTTATAGCCATTTAACTGTAGTTTGACAGATTTTATTATCAATAAAATCTGTAGGTATGATATTATTCTTCAAAAGTGAAGAATCATATCATACCTGTGTCAACTTCCTTAACTAGAGGTTTGTCAGTATGTTGGACTTTAAGTCCTGTAAAATCCCCACCAGGCAGCCGTTTAAAAATTTCCAAATAACATATTGCAAAAAGTCAATAATAAAATGATTTGTTGCTTATGATGTATTTAGAGCAGATCTAAAGTGAATATGAGGGAGTTGGCATGAAACCTCCCCTCATTCATGTGTTCTCCAACTATTATTATATTCTCTTGGATTTAAAACTGAACAAGATTTACTGAAAAAAAAAACTTTCTGTCTGAAATGTTTCAGGGAAAAGCCTCTCAATTATAGGACTCTAAGGAAATACTCCTGACCAAGGTTTATTGTGATTGTGATTGGACAATTGATAATGTGAACAAGCAACTCAGTTCTTATTAAATAATCATTTAGGCTGTTTTAAAAGCAGTCAATATGCTTTTTATATATTCGAAAATGTGAAGGAGTGGTAATTTGAAAGAAGTAGAAAGCATATCTAATATCTAAGCACAATATGTCAGCATATTTTTCTTTGATGGCTGATTGCATTGATTTTATATTGGAATAGTTTAGATTTCATTTACCAGCACCAATCAATTATTTTATTTTCTATTGAGAATTTTTTTCAGTGTCAATGAGGTGACCTGGACAGAACATAATTGTAACTGGTGCCTTCAATTGCAAGTCCTCTGCTTTGCTTTGTTCTAAATTGAACTTATCAGAGGAAAAAGTATGGGGGTATCCTGCTTGAGAATGGTTTTGGATCTTCTGGATACACTGTCTGCTGTTGTTAAATTTAATACCATCTCTTTCATGTAATTGGAACAGATCTGGGGTTAAACAAACATTTGATAACTTTGCTACAGCAATGTGGTTTAATCTCTCAGTCTACTATAAATCACAGTGGGAATAACTCCTATGTGGTTTACATGCTCTTCTCAATGCCTACTTTGGAAGAAATGGCAAGATAAAAATTCAATAAATTTGTTGTCTTATAGATTAGAATTTAATTCCCTATAGAGCTGAAAGAAATTTCAAAATGTTTTAGAATCAATGTCATAACTTTTTTAGATGTATCATATGTTATAAACACTAACTTCAGAGAGCAGCATAGGATAACAGAGAATTTACGCTAGCTTTGCCCACTCAATGTTTTCTAGTGAGACTGAATTACGGTATCATAATTTTCAAATAGCTGGAGGACCCAGCGCTTTGCAGAAGGTTCTTGAAATTAGATGGAAGCCCCTGTGAAATTGAGTTGAGGACCTTCATTGCTCTGCCCTAAAGCACCAAATGTTTTATCAAATGATTCAAACTTTTGTAATCTAGTTTATTTCTAAAAGCACATGTTTAAATCTCTTCTATTTAGAGTACATCAGTGGATGAAAAGAAAAGCGCATTTTTGGCTAGATCTAACTTATGTATATTAGGACAGACTGGAAGAAAATATGAATATTAATATGCAATTAGGATCTCAAAAAATTGAAAAAATTACAAATGACCAAAATCAGCAACAAAATGTAACATGGCAAGTAAAACTCTTTAATACTTTTCAAGTAGGCACTCTGATTTCATAACCTTAAAGGTTTCTAACAGTGAAAAATATACAATATCACATTATCCTTCTATTTATTGCTTAATTAAAAAGGTGCTGAAACAACAATGATTTAATCTGCATTAGAAGTCCAAAATGACTTTTTCTAAGAAGGGTTGTTGTTGTTAGCTGCGAAGTCGTGTCCGACCCATCGCGACCCTATGGACAACGTTCCTCCAGGCCTTCCTGTCCTCTACCATCTTCTGGAGTCCATCTAGGCTCACGCCTACTGCTTCAGTGACTCCATCCATCCACCTCATTCTCTGTCGTCCCCTTCTTCTATTGCCCTTGATCTTTCCCAGCATTAGGCTCTTCTCCAGTGAGTCCTTCCTTCTCATTAGGGAAGGGAGTCTTGTTCAATCTGGATTCTGAACACTTGTTATTGATGTTGTATGATACAAGCTTTTGAAGTAAGCTCAATTCTGCTCGCTCAAGCTTCCCAGCAAGCACTTCTGAAAAAGGTGCAAAGTAATTCGATGTAACTGATGGCTAAATGTGACCTCCATATTGAGAGACTTTATAACAAATCTTTTGTTGGCCATAAAATGTTAAGTTAGCTAAATCTGGCTCTAATTAGATGTCTCCTTTTTATTTCATAAAGAAATACATCTAAGCATGCGCAAGTCCCTTTTTTACCACTTAAATATTAGGGATGTGCAAGGATTCTTTGCACAAATTGTCCATGGAATATTTAGTGTTGAGATGTGCATGCCTAAACCACATGACTGGGCTCTGGTATTTTGATCTATGCATTGGATGAAATGGGGCCGTTTTGTTCTGCCTAGAGATGGTGGTTGCAGAGGGGAGGAAAGCTAAAGATATTGGTGGTTGGTGGAGAGGGATAAGCATGTGTGATATATTACTCTGGGACACTTGTGGTGATGATTGAAGGACAGAAAAAAGGCGAGGGACAGATGGTAGTGGATCTATATGCTGCAGTGAGTATTATGGAAGAGAAAGAAGACATATAAAACATTACCATTCTCACCTTATCTGGGTTTTGTTGTGTCTGAAACCTGAAACAATTAGGATGCTCTGGGTTTTGATTTAACCAAAGCATGACTGACCTGAAATGGTTCAGCAGAACTTTTAGAATATGATGGTTTGTTGCAGGGATTCATAGCAAAGCATTCCTATTTCATGAACACTCATAGCTGTAACTGAAATTGCTCCAAGGGACAATATTTCCATCTTTGAGAATAATGCACCAAAACATAATAGTTCATTGGAAGTCTTCATTGCAAGAGTGAGAATTCACATAGCTGTTATGGCAGACAGTTGCCCTGCATCATGAATGAGGTAAAATCTGTTATAAGTTCTGTATTTGTCTTTATCACTTCATTACTTGATTTTTCCCTAGAAGCACATTTTGTGTATTATAAGTAATTGTAGTAATTGCTTTTAGATGCATCAATTACAGACTTCCATCTTCATGAAAATAAACCTCCCTATGTTTTGTCTAATCTCTAACACTCAGACATTATCCAGTTGCTTTAGATTGAATACCTTATCTTTGCTGTTAACCCAATACATTTCCCAAAGATTTTAATTATAATTTAAAAGATTCTTCCTTATTCCTTTTCAGGAGAAAAGTCCTAGACCCACCCAACCACCATCAAGAGAAAAAAGCAGTAGTCATACCTATATATAGGAGAAAGAGAGGGAACAGCTGGTTGTTGCTTGTAAATAGGAAAAAAGTTATTTCAGATTTAGATGAGTTAGATAATAAGATTTTTTTCCCTAAGAAGCTTCCCGCCCCCCAGTTGAGACCTAAGAATGAAGTGTTATTAAGGGAATGGGGAAAATGGAAACTGTTGTTTATAATGTAATACAATTCATTATCCAAGGAACACAGAACAAGTAGCTGCTTTTACATATAATAGCAAGAGGAATGAATAACAGAATAACTGGATCTATTAATCAGCAGACCTCTTATCTGTATCCCAGAAGTTTTTTTTTAGCCATGGTGCCCAAATTCAGAAAATGGGCTTCCTGCAGCGACTGACTGAGGAGGCCAAATTATCAATACTGATTTCCGGATTGCTGCATTGGGGAGGGAAAGGAATGGGTGTGAGCAAGCACTGCGGGGTTGGCCAGAACCCGATGGCTCCTGACAGCCTGTATTAGCATATGCAGCCGCCTGATGCCCTACCCACAGGAATAACAAAGCCCTCTTCCACCAGGTTGGAAAACAGAGCAATCTTTAATGAAAGGGCGTCTGTGGGCATTCATATTAATTCTGAATGCGTAAGCTAAAAGCGGCTAGGAGGACAACCTCTGTGCAAGGCTTTTGTTTCCTGGAAGCAAGTGCAGGAAAACTGGTGTTTTCTTCAATCTTGGCCCGATGAGTTATGGGTGGGCCAACTTAGTAAGTTAATAGTTCTGAGAAAACATCTCTTTGCATATATTTCCTTAATATCCCTAAGGAGAAAGGGATGCATTTTTATTTTCATTTTTTTAAAAAAAGTCTGCCAAGTGTCTGATGTTATGATAGCCAATCCATTTCTCTTCTGTGCTTCCTGAGAACCACCACACCCTTCACTGCAGTATCACTTTTCTCCACGGGCTTTATTGCAGACTCAGGGAAATATAATAAAATAAAAGCTAAAGAGAAAGGGGATGGAGGGAGGTGAAAAGAGGCAGTTTCTGCCATTGCACTTTGCAAAACTCTTCTAAATTGGGGGACTCGAGATAGGATCTTGATATCCATTGGTAAGGCACGGTGGATTATTTTGACATTCCCAGACCTGCAGTCCCGATTCCTGGAGAGCACTCCAACGCACCCGCAATCTTTTCCTTGTAAGATGCAAAGGACGGGAGCGTGCAGTCCAGGGGTGTGGCGGTGGGTTTTTTGAGTCTACATGGAGGGGGGTGGGGTGAATAAAGGCGAGGTGTGGGGCAGCTTTTTCCTCTAGTCAGACAAAATTAAGACCAAACTCGCTGGAAGCATTGTAATGAGTAGGCAATTACTGTATAGAGAAGGGGAAGAGGAAGCTAATCCAAGTGACCTACTTCAGGGCACACACCGGCCGCGCACAGGCACAAATGGATGCAGCAAACCTGCAAGATCATTCGGGAAAAAACAAGCGACGGTGCTACAGAAGAATCTTGGGGGAAGGCGGAGTATTTGCTTTGATGTCCTCCGCTCCCTTCGTGCGTCTTTCTCGCTAGCCGGGGGAGGGGGGGAGAAAGGAGGGGCGAGTCCCCCCGGGGCTCCTGCGAGGCGGTGGCGCGCCGGCGGCGGCGGCGGCGAGATGGGTGGGGTCGGTCTGCATTGTGCTCGGCTGCCTGAGCGAGAGGCGTCGAAGCCTGCAGGTGCGCTCTCGCCGGGAACGCCCGGAGCCATGGCTCAGCCCGACCCTTACACAAAGCCCTGCCCGCCAACGCCGCCCCAGCCCTAACTGTCTTTGCTGCCGGAAAACAAGGGGAAAAAAAAGAGAGCAAGTAACACAAAACCGCACACATCGTTTCCACCTTCCGCCCTGCCGCACAAAGGCACTCGAAAGCAGCCCGTCTACTTCGGCTCCCGACCTCTTTTGCAACAACCTAGCCAAAGGAAATGTTGTCTGCTCCCATCGCATCCACGTGGCGGGCGGGTTGGCTAGTGAAGGCGACTGGCCAGCTTCCCCCCGCACACACGTTACGGAAGTCGCCCGCCCTGGTTCTGAGGAAGGATGGCCAAGACTCGAGAGATGGGGAGAATGGGATATCTGGGGAGCGAGCGTCGGGGAGGCTGGAAACGAGTCAGCCCCAAATCCACAACAAGTTACTGTTTTGCCCTCCGTTACCCCCTGTCTACCACAAGGGTCTTCTAGAACAGTATTTTCTTAACTCCCTAAAGAGACCCCTCCCCTGATTTATCCGACGTTAAATCGAAGAAGCAGGACTAAGATTTCAGTCGGAGGGCATCCAAGTACTTCGGTTGAAATGATTTGGGAATCAGGCTATTAAAAAGAGTGAATTTTTTTTTTTAAAAAAAATCTTCAAATAAAGCATAGACTTAAGATCGCGACTGCTTAGCCCTCTCCCGGTTTGGCTTTTAGAAAAACCAAGGCTAATAATAATAATAATAATATAATAATTCTCCCTTTTATAAATACAGTGCAGCACCAAGGAAAGCAGGAAGGGAAAGGTTTGAAGAGAGAGGCTTTCATGCCAGAAAGAAAAGCTCGCTATGCCTTACCCATTGCAGTTTTAGCCATTGTAGGTGCTACAGAAGCTCCGAGCTTGTGAAGGCAAAGAGGTCCAGCTACAGCAGTGGGGAGAGCGCGCGCGCGAGGAGACTAAGGCACTGAGTCAGCAGAGCGGGGCTGAGCACAAGAAGGAGCGAGAGGCAGGAGCCCATGAATAATTATCACTCCTCAGCCTAAGCAGATTGGCTCTAGAGGTCCCCTGACATGACTCCCGCAGAAGCAGATTCTCTGAGCATTAAATATTGATCTGCCTCTGGTGCTGGAGTACAAAGTGCCAGAATGCAGTTTGAAATGGAAATTGGCCCTGGAGTGCTGTGTTCCCCCTTTACTTTCGCTTTGATAGTACATTCCATGTCAAGATCTTAATATCCTACAAGTAAAACCTATTGGTCTTGAAATCTCTGGCTTGTTGCTAGATGTAAAACATGCACAAATGCATTCTGAGACAATTTCGTGGCACTAACAGAAAGGGGAGGGGAAGTGGGAAAATTTAAAGGCTGTTTGTTTTCCTTTTATCCACTTTTCATAATGCTGATGCTTACATCTATATAAGGAGTTTATATATCTGTGGCTGAAATGTTAGGCATGCTTTTCTATGAGTAGGGCCTACTGAGCCCAGTACTGTAGAATTTAATTAAGATTGGCTATACATTGATCATATTATTTCTTAACACAAGCATTCAGTGCATTTGTCTTCTCTTTCTTTTATCACTAAGGTATGCCATAAAATAGTTTTTTTTAAAAAAGCGTGGGGGGATTACTACTGTTTTATTGCTTTCATTAATTTAGACCTATAACAAAATACAGAATAATTGCATGGTTTAACTTTCACATTTTGTCTGTCTGTGACAGTGACAAGTTGGCATGCTTTTACCTGGAGTACAGAGAACTAGTAACTAGGCTAATTACCATCCAGCTAGGCTAACTGGGTATGAATTTGAAATATTCCTTCTTGCCCTCTCCTTTCAACATTAAACCAATGGGGGGTTACTGTAGAGAGGACCAAGATGGTGCTGTTATTGAAGTGACCTAAAGTGTCTTTTGCTTTGAGATCCATACCTCTCTAATGCGTTATCTGATTTAACATGTTCTTCTAACATGTTTTTCTCCAGCTCAATAAATGAAAAAGATACTTTGTCACAACTATCTAAAATGAAAACCAAGATCAAAATGGGAAATCTTTCTCTTTGTGTTAAGAGTCCTGGTTTGGGTTGTATATTGAGAGTTGATGAAGCTGAAGCCAAGTAGGGCTGAAGTAACTTCAACCTTGCTTTCCAATATGATCTTTTCTTTCCAGTACTGTCTCATTTCTTCTCTTCCCTCTTGAGATAAGATTTCTTCAGGGTAGACACATCATTCCTGACCACTGGAAAGAAATGTTGGGTCCATAGGCGCTTCCAAATGCAAGCCTCCAAGAAATAAGCTATCATTTCCAGACAAAATATGTTAGCTATGCATTCTCTTTTTTATTAAATATTGCCTCCATCTTGAGTGAATTATATAGTTTTACAAATATAAGACATGGGTTAAATGATCCTATTATAGATTACACATGAAGTTTTGTAGATAGGGAATTTCTATTGGGATCTTAAAAAATGGTAATGCATGACTCTTAGCATTGTCTCAAGAAATTTATCATGATGTGGCTACAACTGGGAATTTGACATCCATAGTTACTTCACAGTTTTTTCTTCTTTTTATGACCCTATACGCCCCTAATTCAAGGTAGAGTTGGGGTGACTGAATGGAGCTGAGTGTTTATTGATCACCCTTTATGACACCTATGTGGAGTTCTCAGCAGATATTTTCTCTTTGGACCCTGACAGAGAAACATCTGTTGCTGCCTAGGATTGAACTCTTAACCTTCCAAGTGAGACGCAAGCATCTTCACCTCTAGGCCACCATGCTGCTCAGCTACTTCACATAAGTTGTCATAAATCTACTCACATTTAAATTTCCATGATCTAAACTAATCCTTGCTTCTACATTTACAAACACAAACACACACAGTTGGAAGAGGAAAATATTTTAAAGTGCTTAGATCAGGCTTCCCAGTTTGGTAGCATGCACATCATTAAGAGTAGAATTCACAAAGCATTAATTATTAGAATTGTAATCCCTAAACATCTGAAAGGCACTCAGTTGGATTAAGCTGACTTTGATAGTTAAGGTACAACATTACAAGGTGATGCAGCAAGCGCCCATCACTTCAATAGGAGCTTACATCTTTGCACCCCTCTATGTTATACACGGAGTTCTCTTTGAATCGGTAGGGGAAACCTCAGTGTTGTTCATTGCAGAATATTGATGTGAAAATAGGCTTCTGGTGATAAAACCTGTTATAGTTAATAGGTGCTTTTTACTGGCAACAACCCATGCTTGTAAAAAGAGATCAATAAGCAAGAAAGATAGGGGTTTCTATTTAGTCTATGGTGAGTAATATACAAGCTCAGTAACAACTCAGGGATTCTGGGCATTGTAGTTCAAAACATATCTATCTCTGATTTAAGCAAATGGAATCAAAACTATCTTTGAAGAGTCAAATCATTGCTACAGTGTAATGAATGTATTCTTAATGTTTATGAAAGAAATCTAAATTCATATCTTCATATATTTTGAGGCAATTTTCAAGGTGTACTATAACAAGTTCCTTGGATATAGTAGTAACAACAGCAATAAGAAATTAGGATTAAAATCCAAATAGAATATTCTGAAATGGGCAACATTTCAGTTGGAATGATACCATCTTTTACTTGATTGTGATGTTGGGAAAGTGTCTCACTAAATTGACTTTTTGTCAAATCCTGCCAATAAAATATAAGGTAAGAATCCAATCACCAAATAAAATAGCCATGGTAATTTATTTGTGATTAGGAATCGCCACTCAGAAAGCCAGAATCTTTGGAACTGTCCTTGGTACTGAAACACCATATATGTTTTCCAGCTGTTACAATGCCAATTGAACTATCTAGCTGAAGTGTTTACTTACAGAAAATAAGAAACTGGAATAAAACTGGCAATGAAATTATGAATCAGGGTTTGAGTGTGAAATGTGTGTTAGAGATCATTAAGAAAGTAATAATAAATAAAAGTCTGTAGTGTCTATAAAACTGTAATATCATTTGAAATAAAATATTCCGTTCTGGTAAGCATTACACAAAAAGAACAATGTAAAATAGGAAAAATGCAAATAATTAAAATAAAACAATTAAGACATTAAACTAATTCTTTAAAAGTAAAGGCTACAAAACTGAAGCTTTTAAATGTGACTGTACAAATCTTCAAAGAGGTAGTGATAGCCCATCAATTAATCCCTTGGTAGAATGGCATAGATGTTAATCTGAGAGAATTAAAACAGTTCATGGCAGATTGGCCATGCTTTCACAGGGCAATAATAATAATAATAATAATAATAATAATAATAATAATAATAATAATAATAATAATAATAATAATAATAATAATAATAATAATAATAATAATAACAACAACTTTATTTATATACCGCCCTTCTCCCGAAGGACTCAGGGCGGTGAACAGGGCAGAGATATAAAAAATACAAAAATACAAAAGTTAAAAAATATTAAACATATGCCCAAGCTAAAAACAGTAAATACATATATTAAAAATGACAATAAAAAACCCAACCCATCCCCCATCAGGCCAAGCCGGCTTGTTCAAATAAATGTGTCTTCAGCTCGCGACGGAAGGAGTGAAGGTCGGGCGCCATCCGGAGCTCAACCGGCAACTGATTCCATAGTTCCGGGGCGCCCACAGAGAAGGACCTCCCCCTGGGGGCCACCAACCGACATTCTCTGATCGGTGGCACCCTGAGGAGGCCCTCTCTGTGGGAGCGTACAGGGCGGAGGGAAGTTGATGCCGGCAGCAGGTGCTCCCTAAGGTACTCCGGCCCCATGCCATGTAGGGCCTTAAACACTATTACCAGTACCTTGAATCTCACCCGGAAGACAACTGGTAACCAATGCAGCTCACGGAGCATAGGTGTAACATGGGAGTATCGGGAGACTCCCAACACAACTCTCGCAGCTGCATTCTGTACCAGTTGGAGCCTCCGGGTGGTCCTCAAGGGAAGCCCCATGTAGAGAGCGTTGAAGTAGTCCAGATGAGAGGTCACGAGCGCATGAGTGACCGTACATAGGGCATCCTGGTCTAGATAGGGCCGCAACTGGCGGACCAGGTGAACCTGGGCGAAGGCCTCCCTAGTCACGGCCACCATGTGATCTTCCAAGGTAAGCCGTGAATCTAGGAGGACTCCCAAGTTGCGAGCCCTATCTACGGGGGGTAATAGTTCACCCCCCATGGAAAGAGATGGAATGAGGATGAAGTCTTTATGCAAGATGTATTGCAAGATGTATTGTAATTTAGAGGTAATGGCAAATAAGGAGAAATAACTGAAGTGAGCAAAATGAAAATGCAGGGAAAATGAACAGATGTTCCTCCCATTCTGGAATACTAGAACTGAAGGTCATCTAGTGAAGTTGTATTACGGTAGATTTCGAAGAGACAAAAAGATGTACTTCTTCACATATATAAAAAAACTGATGCCACAAAATGTAGGGATGATTGACAAATTGGATGACTTAAAGAGTATTTAAAGAGTTATTGATGGTGTCATGACAATGAGTCATAATAGCATCATATAACTTTTACATTAAAACAATATTCTGTTGAGTAAAGGTTGCTAGACAAGAAGCTCCTGTCTTACAGTATAAGCTTTCCATAAAACTCTGATTAGCTTCTGTCGGGACAAAATGCTGATCTCAATGTAACTGAGGCACTCATTAGATCTCTTTATCACCTATTTTAAAGTTGGGTCTTATTTGGATAAATATTGCAGCTTCTCATGGTTAATATGATCTGTCATTTTATACTTATGCCTGAAAAAGAAATAAAATACAGAAGATAATTCTCATATTTAATATTTATTATCAAATTGGATTTTTTTTTAAAATTAACCCTATAATTTTTAGATTGCTGGGGACAGGAATGTTCTGTATCAATTAACTCACTGTCCCTGTTGTTCAGTTTAAATATTCAGTTTAATAAATTAGGACATTCAATTTAAAGCCTTATAAAAATATTAATCTTCACAAATTCTAATGCCAGCTTGTGAAGATAGAGGATTTCCCACAACAGTTCTCTTCTTCTGTATTTTTTTCACTGGGGAATGGTGGGAATGGAGAGGACAAGATGAAACAAAAGAGAGAAGGGTGTCTCTCACTGTGGTTCTTCCATAGTTCATTAAAATTCCATATTTGAAAAGAAAATGTGACAGGATAACAGGCCACGTCATTAACTTGTCAGATAGATAAAAAGCTGCTCCCTCAGGAAACAGGGAGGGGGGTTGAGTAAGTGTCATGGAGATTTCCATCATCAAAAATACTCCCAAGAAATTATATGACTATGCATCATTTCAAACCTTTAGTGTGTAAATTATTTATGGGGAGTTGTTATTGGATTGTCTATGGAACACTCATAGCAGAATTTTTCTGAGTGGAGTTATGCTAATTATCGAGAAAGAGAGAGTTAAATTTCAGAATTTGACATGTGAATTGCCTTTTTTATAATGTTTTCTGTCAATTATTCTCTTTAAACTTGAAATAATACAGAGTTCATCCCTCCCCTCCCTCCATAGATCCCTCCATCCATACTTACATCCATACATCTATTTTAGAATATTTACATCTTAACTCAATATTTAAACATATATATAAGAATACAGTACTTCTTGAAGCTAACTCAATTATGGCAGCTCTTCATGATCAGCACCCAAACATCCTTTTGAAAATGAAGGTACTTTCTTAAAGGCCAAGAGGTTAACAATATTCTGTATCTTAGGAGGCAAGGGTATTTCAGAGAGTGGAGCAGTTTCTCATAGGATCTCTTGATAGCCACATCATTCCCATTTTCTCTGGGTGAGAATTTCTAGCATAGCCTTCCTCAGGGAATGCACAGTGTAGACCAAAGAAGATGACATCCAAGTTCCAAAGTTCTGAGTAAGGTTTAAAATTAAATATCAGGGTTTTGAACTGGACCTGGAAGGAAATAATGTAGGAATTCTGGCTTGGTGTAATGTTGGAATATTGATGCAAGTAAAGAAATCAGAGTTAAAAAACTTCTTATGGGTATAGTTTAAACAGCAGAATGATTCTGTATGTTTCGAAAAAGAAAGGAATCTAGATGATTATGAATATATGTTTGAACTAACACAGTATAGTAAGCATTATGTGTATGGTCATTTCAAATAATTGGCAATTTGTTTTGTACATGGCAATTGCAGTGAGCTTATTAAATAGACAAAGATGGAAAGATTCTGAAATACCCACAATGGAGAAAGGGCTGGAGATTTGTAGAAATAGAAAAAATGACTTTGTTGATCAGGTAAAAGAAAATAATTACTGTATATTTGTTAATGACTGAAAATCTTTTATGGACTTTTTGCTGAAAATTAACATCTTGCTGGCCAAAACAAAGATGGGCCCAAACATCTGAAATTACCGACGATCTATTAAAGGGTAAATTGTTAAACAGGATCCATGGTTTGATCCTGGACTGATGTTTTTTTAAAAAGATTCAAATAGATGGGGAAGAAATGGAGGTAGTGACAGATTTTATTTTCCTGGGCTCCAAGATCACTGCAGATGGGGACTGTAGCCAAGAAATTAAAAGACGCTTGCTCCTGTGGAGGAAAGCCATGGCAAATATAGACAGCACACTAAAAAGCAGAGACATCACCCTGTCAACAAAAGTGCATATAGTCAAGGCTATGGTCTTCCCAGTTGCAATGTATGGCAGTGAAAGCTGGACCATAAAAAAGGCTGAGTGCCAAAGAATTGAGGCCTTTGAACTATGGTGCTAATGTCTAATAAAATTTTCACAATAAGAATGGTTTTGCTTCTTTGTAAAAATGCATGGTAAAAGCAGCTTGAGGTATGAATTGATTATAATTATGACTAAATCTATATAATCCCTTTGTTGTTGTTGTTAGTTGTGAAGTTGTGTCCGACCCATTGCGACCCTATGGACAATGTTGCTCCAGGCCTTCCTGTCCTCTACCATCTTCTGGAGTCCATTTAAGCTCACGCCTACTGCTTCAGTGACTCCATCCAGCCATCTCATTCTCTGTCGTCCCCTTCTTCTATTGCCCTCAATCTTTCCCAGCATTAGGCTCTTCTCCAGTGAGTCATTCCTTCTCATTAGGTGGCCAAAGTATTTGAGTTTTAGCTTTAGGATCTGGCCTTCTAAAGAGCAGTCAGGGTTGATCTCCTCTAGGACTGACCGGTTTGATTGCCTTGCAGTCCAAGGAACTCGCAAGAGTCTTCTCCAGCACCATAGTTCAAAGGCTTCAATTCTTTGGCGCTCAGCCTTTCTTATGGTCCAGCTTTCACTGCCATACATTGCAACTGGGAAGACCATAGCCTTGACTATACACACTTTTGTTGACAGGGTGATGTCTCTGCTTTTTAGTGTGCTGTCTAGATTTGCCATGGCTTTCCTCCCAAGGAGCAAGCGTCTTTTAATTTCTTGGCTACAGTCTCCATCTGCAGTGATCTTGGAGCCCAGGAAAATAAAATCTGTCACTACCTCCATTTCTTCCCCATCTATTTGCCAGGAATTGAGAGGGCCAGATGCCATGATCTTGGTTTTCTTAATGTTTAGTTTCAACCCAGGTTTTGCACTCTCCTTCTTCACTCGCAACAAGAGGCTCTTTAGTTCCTCTTCACTTTCTGCCATTAGAGTGGTATCATCTGCATATCTTAGGTTGTTGATGTTTCTTCTAGCAATCTTAATTCCAACTTTTGATTCATCTAGCCCTGTCTTTCTCATGATGTGCTCTGCATATAGGTTAAATAGGCAAGGTGACAGTATACAGCCTTGCTGGACTCCTTTCCCAATTTTGAACCAATTAGTGGTTCCGTGTCCAGTTCTCACTGTTGCTTCTTGGCCTGCATATAGGTTTCTCAAGAGACAAATAAGATGGTCTGGTATGCCCATCTCTTTAAGGACTTGCCACAGTTTGTAATGATCCACACAATCAAAGGCTTTAGCATAGTCAATGAAGCAGAAGTAGATGTTTTTCTGGAACTCTCTAGCTTTCTCCATGATCCAGCGTATGTTAGCAATTTGATCTCTAGTTCCTCTGCCTCTTCGAAATCCTGCCTGTACTTCTGGTAGTTCTCGATCCACATACTGCTGGAGTCTAGCTTGTAGAATTTTAAGCATAACTTTACTAGCATGAGAAATGAGTGCAATGGTGCGATAGTTTGAACATTCTTTGGCACTGCCTTTCTTTGGAATTGGAATGTAAACTGATCTTTTCCAATTCTGTGGCCACTGTTGAGTTTTCCAAATTTGCTGGCAAATTGAGTGTAGCACTTTTACTGCATCGTCTTTTAAGATTTTGAATAGCTCAGCTGGAATACTGTCACCTCCACTAGCTTTGTTGTTGCTCAGCTTTTCTAAGGCCCACTTCACATTCTAGGATGTCTGGCTCGAGGTCAGTGACCACCTCATGATTATCAGGGACATTAAGCTCATTCTTGTATAGTTCTTCTGTGTAATTTTGCCACCTCTTCTTAATCTCTTCTGCCTCTGTTAGGTCCCTGCCATTTTGGTCCTTTATCATGCCCATTTTTGCATGAAACGTTCCCGTCATCTCTCCAATTTTCTTGAAAAGATCTCTGGTCCTCCCTGTTCTATAATCCCTACCTGGTTCTTATTGTTCCTTGAGAAAGTTCTTAATACAGTAGAACTTTCCCCAAATAGTGTATTTCATGCATTATAACTTAGATGGTGCTAGAGAATATTGTACAATACATCTGGTGGGAAACAGGTTCGAAAACACTTTCCTAAATGTATTCCTAAGCAAGCAGTCTATTATACATTAGACCATGTTTGGAGTTTTATCTCAGTTTTGTACTATCTTCTATGGCTTCCAATTTGTTTCCTAGGTACTTTCCAATTGCTGAATTCTTTAAAGCCTTAAATGATATAGGAATGAAGGTGTCTTTATTCCACAAGGACCTCTCGAAATATTGGTTTAATCAAAGGAGATCTTGCTTCATCTGCTACTATAGTTGGAATATAACACAAGGCACTCTTTGTTATGATGCTTATTTATTTATTTTATTTTTATTTTAATTTCATTTATATCCCTCCCTTCTCCGAAGACTCAGGGCGGCTTACAAGCTTAGCAGTAGCCTTCATTCTATGTATATGCCTGCTTATTAGGGCTTTCACACACACCCCCAAGCGGCATTATTACAAAGTCAGCTTAATTGCCCCCAACAATCTGGGTCCTCATTTTACCTACCTCGGAAGGATGGAAGGCTGAGTCAACCTTGAGCCTGGTGGGATGCGAACCTGCACTAATTGCAGGCAGCTGGTGTTACTTAAGGAGGCATTAGCCCACTGCTCCACCAAGGCTTAGGGTTATACTGTATCTTTGGAAAAATCAATATGTTCAAAACATAAAATCAGTTATAAAAATTGTTTACACAACTTTTGCTTTGCTTTCATCTTCTTTCATTTGTATTCTTGGAGATAGTGCAAGGTGAGAAAGAGAAGAATTATTTAATATTTTTTAAGATGCTATTTACCCCCCCAAAGTTCAAAAAATTATTTGTTCATATGTAACATTTCATTTTAGCTTAATAAAGTATTAAGCTTCTCTTACATTTGATTTTTGTCTTTGTAAAAAAACAGTTCCTGGCTTGAGTTGTAGCATACAGAAGAACCTCTCTGCACAGGATTACTATACTGATCTATTTAAGCAATTTTTGTTCTTTCCCCTCCCCCCATAAAGAAAGTTAGAAGTGTAGAAGACACAAGGGAGAAGATAGATTGGAATGCTCAAGCACTTTAAACACTTAAGGACCAAAGAGTTATAAATAAATGGATTCCAATGCTGAACTATATAGTCTAGTGTTGAGAAAAATGCCTAAGAATTCAACTAAATTAGAGGCTAATGAGTTACTAGCCTTACTTTGTGCAGAACATATTCCCTCAGCTGTTTTTGTAGGCTTTTGAAGGCTTACATTTCAGTCTAATAATAATGGCTAGAAGGAATGAAACTACTGCTGTAAATCATAAGAAAAGAGACTCTCATTAAGTTCCCAATGTTGAAAAAGATTGCAAGCTGTTATTATTATGAACTAGTTCAAAAACCAATTAAAACTGTAACTCACTAATCTAAAAGAAAAGAAGAAAAGAAATGAGTTCTATGTCCATCTTTAGAGTTTATATGCTGGCAAAATAATTATATTTCAGTTGTGTTAAGATACTGGTTTCATATTGAAACTAAAGTATACAAGGTCTATAATTTTCAATTATTAACTTATGTTTAATTATTGCAATTCAGCTCTTATTGAAAACAGTTTGCTGAACACTAATGGATAAAGATAAATATATGATGTGATATTTTCCCCTTTAATAGTATTAGTATCAGGATGTTCTAGCACGGGGGGGGGGTGGTTGGCGGGGAAATTGTTGGAAGCAGTGATGTACAACAGCAGAGAGCAAGTGCTTGGGAGGGTAGATAGTAAGAATATAGTAGCAAGTCATCTCTTGTATCCTTGGAGATGAATGGACTTTTCTTGTTCTGTCATGGTTGTGAGGTGATTATGAGGTTTTAAGTTTTCTTCTCTGGTCCATAGTTCTTATAATGTATAATTGAGGCTATAAATAAATGACATTTAAATCAGATGTCTTAATCCTATATGACACCCTTCCTATGAAATATATTTTTATTACTGACTTTTATTGCAGCATCACTTTTATTGGGCCTTTGATTTAGCAAGATAATTCTGTTGGATTCTTCCAGACATTTATTTACTGATCTTTTATATAACCTATTGACAGACCTTCTCTGTTCAAAGTGTTGCTAAGTTTTCTATTTTGCTGCTTACTGGAGGTATTTAATTTCATGCTGCTTGTTATTGCTGGCAATGCAACTATGCACCACACATCTAATTAATCAGCAAAGATTGATTATTTGAAAATTCTAGAAATGGAATGTTACTTTCCATTTTGGTCATATATTAATATATTTCACCAATAGAATTCACCTAAATTGCCATCACAATTAATTAATTAGATTTATTTATTTTTATTTTATTTTATTTTATTGCATTTATATACCGCCCTTTCCCTGAGGACTCAGGGCGGTTTACAGGGAGTTAAAAATCAACCATACAAAAGTTAAAACCCAATTTAAAAAAAAATATTAAATCAACCCTGTACTATTAAAAACCCCAATTAAAATGAATGTCTCCTCAGCCTGGGCCCGAGAGCTCAAAGATCCAGGTCTTCAGGCCCCGGCGGAATGATCGGAGGTCGGGAGCAGTCCTCAGCTCCACCGGCAGCTGGTTCCAGAGGGCAGGCGCCCCCACTGAGAAGGCCCTATCCCTGGGTGTCACCCGCCGGCAATCTCTTACCGGCGGGACCCTGAGCAGACCCTCCCTGTGGGAGCGCACTGGGCGAAGGGCGTTTGATGCCGGCAGCAGGTGTTCCCTCAAATACCCCGGACCCAGGCCATGTAGGGCTTTATAGGTGATAACCAGCACCTTGAATTTCACCCGGAGGGCAACCGGAAGCCAATGCAGCTCGCGGAGTAGAGGTGTTACATGGGAGTATCGGGAAACCCCCATTACAACTCGCGCGGCCGCATTCTGCACCAGTTGAAGCCTCCGAGTGGTCTTCAAGGGCAGCCCCATGTAGAGAGCGTTACAGTAGTCCAAACGGGAGGTCACAAGTGCATGAGTAACTGTGCGTAGGGCGTCTCGATCCAGATAGGGACGCAACTGGCGCACCAGGCAAACCTGTGCAAAAGCCCCCCTGGTCACGGCTCCTATGTGATCTTCAAAATTGAGCCGTGAATCCAGGAGGACGCCCAAGTTGCGAGCCCTATCAACGGGGGGTAACACCTCACCCCCCATTATGTCTCACCTTTCCTCAAATTGTTCTCGGTGGCTTCCAGTGCATGTTGTCATCAAGCATTGTCTTTCAAGATTAACTACTAATTCCTTTTAAGTAGGACAGAAAACATAATTTTTTCCTGTTTTCAACATTATGATTTCATTTGATTTATTTAAATCAAATCTAAGGGAACACCTGCTGCCGGCATCAACTTCCCATCGTCCTGTGCGCTCCCACAGGGAGGGCCTTCTCAGGGTGCCGATGGTTAAGGAGTGCCGGCGGGTGATCCCCAGGGGGAGGGCATTCTCTGTGGGTGCACCTGCCCTTTGGAATGATTTACTGGTGGAACTTCGGACCGCCCCCGATCTGCGTACATTTCGCCGGGATCTGAAAACCTGGTTTTTTGATCTATCAGGCCTGGACTGAAGGGGTTTTAGCTTTTTATATTGTTTTAATTGTTGGGCTTATGTAATTTAATCTATTTTAATTTATACTATTTTTATATTATATTTTATGCTGCCCTGTAAACCGCCCTGAGTCCTTCGGGAATAGGGCGGTATAAAAATTTAATTAAATAAATAAACAAATACTTCTATGTCCTTTTCAATCATGGATCTCCAACTCTTGATTTATATCATACATTTATTTATAATTAAAACAGTATTTTAAAAAGAGAAAATATTAAATAATATTGAGCCTTGGTGGAGCAGTGGGCTAATGCCTCCTTAAGTAACACCAGCTGCCTGCAATTAGTGCAGGTTCGAGTCCCACCAGGCTCAAGGTTGACTCAGCCTTTCATCCTTCCGAGGTTGGTAAAATGAGGACCCAGATTGTTGGGGGCAATTAAGCTGACTTTGTAATAATGCCGCTTGGGTGGTGTGTGAAAGCCCTAATAAGCAGGCATATACATAGAATGAAGGCTACTGCTAAGCTTGTAAGCCGCCCTGAGTCTTCGGAGAAGGGCGGGATATAAATGGAATTAAAATAAAATAAAAAATAAAATAATAATGTATTAAATTTATAGGCTGCCTGATTCCATGTGACTTTCAACAGTTACATTAGGGGGAAAAACCATGATAGTAGAAATCCACTGATTAAATGATTTATCCTAATTGCATGTTGCTGGAACTGAATCATCCATTTACTAATGATTGCCAAATTTTTCATGACAGCTAAACACATCATTAATATCTCCAATCAAAAATGCTATTTCACTATATAGTAGTCTTGTGATTAACATTCAGTAATGAACACGGTATAATGAGACACATACATTTATTAAATGTCAAGGCCCTGGACATCACTTAAAATGATAATTGTGTAATAAAATCTTTTTCAAATAGAAGATGTTGTAAAATTATTAAAAGGATGGGAAGGATAAACTGAATCTATATTTTAATGATTATTTTTCTCATGTTGACATTTACCTAGTACCTTAATTCTTATTTTAATATTAGACTTCCAAAAAAAAAGCATTGGAACAAAACAAATATTACACACTAATATGAAATGTAATGTCAGTCCTTAACAATCTTGTTCTTCCAGGATAAATACAGTAAAGCTGAAATTAAAAATTGCATCAATTTACCTTGTACATATATTGTAGACACTATTTCTGTTCAAAACCAGAAGTTAAATTATTCTGAAATCATCAGTTTGGTTTGCCCAACATGTCATCTTCCTAATTTGCTCCCTGGTCTGCAGCATGAGTTAGGAAAAATAGTGATCCATTCTTATTAGGAGAATGGATCCTAATTAGAACCTTAAAAAGCAGCAAGGAAGATTTTCTTTGAAATAGTGTGACTCATATGCTTAGTAAAAGTGAGATCATGCTTAGATACTCATTGTATATATTTAACATTTATCAATTATTATTATTATTATTATTATTATTATTATTATTATTATTATTATTATTATTATTATTATTATTATTGGATTTAGATACTCTGTACCATATATTTAAAGCACAGATTTTTTTTTTCAGTTTCATTGAGCAGGTATCATATGTATGCCTGCATAGGACTGCATATACTATATAGTCACTTTCAAATGCATTCACCGCACAAATATGGGTGGAGGTGGTATTTTACTTATAATATTTATATTAGACTACTTCTTCCAATAATTTCAAGCCCATAGTCCCTGCACATTTTATTTTTAGAATTGCCCTATGAATTGGATTGGATTGAAAGACTTGATCTATCCGATAGATTTTTGTAGAAACAATGTGGTTTATTTATTTTTTTTGCTTAATGGGTTGTGAACTCTGCCACTGCAGTTTGTAAGCCATTTACGTTATTAAATAAACTGTGATAGAACAGGTAATGGCTTAGTAAAATGTGTAAACCTAGCAAATGACTGGTTCAATGTTATCCTAATGAATTTCAAGGGGGAATTAGATTTGATCTTGGGTCTCCATGTTTCCTCACTACTTTCAGAGGTAAAAGAGACAACAACAACAACAATAATGTAGACAAATGGCTGTCCAGTATCTTAAAAACTTCCAGTGTTGGAGCATCACAGCTTCTGGAGGCAGGTTGTTCCACTGATTAATTGTTTTAATATTCAGGAAATTTCTCCTGAGTTCTAGGTTGCTTCTCACCTTGATTAGTTTCCATCCATTGCTTTTTGTCCTGCCTTCAGTTGCTTTGGAGAATAGCTTGACTCCGTCTTCTTTGTCGCAACCCCTGAGTTATTGGAACCCTGTCTCCCCTAGTCCTTCTCTTCATTAAACTAGACATACTCAATTCCAGCAACTGTTCCTTATATGTTTTAGCCTCCAGTCCCCTTATCATCTTTGTTGCTCTTCTCTGTACTCTTCCTAGAGTATCAACATCTTTTTTACATCGTGGTGACCAAGACTGGATGCAGTACTCCAAGTGTGGCCTTACCAGGGCATTGTAAAGTGGTATTAACACTTCATGTGATCTTGATTCTATCCCTCTGTTAATGCAGCCTAGCACTGTGTTGGCTTTTTTGGCAGCTGCAGCAGACTGCTGGCTCATATTGAAGTGATTGTCCACTAGGACTCCAAGTTCCCTCTCACAGTTGCTACTATTGAGCAAGGTACTACCTATACTGTACCTGTGTATTTGGTCATATACTTGACTATATAATTGCAATTATAATTCATTTGGGGGAAAAATGTGAGGAAAATATTTTTCTCAATAAATGAGCTTAACTATTACTGCATAAAAAGAATCATGATTCTAAAACGATTACAGGGATAGATCATGAAACTGACACTGGAATTCACCATTCAGGAAAATTCAATTATATAATTGAACATGACCTTATTGATACTGTTATTGTTGATTGATTGACTGATCATCAAGTTAGAGTTGTATTTTAGTGAGCAAATAGATGGATTTTCTCCATGACAATCTGTCCCTAACTTGGTAAGTCAGATGCACCTTTCACCATAGTAACTGAATACATCTATCTTGCTCCTGGTTGTCCTCTTCTTCTCTGTAATTTCATCTTTCCAAGCATTAGAACCTTTTCTAGAGAGCTTGATCTGATTTCTCCCTCATATGAAAACCCTAGAATGATTTGTTCAATGATCCATTTGTTTACTTTCTTGGCTGTCCATAGTATTTTCAGGAGTCTCCTCCAACAACACAGCTCAAAAGTGTCACTATCTTGCTTTTTCAAAGTCCAACTTTAGCTTCCATAGAGTGTCACAGAAAATATCAGGGCTTGTACGATTCTGTTTTTTTGTAGGTTTATTTATTTATTATTTATTTATTTATTATTGGGACTTATATGCCGCCCTATCTCCCGAAGGACTCAGGGCGGCTAACAACAGTAAAATACAATGATACAAAAGTTAAAAAAGAAATTAAATTAATAGCCCCAGTAGAATAAGTTAAAATTAAAGTTAAAGATTAAAAAACATTTTAAAATCCCTGTCAGTCCAGGTCAGCCTGATGGAAAAGAAGTGTTTTGAGGTCGCGGTGAAAGGACCGGAGATCCAGGGCCATCTGGAGCTCAAGGGGAAGTTGGTTCCATAGGGCTGGCGCTCCCACAGAGAAGGCCCTCCCCCTGGGGGTCGCCAGCCGACATTGTCTAGCCGACGGTACCCTGAGGAGGCCTTCTCTGTGTGAGCGCACTGGGCGATGGGAGATCATTCCCAGCAGCAGATGGTCCTGCAAGTATCCCAGGCCTAAACCATGTAGGGCTTTAAAGGTAAGTACCAGCACCTTAAATCTCACCCAGAGGACAACCGGTAACCAATGCAGCTCACGCAGGAGGGGTGTAATATGGGAGTATCGGGATGCTCCCATCACTACCCGCGCGGCTGCATTCTGCACCAGCTGAAGCCTCCGGGTGGTCTTCAAGGGCAGCCCCATGTAGAGAGCATTGCAGTAATCTATACGGGAGGTTACGAGTGCATGAGTGACCATACGTAGGGCATCTTGGTCCATATAGGGGCACAACTGGCACACCAGGCGAACCTGGGCAAATGCCCCCCTGGCCACGACTCCAATATGATCTTCAAAACTGAGTCGTGAATGAAGGAGGATGCCTAAATTGTGCGCCCTATCAACGGGAGGTAACACCTCTCCTCCCATAACCAAAGATGGAACCTCTTGGACTAAATGAGATACCGGTACGTAAAGCCACTCAGTCTTGGCCGGGTTGAGCTGGAGCCTGTTCTTCCCCATCCAAATCCATACCACTTCCAGGCAACGGGACATCACGTCGAGGGCATCACTGGGTTGGTTCAGGGTGGAGATGAAAAGCTGGGTATCATCAGCATATTGATGATACCTCACCCCGAAACCACGGATGATCTCACCCAGCGGCTTCATATAGATGTTGAACAGGAGGGGCGAGAGTACTGACCCCTGAGGCACCCCACAACTAAGGGGCCTAGGAGCTGACCTCTGCCCCCCTGCCAACACCATCTGCGAACGGCCTGAGAGTTAGGAGGAGAACCACCATAAAATGGTGCCTCCCACTCCCAACCCCTCAAGACGTCGCAGCAAGATACCATGGTCGATGGTATCAAAAGCCGCTGAGAGATCTAATAGGACCAAGACAGAGGAATAACCCCTATCTTGGGCCCACCAGAGATCATCCACCAGCGCGACCAATGCCGTCTCCATGCTGTACCCGGGCCTGAAACCCGATTGGTACGGATCCAGATACTCAGTTTCCTCCAGGACCAAAGGGAGCTGTCGTGCCACCACGCTCTCAACAACCTTCGCAAGAAAGCGAAGGTTGGAGACAGGATGAAAGTTATTTAAAATAGCTGGATCCAAGGCAGGTTTCTTGAGGAGGGGCCTTACCACCTCCTCTTTCAAGGCGGCAGGAAAGCACCCCTCACTCAAGGAAGCATTGATAACTGCTAGGAGCCAGCCTCGCGTAACCTCCCGAGCCGCATAAACCAGCCAGGAGGGACACGGGTCCAACAAACACGTGGCGGCACTTAATTTTCCCATAATCCTGTCCACTTCATCCAGAGTCACAGGGTCAAACTCTTCCCAAATGTTCTCGGCCAAACCCATCGCTTCCCCCTCATCAGATACTGCCCAGTCAGAGTCCAGACCAGCCCGAATCTGAGCGATTTTATCCACCAGATACTAAATTCCTCGGCCCGTCCCTGCAAGGGGTCCTCTCCCGTCCCTTGATTTAAAAGGGAACGGGTCACCCTAAACAGGGCGGCCGGGCGATTATCTGCAGACGCAATGAGGGTGGCGAAGTAAGCACACTTCGCCACCTCCATTGCCACAAGATAAGATCTAGAAAAGGATCTTAACTGTGTTCGGTCAGACTCGGACCGACTGGATCTCCAAATGCTCTCTAGGCCCCTTCTCCGGCGCTTCATCTCCCGCAGGTCCACAGAAAACCAAGGAGTGAGCCGGGATCTGTGCCGGGTCAGAGGCCGCAAAGGCACAACGCGGTCGAGAGCCGCCGAAGCAGCCCGTTGCTAGGCGTCAACTAAGGTCTCAACCGGGCTGTGGGAAAGGGAGGTAGGAATCAATCCAAGCATCGTTTGGAACCTATCTGGGTCCATCAGGCGCCTGGGGCGGAACCACCTGGTCGGTTTAGAACCCTCACAGCATTTGAATATATTTCCCAAGTGCTTCTTTATTGTTAATTTCCCATAAGATACTCCATGGAATAATACAAAATACAACATGAAGGAGCTCTTATTAACATCATTCCTATCCTATTGACCTGCTTTGATCAAAGAAGGGAATTGATTACAGTGAGATTACTATTATCATCATTATTCAATAAAAAATTCGACACAAAATTATATTGCAGTACCACTGCTCTTTTGTTCTTTTTGGAATACAATTCAGATCTTAATAATCTTATTACAAGTATTTCCTTTATAGATCATCTCTTTGCAAAATAATCTTGTCTACTTTTCTCTTTCCTCATAAAGAGATGCATTTGCTTAATATCTCAAATATATTTTCTATGCAAAAATTGCTTTCTGTGGAACTGTTTGATACGTTTCTGATAGTCCATGAGTCGTAATCTGTTGGAAATAGTACTTAATATTTTGGGGGGAGGGGTAATAGATGGAATGGGTCAAGATTGCAGTTGGTATGACGAAGAAATACAATATATAGGAAGATGATGCACAGTGAATATTATCACATACATGAACAATGAATCCCCCCAAATGGAATGGGACAACTTACCACAGCCAACTTGCCGTGGCCGACTCACCACCACCAACTTGCCATGAGACAACTCACCACAGCCAACTCGCTGTAGGACAACTTGCTGTGGGATAATTGAACAGTTCAATTTAATTATTTAAAATAAATAAAAAAATATTTTAATTTTTGTCATTTACATTTCATTTTGTCCCTTCTTTTGCATCCTTTCTTTGATGATTCTATTCCACCATTTCTTTAACATTAGTGTAACTCTTGTCCTGTAGTGGGTTGTCCCATGGTGAGTTGGCTGTGGAAAGTTTGCCATGGCAAGTTGGCCATGGTGAATTGTCATGGACCCCCCACCAAAAGAGGCTGATTTGTTGCAAAGAGATTTCTTTGGTTGTTTTTAACAGAATTAAATATATTTTAAGGTTTACTTTATATGTGTTTGTTTTTGATATTAGAATATCAGAGTTACGTGTATTGCTCCATATGCATTTATAGTACAATGAGTCTTTAAGTGAAGTTTACAGCCAAAAGATCAAATTCTATAATAGTCATAATATTTACAACCAAATTGGCATGGATCTTGCTTAGGCAGAGCTAGGATGTCATTTTACAAAATATCAGTATGTGGGGTAGTTAATCATTTCTTAATCTATCTTCTATGGACACTAATTTTGCCCAAGAAAGGAGTTCTGGAAGCTGTTCTTATTTGGGGTGCATTCAGTTTCAATAACTAGGTAAATGACTATATACGAAGAGATGTTCCCGGATCTCTCCTCAGTCATCACCTTGTAACAATTGTTAAAAATCATTATATGGCATGTAGGTGAAAGTGAATGCAATTATCAGCTTGTAAATGAAAGATGTACAGTACATTTGTGAATATGGATTTTCAGCACTCACTAAACCCAGGTTCAAATAGCGGACAAGGCTGAGTATTATTTATTTATTTATTAAATTTGTCTGCTACCCATTTCACTATGAAATAACTCTGGGCAGCTTCCATACCATGAATAATTAAATAAGACAATTGCAGGATTAAAACATTTGGCATTAAAAATGAAAACATTAACATTCATATTAAAATAGATAAAAAGAGCAATTTTCTTGATTCTAAGACTTCCTTATCAACTCGGATGAAACATACATATGCAAGTTCATTACCATTTATAACTGATGTATTAAAGGTAAGGGGAAAAAAGAGTACTCGCAAAAATTTTAAAAAAGGGACGTGGTGGCTCAGTGGGTTAGGATGCTGAGCTTGTCAATCTGAAGGTCGGCAGTTTGGCGGGTCGAATCCCGAGTGCCACGTAACAGAGTGAGCGCCTGTTACTCGTCCCAGCTTCTGCCAAACTAGCAGTTCGAAAGCACGTAAAAATGCAAGTAGAAAAATAGGGACCACTATGGTGGGAAGGTAGCAGCGTTCCGTGCGCCTTTGGCGTCTAGTCATGCCGGCCACATGACCACGGAGACGTCCTCGGACAAGCGCTGGCTCTTCGGCTTTGAAACGGAGATGAGCACTGCCCCCTAGAGTCGGAAACGACTAGCACGCATGTGCGGGGGAACCTTTACCTTTACCTTATTAAAACATTTCATGTTAATACTCGCTTTTTTCTTTTAAAAAAGAAACAATTTGGTGTTTGAAAGACTTATTATGTTTAAGAAATACTGCACAGAGATGAGAAAATAATTTATGAACCATAAATATTAGCATACTCTTTCAGAGACTGCTAAGCTGAAGGTATTGCATAACGTGATAGTGCAAATTAGTCTTTTCTCTGCTTTTTAAAATTTGCATACAGCTGCATGCGTGAAATAACACTATGCTAGAAAACATCCCAAAACCTAATTTCCTCAATAACAATTTCCTTCCTTTCTTTATTCATTCATTTTTTTTAGGTATTCTTCCCAACAAACTGAAGTGTGGTTACCATTGTGATAACATAACTCTGCCAAACACAAAAGATGTTGATTCACCCAAGAGGATGATTACTATTATCTATGGCTCTCCTTTGCATCTCAATGCCCTTTGGCCATTGACAGATGCCACATGCCAAACCTCATTGTTTTGGAGCAATGTTCTATACAATAATTGATAGGTTAATTAGCCATTAAATGATGTTGCTCCAAGAGGACAATCTGGCTTGTTAAACTGAAAAAAAAATTAGAAGGAGCTTGAAAGCATTACTGTCATGGCAATCCTTTTGTTTCCCAGAATTGAGACTGATTTTCTTTTTAAGAAATCAAGACTGACATACGTAAATATTTCTCTTAATGGATTTTAACTTCAGCTTCTGTATTGATATTATTTATACACCCAAAGTTGTAAGAAATATTTTAAGCATTTTATTGTGCAGTGTTACACTTTGAATATATTACAGAATATATATGTATGTAGAATACAGGATACTAATGTACCGTATTCTGTATCTCATTTTGTATCTCAGAGTGAAGGAATGTTAAATAAAATAAACATATAAGCATTTACTGTTCTCTTCAACAGAAAATATATTATAGCTCTCATATTTCTTTTATTCTGGAATTGTCCAGATCAGACTTTTTCACACTGGTGCTCTTGAAATGTGCAGGGAATATTTAGAATACTCTTCCAGCATGTCTAATTTGTTTACACTGCAGAATTTCAAGCAATTTTACCATGCTGGTTAGGAAGGGAGCTGTAATCTCAATATATTTGGAAAATATTAAAGGTGGGAAGATTGGCCTCAATTAATCTACTCTTCACAGAAGAGTGCTGCATACAACATAGTGCTATATCTATTATTTAAGGTGGGGATTTAGTTCATATTACCCATATTGAATTTTTCCTACACTAAATGGTTTAAAGAAAAGATTGAATTTTAGGACATAGTTGATAATCTTGAATTTTATCCTTATAATAAAAATATAAATGATGAGTGAGACCTGTCACAGGCACATAAAAGGTAAGGGGTGCTTTCAATAGGTATCAGAGTATAATTCAAGGGCTGCTTTTAACTGATAAAGTCTTGTATGATTTGGCTCTCAGCTATCTTTAGAAGTGGCTTTTTCAAGTGGAATTGACTTGTCTTGATATATTCTGTCCTTGAAAAAACTATTAATGGTATCTCCTTTTGGGGATGGAAGGGGAACAGGGCTTTGAGAATGGTTTTTCAGCGATGGCCCCTAGTTCTTTTCACTGGCCAAGTTAGCCACAACCTGCACAGTATTCTGAATAAAGGTAAATTACAGTAGCTGTGGTGGCACAGTGGTTAGAATGGAATTTTGCAGGCTAACTCTGCCCACTGCCAGGAATTTGATCCAAATTGGCTCAAGGTTGACTCAGCCATCCATTGTTGTGAGTCAGTAAAATAAACTCAGATTATTGGGGACAATATGCTGACTCTATAAGCCGCTTAGAGAGGGCTGTAAAGCATTATGCAGTGGTAAACAAGTCTAAGTGTTATTGCGATAGATAAATTGTTCTGGAGACCTTTCAGGACACTCTTGGTACATTAGATTGTATTGTGTCATAAATCAATTTATTCTTGCGTTTCACTATGTCTTTTTAATGGTTATAATATTATGCAGTTAGTGCAGTGATACAAGATACTTAACTGCTTTGAAAGTCATCAAATTTGGTATAGGACACATTTTGATGAGAAAATTTTGTCCTGATATTCATCATTTGTTTTGTACTCTATACACAAGCTACAACTTGATGTCGGTTGCCTCATGCCTCACTATTTCTTATGGGAATTTTTTTGACATTTTTCATTTTTGGTACTTGTTGCACCTCCTGGAACCAATTAACAATGAGTACTAAGGTGCTTCTGTGTACAGTATAATTACTTGGTATATAAGTTTTCAATAAATCATGAAACATTTAGGAAATGTATTGATAATAATGGATTTTTTAACTTAACATTCTATGGAATATAATAATAGAAGTCCTTAAACAATATGATTCCAAATACAGTATTATATAGTTCTAGTTACAGATACTGGGTGTTTGTATCTTCCTTATATGACTGATTATTGCTAATTCTCCAGTTCTTTTTCCTTGCAATACACATCCAAATATCACTCAAAAATGGACTGTACTCATATAGTTATCAACTAATAAAAAAGACAGGAGAATTGATTTTGGCATGCTGAAAGTTAGAAACAATGACATTTCTAAAATCAAAAATATTGTATTGATATGAATAAAATATCCCAGAAGCTCTTCTATAGTAGTTCAACAGGATATACAGTGTATTGAGAGAAGGTGTAGTAATCTAGATGATTGGTTCCAGTAATTTAATTCTTTCTCAGTTTCATTTTTTAGTCTTAAATTTGATTTGCTTTTTTTCTACAATACTTGAGGAATTAAATAAAAGGTTTGATGTGTCCAACTAAACAAATCTAAGGAAAATTAAAATTTCAATATTGAATGCATTTTAAGATTATATTAAGTTGCATTAAATAAGAGTGGTCTTTTCTTTTCTAATTCCATAATTCTAAGCAAAATATGATCACAATTAAATTATACTTTAGCTATAGAATATGTGATAGCTTTAGACTTTTTATATCTCTACTTTTAAGTTTAGTACAAATTTTGAATGCTTCAAATTGCAACTTAGTCCTCACCAATCTCACTTGGATCAAATTGTGCTAACTCTCTACATATGGTCTGGAGTTATGTGGCAAATTGCAGATTTTTAATCTTTGGTGTTTGCTGTAATTACAACATTAACTATAGTTAGAACACTAACATCCGGTTCATTATTGTTGTGCCCTATTCCCTTCATCCTAATTGTATTACAGAGGATTAATTTAAGAAGAATACAGATAGATTTATTTGTATTTAATTTGCCACACATCTGATTAATCACATCTAACCTTACATGATGAACTGCTTATCTACAAAACTAAAAGCAGAACAAATTGATTTCTGTTTTCCAGCTGTAAGTTTCCATGTTATAGGCATGTAGCTCAACAGAATGTGTGCATTCTAGAATATTAAATTTGTCCCATATTAATACAGTATATGTAATTCTTCCTAGAATATTATAGCTTTAGAACATAACAAAAAAACCCATGTGTTTTAATGAAGCAGTATTCTAGGCATTTCCCATAATGCTTTACACATTCCTTTTCTGAAGAAATGCAAAGGGATACAATCAATCTAATACATTATTTTTGATACTATATATTATAATCTAAGATCAAATGATATTTTTGGTTTAAAGGTTAGAACATTTTCTCTTTATTTGGCTAAATTGGATTCACCTGATATAATTTGTGCAATTCTAGCATTATTTTTTATTTGAATTTATTTATTTAATTTTTTTGCAACAGTAAACATGTAATTCTCTACATCTACATGAAACCGCTGGGTGAGATCATTCGTGGTTTTGGAGTTTTTCATTTCGACCCCAAACCACCCCAGTGATGCCCTCGATGTGATGTACCGTTGCCTGGAGGCGGTTCGGGTCTGGATGGGGAGGAACAGACTTCAAGTCAACCCCGACAAGACTGAGTGGCTGTGCATACCGGCATCCCGGGATATTCAGAATATTCCACCTCTTTCCATGGGGGGTGAGCTTTTACCCCCCGTAGATAGGGCTCGCAACTTGGGAGTCCTCCTAGATTCGCGGCTTACTTTGGAAGATCATATAGTGGCTGTGACTAGGGGGGCTTTCGCCCAGGTTCGCCTGGTGCGCCAGCTGCGGCCTTATCTAGACCGGGATGCCCTGTGTACAGTCACTCATGCGCTAGTGACCTCTCGTCTGGACTACTGCAATGCTCTCTACATGGGGCTTCCCTTGAAGACCACTCGGAGGCTCCAACTGGTACAGAATGCAGCTGCGAGAGTTGTCTTGAGAGTTTCCTGATACTCCCATGTTACACCTTTGCTCCGCGAGCTGCATTGGCTACCAGTTGTCTTCCGGGTGAGATTCAAAGGTTTGGTAATGGTTTTCAAGGCCCTACATGGCATGGGTCCGGAGTACCTCAGGGATCACCTGCTGCCGGCGTCAACTTCCCTCCGCCGTGTGCGTTCCCACAGAGAGGGCCTCCTCAGGGTGCCACCGGTCAGAGAATGTCGGCTGGTGGCCCCCAGGGGGAGGGCCTTCTCTGTGGGTGCCCCGGCCTTATGGAATCAGCTGCCAGTTGAGCTCCGGACGGCGCCTGACCTTCGCTCCTTCCGATGCGGTCTGAAGACCTATCTATTTGAACAAGCCGGCCTGGCCTGATGGGGGATGTGTTGGGGTTTTTATTGCGGATTTTATACTTTTATTTATTGTTTTAGCTCGGGCTCCTATTTAATTCTTTTTTAACTTTTGTACTCTGTATTTTATATGTGCCCTGTTCACCGCCCTGAGTCCTTCGGGAGAAGGGCGGTATACAAATATAATAAACTTAAACTTAAACTACTAGTTGGAAGGTAATGTACACTCACTTATAACTAGATTATGTTTATTAAAAACAATAGCTTTTGAAACCGATTTGGCAAACTCACTTTTTTACTGAGGATATTTTCCCAGGGTAGCAATAGCAACAACACCATCAACATAAATAAACAGTGGCATCATGGCATCTTTTTACTTGTACTTATCATTTTTTTGCAAGAATTTCGTTTGCTGCATAATTTAATTCTAAATGACTACTCATTGCTTTAAGCTTATATTACTGCCAAAAGAAATTAGATGTATGCATAGTTCAGTCAATCAATGACTCGATTATGATAGAAAATGAGCCACCATCCCTTTCAACCAGGCATGGGAATCTTTTCTCTGGCAAATATGGTTTCCCTTCAGGAAATTATAAGTCGAACCAGCTTCAGTGGTGGGCAGAACCATTGTGAGGCTTATTAGATCCCAAAATGACTACATTTTCTGATATTATAGGACTGTACAGCTCTCTCTCTCTTAAAGCTACCCCTTCAGTTTTTTACACAATAAAGGATATGCTATATTATAATCAAAGGCTACGTAGCTCAGCATTTTATTCTCCCAATGAATAAATACATGCTTTATAACTTCACAAATGCATAAATGTAAGAACCATCTCATTTATATTTAATAATGTGTATGGGAAGGCATACATCCTTTTTACCATTTGTGCATGCATGCACACACCCACGCACCCACACACACACACACACACACTTCATTTAGGGACACTTGGAGAGAATAGCCAACCAATGATGCTGAGAGACCACAAAATTAAGGATGAGGCCACAGCTTTTTCACCTCAGCTAGAAATACTGTTGACTGCTGCCTTAATTTCCTTTCATTGTCCAAACTAAGTTCTTCACTTCTGTAACTCTGAATGGATAGTAATCTGTGTGCACTGATCAGTTGTGGCCTTAACCTGTTTTTTGCATATGCCAGAGGTTGGGATAAGTGGGATAGAGTTACAGCTCTGAGCTACATGAGGAGAAAAAACATCAACCCCCATCCTGCTTCAGAAACCTGTAGATAGATATGCTCTCTCTTGGCTACTACTGAAGGGAGAGCTATAGCTGTTATACGCATTCCTTCCTTGGCAGATGGAAGGGCATTGTTAATAGTCAATTAATTACCCCTAGTGTTGCTGGTTCAACTCTTCTTCTCTAGTTAGTAGAAAAAGCAAGGATTATGGACATGTCAGTGAGAAAAAAAGGAAGCAAATTAAAAATAGTTTGGGACAGTAAGCTTCTGTTTCCCTCCGAAAGTGTGGTTTATGCCAGAGGTCCCCAATCTTTTGGGCACCAGGAACTGGTTCCGTGAGGAGAGGTTTTTCTGCAGACCAGAGGGTGGATGGTTTTGTGTGCTGCCTGCATCTCATGGATGGGGCTTTCCTTGCTTGTGTGGAATGGTTGCTGGCATGCTGCGGCCCGGTACTTGTCCATGGACTGGGGGTTGGGGACTCCTGGTTTATGCCCATATTGAATGACGGGTTAGGGACTTTTTGCTGGGTCCAAGTAAGGGAGAAAGAGGAAAGAAATAACCAGTATGTCATGCCTCTCTACCTTTCTTTGCCTGTAGGAACAGTTTATTAGATGCAACCAGCAGCATTTCGAACAGGCAGAACACGACTAGTTCTGTGTGACCCTTAAGGAAAAATGCAGTGCTATAAATCAGTATAAATGCTCTTTGTGGCAGGAAGAGTGGGATATATTAAAATAATCAAGATATTCTGGAAGGGTCTGAAGATCTGGCTTTGCCATCTGGCCTGGGGATCAGAGAGTGGTGTGGAACTCATAAAACAGCTGCACTGTTCTTGAATGGCTATGCTCTCCTGGGGGCTATATTTAATGTCTTTTAATTGTTTTTAAAGTTTGTATTGTTTTTATGACTGTTTTATTTTTAGGGAGATTTTTTGGGTGCTGTTTATGCTTTAATTGGAAGCTGATCAAAATTATGAATGTCAGATGGGGCTACATCAATTTAATAAATAAAATTTCACAAAATTTTTAAATATTGTTTCTTTTAAATGGTACTTCCTTTAGATGTTTGATGCAAGGCATGTGCAGTTTATTCAGCCTTAACGGGACATTTAATTGATATCAAGAGGAATGACATCATTAATATTGATTTATTCCTGTGAGCTCAAGGTAGTATAGCAAGCGTTCTGTATAAGCTGCCCAGAGAGGTAGTAATTGTCCTAAATGGTCCAAGGAGCACCATAGTCAGGAAAGATCTTTAAGCAGAATCTCCTTAATTTCCTGCCATCATTTCATTCACTACAAAGTAAGGGGCATAATGAAAAGTCTCTGCATAATTTGGAATCTTCTTTATTAAGTTGAGGCAGGGAACATATGTATCAGCACAGCAATGTTTGGTATTGACACCCTATGCTGCTGCAGCTTTCTTCTGTGTGTGTATGGAAGAAGGGACTTTCTATATTTAGTTGTATTGCATCATTGTGTTTTCTTATGCTATTTGTGTCCTCTTCTACTAGTTACTGTGGATCAAAGGGAATACAAATACTTTTGTTATGTTGAAATAAAGATACATAACTAATAGGTCACAGCAGCATATTGAATTGCTGTTTTTAAAATTACATTTATTTCCATGTTCTCAGGATTTCTATTCCAAAGGAAAATAAAATAAAAATAAAGGAAAGAAAAGATTTTGGTAGGATTTTTGTTTCCATGGAAGGGAGAATGTTCTTCCTATGAGTTAGTTAATTTAACAGCAGTGACAATCTTGCCTATTAAATTTTTAATTTCATCCTAAGTGCCTATGAGAAAATTCAGAGAGGTAGAAGGTGCACAACCTAGTTTTTTTATTTATCATTCCCATTTTGTAACCTCAGGGGTGTCAAACTCAATTTTATTGAGGGCCGCATCAGCATTGCGGTTGCCCTCGGGGCCAGGTGGGTGTGGCCAGGGTGGGCGCAGCCTACTGGGTGGGCGTGGCTGGAGTGTGTGTGGCCTACTGGATGGGCTTGACCAGCTCTACATCATTCGTGTCAAGGGTACTTATGGGGACCTGGGCAGGAGTGGGATAAATCTGAAGGTCTCTGGCAGAAGGATATGGGACCAGGGCACATGTCAAGGCATGGTCCACTGGAGGAGCCTCACTGTTCTGCTCAGGCCATTGGCGGGGGGGGGCTGGACGGTGGCACAGAGGTCAAACACCCAGCCCAGCCCTCAAGCACCTGTGGCACTAAGCCCAGCCCCAATTCCCCAAGGGGGCACCCATCTGCACTTACCTCCTCAAGGCTGCTGCTGCTGTGCTTGCTCTCCTTAGGTTGCTTATGATGGATACGAGGGCAAAGTCAAGAGGGAGGCCAACTCCCTCTCCATGTGAGGAGACCTGGCTTTGTATCCAAAGCTTCCTTAGCAGTAGGATGGGAGACCCCCCCAAGATAGGCCAGGAGGAGGGGGCAAGGGGATGATGAAAGGGCAGCAGGGAAGGACTAAAGCAGGAGTTCCCTCAGACCCTTCCTCTCCCTCCCTCCCTCCCTCCCTCCCTCCTCCCTTCCTCCCTTCCTTCCTTCCTGTGGTGAGAAAATATTTGAGATGAGGGAGGGAGAAAAACAAGCAAGAAACCAGCTGGGGAAGTGTCATCCTTTGTGACACAGATATGTGACACATATCTGGCTTGGTGGGCTCTGGGGGAGGGGATGCCACGAGCAGCATGAGAGTCGATGTTACTTGCACAGTGCTGCCCAGCCCCTAGCCTGCCCGGTTTTGGCAGGCAGCGGGATGCTCTACTCACAGTGCTGAGAGGCTGAGCCAGGTGGCATGAATCTGAAGAGAAGTGCAATGCTGCCCAGCCCCTAGCCTGCCCAAAGTAGGGAGGGCCATGTGCTGGCCACTTCCAGGCAATGGTGATGGGCAAGTGAGGTTGAGAAATCTTATTCCAGTGACAATTGAGATGCAAAATGACAGGCTGTAGCTGAACTCCAACAAGACTGAGTGGTTCTATGACTATGGTTCTATCGTTCTGGTTTTATGACTATGCCATCTTTGATCTGGATGGGGTGTCACTGCTCCAGATAGACTCATGAGTCCTGCATGAAGAGACATGGCAGCTATGGCCTGGAATGTCTTTGCACAGCTTTGTCAGTTGCACTTGTTCCTAGATTGGAGGGCATCTGCTGACAGTCATATATAGTCACCTATAGTTTGGATTTCTGTAATGCATTTTACATGAAACTTTCCTTGAAAAGTATCCAGAAGCTTCAACTGGTGCAGGCAATTATGTGTACCCCTAGAGCGGTAACATTATACTTCTGCTTCACAAACTGCATTCATTACCAATCTGCTTCCAGGTCCAATTAAAGAGTTAATATCTAACTAAGGTTGGTTGATCTTGAGAAATCTAAGTAGGATTGGAGCTATTTAATACATAGGTGGAAAACCATCAGGACATCATAAATCCATAGGCTAGATGGAATAATAATTATAATAATAAATCTCATAGAAAGGCACTGACAAATCAGTTCCAAGATTGTTGGAAAGAAAAACCACTATCACCATGTCACTATAGGAGTTGGTTTCAACTTGAAATTTCTTTACCTAAAAAAAAACAATATTAATGGAGAAAAACCTTGAGGATAATTGAGAAAATAAATGATTATACAGTATTATTAACCTATAATACTTCTTCCCCCCCCACCACCAATTCCTGCTCCTGGTGATTTTGCATGTTTTATTGGCAAGAACATGAGTCTGAGAATCTTCTAATGTTCAGGAAAGTCTGTAAAATAATAGAGCAATTTTTGCTGGAATTTGGATAGCTAATCAATAATCAGTCATAGGCTTTTTGCTTTTAACAGACAGTCAATCTGTGTACTCTTTTAAATGAGTCACAATGCATATCTAAGAGATAAATCAAATGAACTTTTCCAAGGTGTGTGCCTTTAGAGATTAAGATTATGCAAAAAAAATGGTTTAAACATTTTTTGTTGAACAAACATAATACATCCATCAAAGGGGTTGGGGAGGAGCCAGAGGTTGAAGTATATATTTGAACTAGTGACATGAGGAAAAGTAAGTTGTTCCCAAAATTTTCTCTGGCCTTGACTGCAGAAAAAGTGCTCATTTGATGGAAAATTGAGTGACTAAACACACCAATATTGGTCAATATTTAATGAGAGCAGCAAATTATATGATTCAACATTTGATAGAAAGTGTTGACTTGGCAAGAGGCCCCTTCTTCACCATGGAAAGCTTTGGATTCCTGTAAAAGGATTTCCCTGCCCGGTGACATAATGATGCCAGATGGCAAGGCCTGGCTGAAAGTGATTCAGAAATGATTTCATGGGGACTAGAACACCCCAGCAGTCAGCATAGTCTAGCTTTGAAGCTCACGGGGAATGAGGAGAGAATACTGTTCGGATTAGCTGGTCAACCTGGGTGTCTAATAAGTGTTCCTAATAAGTATTTTCCTTACTTAGGACTGAAGTCTTAATCAGAGAACAGAAGCAGGCAAAGAAAAAAAAATCAGCTAATAAGGACTCAGGACGGTCTCAAATTGAGATTTCTAAGATGCAAGTCTGATTTGCTTGGACTGAATGCATTTACCATTAGGAAACTTCTAATGCCCTCATGGAGCTTTGTGGAACCATTTTCTGGACTGGAGCTGGAGTCAGCCTACTGGCTCCCTCTTCTGGTCTCTGGCATCTTCCACTTCTAGATAATTGTATCTAATTCTTTTAAGGTGGATACAATTTGAGGTGATGTTGTGCTGCTGTGAAGGCCCAGTTACAGTGGAGATAGGAGTGTTATTGTTGTACCCGCCCCCCTCCATGCTCTTCCTTTCCTCTGCTGCTGAATTTCATTGTTGGGCTACCAGTAGTAGTTGAGACCCCGAAGACTTGTGGTAGTCAGGAATTTCAATTTGGCATCCCACAACATTGAGTACAGGTGAATCAGAATTTCTTGGCCATCAGTGCAATCATGGACATAACACACCTGTGTTCTGAGGCTTTATGGTTTTTATGCCAGATAACTAAGCAATTAATTATGGGTGTAACAATGAATTATGGCCGTTTGATCCTTTTCCCGACAGCAATAGTTTGAGGAACATAAAAAAAAGGTAAAGCAAAAACAGATGGAAGTTTGATTGTACCATTGCACTCACTTTTTTGGCTGATGAATCCAGATAAAAAGATAGAGGTGTTGCTTTCCAAGATCTAATACATAAGTGTAGAGAGAGTAGAAGATAGCCTGGAAAAACAGAGGGAAGATCTACTGCCAAGGCAATGAGCAGATAAACAAGAGCTGAGTCTGTGCCAAGAAGTAGCTCATGAAAATGTCTCAGACAGGGTCTGCCTTAATTCACAAGAAGAGAAAAGATAAAAGGGGGCTGACAGCAGGAGTTTCCTTCACATCAATTGAGTCTGAAAATCTGTCAAATAAATAAAAATAAACAATGAAAAATACCTTCCTTTCTGCTGTGAAAGGGGATTTTCTTCCCTATTTAACCTCACCACCTTCTAGTGCTTGACAAGGGTTAGGAGTGTATTCTAACTTAACTACAAGAGCAGAGATCAGAAATGTTTCCAGGCAAGATTCATAAAAAAAATTGAGTCACACAATGGTTGCCTAAGTAGTCATAGGCCAGAATCCCAGTAATACAAGCCCCAATCACCATCTGACTTGACTACTGCATTGTGCTTGGAGATTATCCAGAAGCTACACCTGGTACAAAATACAACAGTAAGGATAGTAGCAGGACACTCCTTCTATTAAAATTTTTGAAACCAAACCTGTATAAAATATTTTTCAAAATGTCAGATAGGGTAGAAATCCTGACAGATATCAAAACATCTGAGGCCCTATTGTACCTGTAGACACCATTCCTGTTCTGCCCTCAACAGTAGGCTTCTTTTTGATAAAGTACATCTCATATTTTCTGTGCTTGTTCAATTCATCTTCTAAACTCAGTGCTTTGCCTGACCCACCAGATAAAGGAGAAAGCTATGAGTCTAAATCATAGATGCTTTCATTTCATAAAGTGGAATAATTCCTGTGGAGGCCTTTCAGACATGGCCTTTTGGTATTTTAATAATGCCTCATTAAATTCTAATGGCTGTTTGCTGAAACATATCATGTAGGTCCTGATTATTATTTTTTTTAACAGGATTCTCTTTTCTAAAAGAACAGCCTTGAATTATGAAGGAAACAACTGTCTCTGGAAGGAATTGATTGCATTTCTGAGATAATGCCATTGTGTTGTATCACCAGAGAAACAGTGTCTGTCTTAACAGCTTTTATTTTTTTGGATGCTACAGATTTACCAAACTGAACTACAGGCTGCTTTGTGGAACCTATAGCTGTGAAATCACAACACACCCACACATTTATAGGGCTATCTCATTACTTGTATTTTCATAAAAAATGAATTTGCACATTTAACTATGAGCCAATCTTTCACTTATCAGCATGATACTTGAAAAATCTGATAAAATTATTTTTGAAAAATATTCAGTGAATTCAAAATGATACTAACTATATAATTGTGTTATAATTGTTTGCCAGATTGATTAATTAAAGTCAGAAATTTAATAAGTATAGATTTCTTTTTTCATCCAGTGATATGATATACCCTTGATGTTGCTCTGTTATATATACCTGTTACTTGTCCCAGCTTCTGCCAACCTAGCAGTTTGAAACAACGTAAAAATGCAAGCAGAAAAATAGGGGACCACTTACGGTGGGAAGGTAACAGCGCTCCGTGCCCCTTTGGCGTCTAGTCATGCCGGCCACATGACCACGGAGATGTCCTCAGACAAGCGCTGGCTCTTCGGCTTTGAAACGGAGATGAGCACCGGCCCCTAGAGTTGGAAACTACTAGCACGCATGTGCGGGGGAAACTTTACCTTTACTATAAATCTCCTGCCTGTATTAATTTATAGAATATAGAATAACAGAGTTGGAATAGACCTTGGAGATCTTCTAGTCCAAACCCCTGCTCAGGCAGGAAACCCTACCATTTCAGACAAATGGTTGTCCAATGTCTTCTTAAAATCTTCCAGTGTTGTAGCATTCACAACTTCTGGAGGCAAGTTGTTCCACTGATTAATTGTTCTAACTGTCAGTACATTTCTCCTTAGTTCTAGGTTGCTTCTCACCTTGATTTGTTTCCATCCAGTGCTTTTTGTCTTGTCTTCAAGTGCTTTGGAGAATAGGATGACTCCCTTTTATTTGTGGCAACCCCTGAGATATTGGAACACTGCTATCATGTCAACCCTAGTCCTTCTTTTCATTAAACTACATGTAATCATTTCCGTTCTTTATATGTTTTAGCTTCCAGTCCCCTAATCATTTTTATTGGTCTTGTCTGCACTCTTTCTAGAGTCTCAACATCTTTTTTACATTATGGCAACCAAAACTAGGTGCAGTGTTCGAAGTGTGGTCTTACCAAGGCATTATAAAGTGGTATTGTTTTGTTTTGTTTTGTTCTATGAGCTTTTCATATACTATTCTTAACCTGTTTCCCTATTTCCCAAGTACTTCTACAAGGGCACTAAATGTATGCATGTAATTAATAATATAAAATATTATTCAGTTGATATAGAAAATGGGCAACTGACTTTTGATAAATAACAATATTTTAAAATATACAAAATACTTTTTATTTATAACCAGATCTTATTTTTTATTTGAGCATACTTCAGGGCCATATACAAATTAAATCTAATATCTGTATTTTTTTTCCTTTTAAAGGCATGATGTTGATATAATGAATCTTGAATCCCTGAAACCACATGCAGATAAATTAGTATTACAAAGCAAAAAAATGTAAGGAATCCTAAAATGACTGCCACTGATTCTTGTAAGAATTTTTTTCACAATACTTTGATCTTCAATGTATTAAACGTGTTTGGAATTTTGGTGAAGAATCAAAAATATATGCCAAAATCTTATTTACAGTGGATGTCAGTTATCTTCCATATGCCATGCTGAAAAAATCAGCATTGCAAAACAGGTTGTCAATTCCTAAGATGTGGATAATTATAGTATCACCAGGATACTGACAGAATATAAAACAGTGCCTTGGGAGAAATAATAGCAAACCAAGAATTGTGTTCTATGGAAAGTCATATCCTTGAATTATGTAGCCTTGAATAGTTGCCCTTGAATTGCCCTTGATGAATCACTCAAGGCCACAGGTAAATGGTTTTCACTGAAAGTGAAGAGTTGAACATTCTGCATGAAAAGCACTTTCTCTACTTGAAAAATGTAAGTAATCAAACATTCTCCACATTGCAAAACAAAATTTTCAAAGGCCCTATGTACATTCATGGAAGATCATCGGAAAGAATATTATTGACAATTTTACCCTAAATACAACTTGCAGACAGCTGCCAATTTTGCTTTGAAGTGTGCAAAAGCAGTTTGCTTTATTTATTTAACAAACTTGTTTGGTTGTAGATCTTGTTTACCATAATTCTGTTTTTATTATTACTTATTATTTTATCATAAGAGGTAAAATACAAAACAGTAAAACCAACAAACAAAATGTTCAGCACTAACAACAACAAAAAAGAAAAAATGGTGTACAAAAAAAGAGAATTTACCATAATTGTGGGAATCTTATAGCAACAACCATAAAAACAACAAGGATTCCTAGTGCAGCAATGTGTGGAATTAGTGCATGAGATGAATCAGTACAAAGGCTCCGCTAGCTGTAGCTGTTATCTGCTCCTCAGGGAATACCTGTGTATCTAGGAAGACTCCCAAATTGCATACTAGCTCTCTAGGGAAGCATTACCCCACTGAGAATCAGAGATTTCATCTTTCTGGAACCTGGGAGCCAAAGTCCCAAAGCCAATATGACTGGGTAGGATTCAGTTGGTGCTGATTCCTCCCTTTTAACACCCTTAAAGCCTCCAGACTTTGGGTCAGCACCTAAATGACAGCACCTGCTTTGTCAGGGATGGAGATTTGTAGTTTTGTATAATCAGCATCCTGTGTACCATATTGATGATTCTTTACCTATTGCTGGCAAATGACCTCACCCACCAGTTTCATGTAGACATTAAAGAGGAGTAGCAACAGGCCAGACCTCTGAGAAACACCACACTGGACTTAGGATTGGATCTCCCAGCTGCCTCAATACTGACTGGAATCAGCAGTGGAGGAAGGAGGAGAATCAATACAAAACAGTTCCCTCCCCCCACTCCCAATCCCAAAGCCTTTCCAGAGATTCAGGAGAACCAAGATGGTTGCATTGTCAAAAGTGCTGCAGAGATCATTCACAAACATGATTAATGCCATTTCAGAGGTGTAACCTTATCTGGACCCTGACAAAATATTTATATACATAGTATTTGCTGGAATATTTGCCTATTAATATGTCTCTGTCAGTGGAGTTGTGGAAAAAGACTTCTGTGAAGATAGTTACTGATGTGTATTTAACTAGAAGTAAACTTCCTGGAATCCATAAGGATTGAAATCTCATATAAATTGCATAAGTACGAAAACAAAATCCCACCAATTTCACTAGGCTGTCAGAAGGTTTTGTGTCCCTATTCTTGGAAAATGTTTGTCCTACTCTCAGATAAAATGAAAATTGGAGGTTACTGAGCCATGAAGTGTAATTTTACCCAACACTATTTCAGGAGTCTGAAGCTGAACCATAACACTGCACCAAGGGTTTAAATTGGTCTCTTTGTCGGAGAATTTTTTTTTTGAGTGAGTTCTGCTTACTGAGAGGTTGGGGGAAAGTAAAAGGAAGTTAAATTTTGTAGCAATGGGACTTTGGCCCCATTGATCCCATTTTTAGGTTCACTTTCCTGGATGCTGCTATACCCAGCAGAGATATATAAAGATTTATAGCCATGTAGTTTTCCTTTCTTGCATGGCACATTTCAAATAAATGATGAATTACCCAAGTGGCCATCTGAAGCATTTGTGGTATGTAAGAAGGCAAAACAAACTCAGTGACACAGGATAAAATTTTCATCTGTATCTACAATTGGCATGGAGCATTATAGATTCCTTGGAGCTTCTATTGATCCATTTTAAACATTGTAGAAGTAAAATTAATAACCCATAGACTAATTATTATTCCTTGTTACCTGTGTACAGATTATTTTTATTACTGTGGACAAGCTTGTTAATCCAAGGATGGCAGCTATTCACAGAAATGAAAATAAATGAAAAACCTTTGTATAGATGCAGTCTTCATTTTATAAAATGATGCATTTTAGACATCCTTAATTTTCTAACTTTGTGAAATTAAAGCTAAGAATTTAGTTGGCTATTTTGCATAGAATATAGGTTATTCATAAACAGATTAATTTTTCATTTTCTTCTAATGCATTTTTATGAAAATCATTTTGAGGATTTTTTTTAAAATTATTAACATTATCACTCCATTTCTTTGAAAGTGTGTGTGCATGTGTGGATTTATGTGTTTAGCAAACATTTGGTTGGATCCAGGACTTGCAACCGAATTTATATTAGAGAAAAGAGCAGAATGCTTTGCAACTCTTAATTTTTCCATGATTTCATGTCCATCCAGCAAGGATCCTATAAAAAGGCATAAAAGGTGTGGTATTATGGGAGAAGGGAGTTTTTTAGGAAGTTTTCTTTTGTATTTTTTAGGAGTTTCTGTTGGATTCAGTTTATCTGATTTTTCTGTTCAGGTAGCAAATCTAGATTCAACCCAGCATTTCTCCTTTGGTTCTTCTTTGTGTTTTCGCCTTGCAAAGCAAAGCAGTATAGATTGCTGGTAAGATTTGGTACCCATTCATTATTAATGTACAGCTTCTTATGCCATAAAGACTTATTCTTTGTTTATGTTTCTATTAGAAGAATTGTAGTTGAGTGGAAAATGTTCACTGCCTTCAGTATGAGAGAAAATGTCTTAGAGATTATTAAAATGCCTTTAAGTTTATTAGAGTAAAATGTTTTATTTAGAACACAATCAATACACAGATTCATGGTGAAAATTAAAATCAAACCTTTTGTAACCATTAACCTTCATTTTTATTTTATCTCAACTGAATTTAAACTAAAGTCATGCTTTACCATTGCAAATGGAAACAACAAAATTTATAGAAAATGTACATATTCCTTGCTAAATAAATATATAACACCATAAATACTCTTAGTGTTATATATTTGTGTAGTAATTTAAGCATAGGGAAAAATTAAGGATATATACATCTGTAAAATGATATTTAAAATCAGCAATCTCTGAAGACCTTTCAAAAACTGCAGTTAATGCAAAATGAAATGGCCCATATATTAGCAAATCAAAGTCACTAGTCATATAATACCTATTCTATAGTTGTTGCCTTAAACTTCCAGGTACAAATTCAAAGCACTCATTTTGACCTATAAGGTACCCGCAGGACCATCTTCTCTGCATAGAGAGGGCCCATCCAACTTGCCTAGTACAGATCTCTTGCCAAAGTCCTTTCATGGTTCCCCTTGGGTAGGGGAAGAGGGATGGGGCTCTTAAGAGTTTTCCTGAAATAACCCTACTTCATGGAACATGCTTGCCCTCAAAATTAGATTGCACATTCATTTTCGGTCTTCCAGAAATGGTTAAAAGCAAACTAGTTGTACAGGAGACTTTGTATGGAAACAATTCTATTTAGCACTTTATGGGTGTTTATGTCTTTATAATTGTTTATATTTTTATTCTGTTTTTAATTCTGTAAACATCTGAGAGTTTTTGTTGAATCTGGTGGTAACAATCAATCAATATTTTATAAAGTTCTTTTATAAAACTCAGTTTATTTTGTACACAGAACTGTAGGTAATGGACCAAAGTACACAGATGTTAATTACATATTTGCAATGATTTCTGTCAGATGTTTAAAAGCAAAATGAACTCAAGACAGTAAGCCAGAGGATGCCACCAAGTGTAAAGTAGCATGGGTAGCTGCAGATAGGGAATAAAGGGGAGAATAATGAAATGTGTATGCTAACATCCGTGTGTGAATGTCATGACTTACATTCTTGTAGCAGTCATCGTGTCACAGAAAAATCCGGGTTTATGCCTGGTGAGCTTAGTCCAATTAATTAAGCCAGAGGTGGAGGTATTAAAATATTTTTATCCTGTGCAGACAGAAAAATGACCAGGAATAATCTCTCAAAGTTGGCATACTCCAGACCAAATACCAACTGTTTTTATAGGTTGGCTGGACATGTAGCATTTAGGTAAGACAAGATAATGAAACAAAGCAAAACAAGGTAATTAAACAAAGAAAGTGATGTTTCTTCCCAGTAAAACAAAACAAGACTTCATATGTCTCTCATCAGCACAGCAATCAAGTGTATACAAAGCATTTGTTGACATCTGGAAACAGTAAACTAAGCACCTGCAGTCAGATCTCTGTCAGGTTTCTTTATTAATAGGTAGAAATCATGACTCTAATCTATCAATTCAGCTGTGTGGCTGATGTGACTTCTCATCCTTGTTAATAAGCAATCTCCCATAAAATGCTAAAAGGGCTAAAAATAAAATACTATTTATGAAATGGCTGAACTCTGGCTTATCCAGGATGCAGGTACATCATGGCTGTTCTGTGATTACATCATTGTACGCATATCGTCATTTTGCATCATCAGAGTTTGCTGTAGACACCACTGGGCCCAAATTGTCTCATGAAGAAGACAATCATAAAGCTGCATTGAGGGATGTAATATTTTAATCCCTTTACCCAGGGTAGAGTTACTTCAGAAAGATCCTATATTCTTTCCTAATTTGGAAAAAGATCAAGTTGGAATGGAATAAATTGTATTTTTCGTTGGCTGAAATGTGCATAGGAAAAGAAAGGTTCTTGTTGGTAGCTTAGCCAAAATGGGATTTATCTGACAGACACCCCTGCTGGATGCTGGCTCTGTCTTCTTTTGATAATGTTACTAGATTGATAAATCAAGGAACACCTGTGGACATAATACATCTTGCTTCCCAGTCAATTCTTCCATGGCAGAAGCTGCAAGCAGGAGGCTGCTCTGTTCTGCCCTGGACTCTGAGGTTGATTCTTTCTTTAAATAAATGATTTACTGAAGGAATAGGGAGGATACTTTCAATTTTCAGATTGATGGATAAGTACTATCTTTTTAAAATCAGACAGAAATAGGGTTGAAGTAGATCCTGTCTGATCTTCCAAAAATATGAAATGAATCTGAATAAATATTTTATTCACATTTAGCAAGGCAAATGTGTTTCCTCAGCAATACATGTGGAAATGTCCTAAGAATTTAAATACATGACAAATCCAATAGGTTTTGCAAGGTTAAATTACAAAATTCAGCAGGAAATTCTGATATCTGACCTAAGAAGAAACTTACAATCATATTCCCAAGGTTTATATTCATATCCCAGTTACCCATCCTCATAGTTTCTTACAGTATAGGTGAAAATAAAATTACCTAAAGCAAGAAATTAATAAAATCTTTCAGTTAAGTGCATGAAATGGACAAAGCTTCCTCAACATACTGTAACTCTGTTAAATTCAGTAGTACTATTTAGTCACTCCCCAGATTTTAACTGTAGAACCATACAAACACTAAATAAACAATTTAGTTTTTAATTAGAAATACAACCATAGTCAAATAACTTTTGTCTATTTTAAAAGTTCCCACCTATCGGAAACAATAATAAAACTTGAATACTTTAATACCACCTCATTAATATGCAAAAGTAGTGCTTCAATTGCTCTGGTGCTTTGGCAGATGTCATTGCTGGTCCTGCTCTAAAAATGCCCTAGCATTACACTTTCAAGCTTTCCACTTCCCATACAATGTTGAATTTGATCATGTCCCTCTGAACTGTTTCTCTAATAAAAAAGTAAAACTGAATTATATAGGATTCCACTTCTATGTACCTCTAATAGTACAGAAAATAGTAATTGTCAGTAATCCCCCTTCTATATCATTTCTATTTCATTTCCTTAAGCAACTGTTTTTTAGGAATAGGAAGACCAGTTGTTTTGCTGGTCTAATCAGAGGGCAGTGATGAAAAACCAAAGGAAAGGATCATCTTTCCATTGCTAACTTCCCAAATAGAAGTTTCTGAATGGGGATACAGTGAAGAATCAAAGCATTGCATTATTGAAATTCAAGCCCCACCCCTTTTTATGTGTATCATGAAGCCCCACAATATACAAAAGGGATGGGGCTTGCAACCACATTTTGGCCAATACCTTGGATCCTGTAGATTCCTTTGTTGTCACAGTATTCTGGATTTGGACTGCCACAATGCAGAATTCAGATAAAAAAAAATCCTGGATTTGTTTTTAATCTTCTTTTCCTTACTTCTCTTTTTCAGTCACAAAATAAAATAAATAAATAAAATAAAATAAAATAATAAAATAAAATAATAAATAAAATAAAATAATAAATAAAATAAAATAAAATAAAATAAAATAAAATAAAATAAAATAAAATAAAATAAAATAAAATAAAATAATAAAATAAAATAAAACAAAATAAAATAAAATAAAATAAAATAAAATAAAATATGGAAGCAGATCAGATTCCCATTTTTATTAGCTGAGTCAAATGGAAATTCACTGAACCAGATATCTACACTGAATCTGTTTGCATAACTTTTTCTTTCTCATTGTGCCATTGTAGGGAAGACCCTTAAGGATGGTGGAAAAGCCAGATATTCTAGATGATTGGTGTAGCTCTTCTCCAGTTCAGTTATAAGCATTTGAAAATGTAATTTTATTTAATTATAATTACAATTTCCCTGGGTTTTTTTAGTATATACTGTACTATTGAGAATGAGTTGCAAAATTTTGTACTGTAGGTCATTGTTTACCATATGAATGCACTGGGAAGTAGCGTTAGAATGGCTCTACTACAAAAATCCATTTAATGCAAAGCTGTGTGTCTAATGTTTGCAGGGTCTGTAAGTTTTCCATTCTACACTGCCAAGAAGCACTCCTGTATAAAACATGAAGATCAATCTATACTATCACCACTGAAATGCATTCTGCATAAGAGTGAAAGATCATCCAGCATTGAATGGCCTGTTACAAAGATATCAGCATTTATTCATGTCATGTCATTTAACTCTTTTGGTGGATCTTTTATGTGCAACAACAGGTCAATCAGTGATAAGTAATCACCCGAGACAGTAGTGATCTGCCACAATTGGGATAATAAGAAATTAAAAAAAAAATCTAAAAATCTAGCCAATATACTGATATATTGTGGTCCTTAACTCTGACAGAGAATAGTTTTTGAAGATAGATATCTAACATCTCAAAGCCATTTAATAAGATGATGTGTAAGAAAATTAGAAAAACTCTATTAATTTTTTATTATTATTTTGCATTTCCATAATTGGGTAAGGCTTATTGATATATAACAGCATTTTTGATAAATTACTTGTCTCCTTTAGAAACCTGATAATTTCTTATGCAGTACAGATTCAGCCATACTTCTATATAAGATGAAGCTTAAAAGTATGACTGACCATTTTAATATTTCTAGAGTAGGCAGAAAATCAATGAGAAGAATGATTGGTGCTTCCAGAATTTAGTGCTGGATTTGAGATTCTACATTGATAGAAGGCAAAACAGACAGGAACCAGAATTTACTGGATTTCTTAGTATGCCCAGAAATTTCAAGAATTATATTATTTGATCATATCAAGCACTTGCTTTAAGGGACACGAAATACAAATTAGAATCTGCCAAAATATTCCTGCATAGGATCAAGCATGTTTGCATTGTCCAAGAAGGTGTAAATTACTTATTTAAATATTATACTTGTTAAACAACACATTATTAAAAAAGGCCTTAAAGCTGTGACTTGGATGTTAATTATCAATATTAACCATAATGTAACACTTCCTTTATATTTATTTCCTTGACGGCACTGAGTCAAATATTGATGCCAACAGTTACATTGCAGCATTACCACATCAATGGCTTTTCAATTTTTGTCTTGTTTGTTATACCTTGTTTACTATTAGGCTGAAGTAATCAGTTTTAAAACTGTAGCTATAATATAGGTCCTGTTAAGATGAATAATTTGGTCCATGTCATTAAATTGGTAAAAGGTAAAGGATTGCCTAAGAGTTTCACTAAAATGGCTGCAGGAAAGGAAATAATGATAGACACTAGTCTGATATTTAGCACAAGATGAAAGCTAAATGCTGGGTTAAGATGTTAAAGGGGATAGATAAATAGGATGGGTCTATCAGTGTATTTAGATAACATTCCTACAATCTACTATCTATTAATCATCATGAAACGTAATACAGAGATACTGTACTTCTTAATATTAAATGCTGGGTGCAAACACAAAAGATGGATGCCACCTTTATGTGCTACTTCTAAATATCAAGGGTAATATAGCACACTCCTTTTTAAATGCAATGTTTAAGTGTACAGCTGTTGGACTGTGCATTCAGAGTGTGTTTGAATCACAGTTTGTTATTTATAGAAAATATTGACAGAACATGGCTACACACCTCAATGGTAGGTTTCATAGAAAACCTTAGGTCAAAACCAAACCAAACCAATATGTGAATGCAATAATTTGGACTGTCTCATTTTTTCTTGTGTTCAGTCATGTCTGATTCTTGGAAACTACCTAGAGAAGTCCCTGCAGTTTTCTTTGCAAGGTTTTCTAGAAGTGGTTTGTCATTGCCTCTTTCCTAACTAAGAGAAAATGACTTGCCCATGGTCACCTAGCTGGCTTTGTGCCTAAGATGATTAGAACTCATGGTTTCCCATTTTCTAGCCTGACGCCTTAAATACTACCATACACTGCCTTTCATTTTGTGTAATACTGTAAACGATGCAATTCACTTTATTTACTTCTCAGGTTGAAATGTTTATTTATGAAATTCACCTGACAGCATGAGACCAACATGACTCCACCTGACAATGTACTATATACATTGAGCTTACTTAATGTATATAATAAAAACAGAATACACGCTAGTTGAAATAGTAATTAAAAATAAAAGTATAAAATTAAAATTATAGAATTATATGCAGGATTAATGCCCAAAGGCCATCTGGAAGAACCATGTTTTCACCATCTTCTAGAAGGCCATGAGGTTGAGCCATCTGCACTTCAGGGGGCATGCTGTTCCACAGTTTTAAGAATGGGAAAACAACATCTGGATCTTATGCTATTGGTATTGATTCTGTTCTTAACTTTGGTTTCCTGCAAGTGTTGTTCTAGCTCACTTAGTAATTTTTGAAACACAGTTGATGAAGGCTGAAAATCAGATATATACCTGTATCCCAAATTAACAAATTTATCCCTAAAGGCAGTAAATTCATTTACTGATAGGAAATGTGATTTTTTAATCTTATGTCCCCCAACACACTACTTGGCTATTGGAGACACTGCCATTATTATCACAGAGCTTTTGTCTAAGAGCCTGATATACATATCCAGGGAGCAAACTTGTCCATGTCCACTGTCAATTTCAGGTTGCATTAAAATTGAACTATATTTGTGAAGAAAATCTTTGTAGAATAAGAGTAAAATTACAGAATCAAATTCTCTGCATAAAATGAAAGGATAAAAAGCAATCTTCATTCATAATTTATAATACGCACAGCTACCAACCTTTGTCCTGTGTTTCTGGGTAAATTTACCTGTTTGTAAGTCTCTAAATGCTGGGTCCCTCTTCTTCAATGTTGCCATGACAACATTGCTGCCATGAACATGTTCCATTCTTCTGCTTACATTCAGACATCACTTCAAAGCCATACAAATGGCTAAAACAGTAAGATGTGAAAAGGGCAGAAGAAAAATCAGATGAAAATTTATTTCTATTCCCATTTATAATTTGTTGATGATGCAGACATTTGCTCCAAGTTTCACTGCAAATTAAATGTTCAGGAAGCTTTGAACATAAGCAAAGGTTTAGATGTGTATAAATGTTAATAGTTGATTCAACTATTCAAACATTCAGCTCTACATGACTTGTTATATCTATCAAGCTTGTGAAATGTTACCCTGGAGAGATGAAATCAATGGAAGAAATCAACAGCAAGGCTGTTAGGTATGCTTATCTAAATTCTGCCCAAGATGATCACACCACCAACAAATTGGCCTTTGCCCCAAAGATATGAAACATAAGTTTGTGCCCTTATTTCACAATGAATGTAAAGAATTCTATCAGGCATCTGATGAAAGTATATAGAACTATTCCCAATTAAATAAGATGTACTACAGGCAGTCTGAGAGGAAAAACTACAGGGAAGCAGATGGAATACAGCCCTGAAAACTGAATCACTTGCAACTTGTTTTTGGGAATGTAATTCTTTAGGTTTGTCCTGTAGAACAGGGGTCCCCAAACCCCGGTCCGTGGACCAGTACTGTGCTGTGGCATGCCAGCAATAAGTCCACACAAAAAAGCAAAGCCCTATCCACGAGATGCAGGCAGCACACAAAACCATACTCTCCGGTCCGTGGAAAAATCCCTCTCCACGAAACCAGTCCCTGGTGCCCAAGAGGTTGCTGTAGAAACTATAATATTCACATATTTTCTGCAAGAGTCTTTTATTTTTTTGTTGTTAATTTCAGTCAATATGTTAATACATATTCAAACCAGTTCACCCCATTTGCTTTGAAAAATTACAGAAAGTTATTCTCCTAGCATATTGTTGGATAAAATGAAAAAAGGGTAGTATCAAAATTATAAAGAAGGTTTGTGTTTGTTTTCAAAGAATTCTGTTTGTTTTCAAAGAATTGAAAAATTACAACCAATTTGTTTCATTTATGTGCAACTATTATTGCTCTTTTCTGCCAACCTAGCAGTTCGAAAGCACATAAAAATGCAAGTAGAAAAATAGGGACCACTCCGGTGGGAAGGTAACAGCGTTCCGTGCGCCTTTGGCGTTGTCTAGTCATGCCAGCCACATGAACACGGAGACGTCATCGGACAAGCAATGACTTTGAAACAGAGATGAGCACCGGCCCCTAGAGTCGGAAACGACTAGCACGCATATGCGGGGGAAACCTTTACCTTTACCTATTATTGCTCTTATTATTGTTCTTGTATCTGATTAGAGGTATCATCTTTAGTTGTCATCCTTTTGATAGTAAACAAGCATTGTTGTCAAGTTAACATCAAGTCTAAATAACAGTAATAAACAGTAATAAAATCTGAATTGTAAAGTTCTGATGTGATGTCCTTGCTAGCAACTTGTAATCTTTTCTAGAATCATCCAACCATTTTAGGCCAAAATAATAATAATGAGGACAGGCTTTTTCAAAAATCACTTCAGTAATACAGTGATGTTCTGAAGATGCTGTTAAGTCACTTGTTGGAAAATGACTGATAAAAGGAACAGGAATTCATTTATGTTGCTGAAATTGCAATGGAGGAATAGCTCATGAAATAATCTTGCTGTAATCTAATTAGGATCTGTCAAACAACACTTGCCAAGACCTGGATTGTTAGACTCTCCTGCTCCTCTCAGCTGTATTTGATACCATAGATCATGTTGTTATCCTGGATTGCCTGTAATGGGATGCTATGGAAGCATACCGTACTTGGAAAGTGTGAGGATCTGGACAGGAAGAAAGAAGCTGAGGTTAACTTCTAACAAGCCAGATTTGCAAAGTGTCTACATCTGATTTTTGATTAACTCTGTTGTTGCTGTAAATAAAGTGGCAAGAGACTTGGATATCCTTGCACTGGATATTGTCCTGGACTTATAATTATTACTATTAAAAGAGGAACTAGAGGCTATGGCCAGAGGCCCTTTATCCAGCTTTGACTGTTGTACTACCGGTAGTTGTGGCCATACTATGCCTGGAATGAAAGGATGTGGTGATGTAACTATTGCCCTCAATGCTATCAGAATGAATGTCTGCAATGCACTCTGCTTGGGGCTATCTTTAAAGACTATCTGGAAATTTCAATAGATACAATGTATTACATATGCTGTTGGGGGAAAGCCATTATAGACCTATAGCAATGCTGCATTGTTTTCTTTTGGTTTACAGATACAATTCAAAGTTTTCTTTTTATAGTAAGCTTAAAAGCTCTAAATGGCTTTTGGAGTAGCCAAACTACATCCAGCTAAAATCGTTCTAGCCCAGGGCTTTTCAACCATTGGTACACGTACCACTGGTGGTACGAGAGCACCTGGTTGGTGGCACGTGGTGTCGCCTTCCTCCCCCCCGCCTCCCCCTGCTTCCTCCCCTCTCCCGTGCTCCACTCCTTCCCAGCTCACTTGCTTGTAGAAAACATGCTGCTTGGCAGCAGCCTGCAGGAACCCTACCAAGGGCAAGTGAAGATAGCAGGCGCAGAGCGAGGCCCCGCCCTCCCCAGGGACTCATGCAGCAACCCAATTGACTTCTGATTGGTGCTTCTTTGGGGAACACATGGCCGCAAAGGTGCATTGGAGTCCCAGGTACTGGTAAGGCGATTGGCCTGCTCCTATCCCATTGCCTGTCAGCCCCGGGAGAGCCCCGCATGAGTGCCTTGCCAGCCGCCGAACCCTGGTTTTTGAGCAGGAGCGGCCTTGCCCTGCTTGCCCTTGGCCACCTCCACGGGTGCCACTCCTAGCATGGAGAGAGGGAGGCCGGTCCCCATTTGGCCCGCCAGCCTCAGGAGAGCCCCACGTGAGCGCCTCGCTGGCCACCGAGACCTGACTTTTGAGCAGGAGCAGCCTTGCCCTGCTTGCCCTTGGCCACCTCCGCGGGTGCCGCTCTAGCACGAAGAGAGGGAGGCCAGTCCCCGTTCGGCCTGCCAGCCCTGGGAGAGCCCCGTGTGCATGCATAGCCCTCCATTCAGCTATTCTCGATCATGTTTGGGTCCCTAACCTCATAAAAACTTTTAATGGTTTCACAGATTGGAGTGGCTGGCAGGCCAGGTAGCCGGGGTTGCTGCATGGATTCACCCCACCTACCTGGCTGATTGTCGAGCTGGGGCTTGACAGCAGCTTTGCCCTGCTTGCCCTTTGCCGGTGCCGGAGGAGGAAGGAAGGAAGGAAGGAAGGAAGGAAGGAAGGAAGGAAGGAAGGAAGGAAGGAAGGAAGGAAGGAAGGAAGGAAGGGACAATGAGTGGGAGGGAGGGAGGGAAAGAGGAAAGGACAAAGAGGGAGGGAAGGAAGAAAGGAAGGAAAGAAGGAAGGGACAATGGGAGGGAGAAAGGGATGGAGAGAAATAGAGAGGAGAGAAAGAGAGGGAGAGAAGAGAGAGAGAGAAAGAGGGAGAGAGAGAGGGAGAGAGAGAAAGAGAGGTAAAGAGAAATAGAGAGAGGGAGAGAAAGGGAGAGAGGGAGGGAGAAAGAAAGAGGGAGAGAGAGAGAGAAAGAGAGGAATAGAGGGAGAAAGAAATAGAGGGAGAGAAAGGGAGAGAGAGGGAGGGAGAGAGATAAAGAGGGAGAGAGAGAAGGAGAGAGAAAGAAAGAGGGAGGGAGAGAGAGAGAAAAATAGAGAGGGAGAGAGAGGGACAGAGAGGGAGGGAGAGAGATTAAATTAGTAACATGACTGTTAAGTGAGTCTGGTTACCCCACTAACTTTGCTTGTCAGAAGGTTGCAAAAGGCAATCACATGACCCTGGAATGTGACCATCATAAATATGAATCAGTTGCCAAGCATCCGAATGTAAATCACATGGCCCTGGGGATGCTGCAATGGTCATAAGTATGAAAAATGGTCATAAGTCACTTTTTTCAGTGCCGTCATACCTTTGAACTAAGCGAATTGTTGTAAATCGAGGGCTACCTGTACTTTATCATTTTTTTACTTTTTATTTTTTTTGGTCAAGTTTTTGACACCTTCCTGGGTGACTGGTGGTACTCGGACATTGCCTTATCCTAAAAGTGGTACAATGGGTGAAAAGGTTGAAAAACCCTGTTCTAGCCAATTTATACTTTTTTTTGGGGGGGGGGAGAAGGGATTCAGATTTCTATGAGATATCACATCTATGGCTTCAATGTTTGGAACTGCCTTCTTCTGGAGGGTCAGATTGTTGTTGACTGAGGTGATCTTTTCAAAGGCCACCAAGATGGTGTTGGTATTTTTGAGAGATCCTCCGTGCAAGATGGCACCACTATATTGTAATGTTTTGGGGTTTGTTTTTTTTTACTTTTTGCGCTGAATGTTTACTGTTTAACTGTGTTGTGTTTGTACGACTTTAAGCCACTAGAAAATGTACAATTTTAGTGGTATAATATTTGACTAGCTAATTAAGTAACCAAAGACTAAATTAACTAGGGTAAACATTGGGCTAAGAGGTCCTGTGAATCACATTACACAGGTGAATTCAAATTAAGATTACTGTAACTAAAATCTGGTATGGAGAGAAAACTGAATATAAGCAACATCAATTTAGGATGTTCACCAAGGAAAGCTTAAGAAAATGAAACAGAATTCCTAAGAAAATACTATGAAAAACTATGTTACTCTAAAAAAGCCAATCTAGAATGGAGTTTTTTAAATTCTGATTATGCTATCCTGATTAGTGATCATCTTTTCCTTGGAGGAAAATATGCTGGTGAGAAGTTTTTTTTTTCCCTTTGAAAAGTGAGGTGAAAAAAAAATAGCTTGAAGCTTGGATGTATCTGTTCAGGAACTGCTATATCAGGGGTCTTCAAACTTGGCCCTTTTATGACTTGTGGACTTCAACTCCCAGAATTCCTCAGCCAGGTATGTTGGCTGAGGAATTCTGGGAGTTGAAGTCCACAAGTCATAAAAGGGCCAAGTTTGAAGACCCCTGTGCTATATATTCCTTTAATAATTGAAAGGAACTGTTACTGATGACTGAAGATTTTTAAACTGGGTGTTATCTCTGTTGGTATGAATGGTATTTTTCAGTATAAGAATACTAATTCGTTAGTTCACTTAAAATGTGAATCAGAAGAAACCGAAGAAAGAAAAGATATAAAGGTAAATAATATATAAAGTATATTAATGAGATAGTTATTTCTCATGGGATTTTTTTATGGGTCGGTATTGAAATAGAAAAAATGTTAGTCTTTCTGATTTTAAAAGTTTCTTAGATATAGTAATCCTTATATGAGTAGAAGTTTTTGACTAAGTAGCTTTTTAACTTATAGTCATATTTGTCAAAATTATTTGGAAATTTTCATGTATACAAACTAAGCATGTTTTCTTAGTTTAGGAATCAGCAGTTAACTGTTTTAAACCATTTTGTATCACATTGTATGCAATTTAAGCAAAGTTGCTTGGTTTATTGTAAGCAGTGACTTCACTTATATAACCATTCATCTTTATTCTGTTCATTCATGATAAACATCTATAATCTCCAAAAATCTGTTTAGAATCGTCAGTGGGAATTGGCTTTTGAACAAACACTGTATTGTTTATATCCTTGTGTACCTCAAAACGATTCTTTTTTTGTTTCTCAATGGCTCACTACCTTTTCCATAAAATATGTCTGTGAATTGTCCTTTCCCCCTTTTCTCTTTTTCAAATCTTTCTTAAAATTGTTTTATTTTAGCCTGTCAAAATCTCATGCTCACATTAATCATTTGTATCTGTGCCTCTCTGATTCCTTTACTTGAAATTTACATTTTAAACTGTACAAAGCTCCTAATGTCCTTATTGATCCTTGATGAAGGACTACATATGGACCATTATTTTTCCCACATGGCACACTATTTAAATTGTAAAAATTACAAATCTTATCTGACATTAAAAATATAAATTCAATATATGTAATTTACAAATTAAATCACCTAAAAAGATCTTGATTTTATTTTCTATTGCCTGTTGAAAAATTTACTGCAAACTTAGAAAGCCCCACATAGAGTCACAGTCATTTTTGATGAAAGCTGCCAATATTCATAATCCATAATGGCAGATAGATAAGTTTTGCAGAACAGAAATAGAACAAATTGTAAAAACCATGTAGCTTATCTGTTGCTTTTCAATTTGCAGATGTGCAAAACAGAAATTAAAATTGTTTCATTTTGAATTAGTAAATTTTTCTAAATATAATTGTTAACTCATAAAGCTCTTAAGATTCTGTAGTCTACTGAGGTGAAACCAATTTGTCTTTGATCCCTGCCAGCTGCCAGGGTCAGCTTCAACATGCAAAGAAATAAGGAGACTGGATTGGTGAAGCAATGAAGAAAGGAGGGAAGGATTAAGCTTGAAGAGCCAAGAGAAAAAAATAGCCTGGATCTAAAAGGTCAGGAGGGAGGAAAGCCAATGCAAAAAAAGGGAAAGAAACTGAGACTTTTGCAGACTCAGCTGTGATTTGCGCCTGTTGAGTGGTGACATCTGTTCTGAGAAACCTTCATCAGGCAGCAGGACATTAATCACTTTATTTTGTGTTAACCTTGTGTTTTCTTGTGAAAATACATGTGTGGTTTACCATTGCCTTTTCCTGTGCAGCATGAAATGATGTCTTTGCTGTCATCGCTAAAATGATCAGCTCCAAAATCTTCCTATATTGTTGTTGCTGCCTGTACTCTTGAGTATCATTAATGGGATTATATTTTCTTGGCAAACAACCCCAGCCCCATTTATGTTAATGCAATATCAACATAATCTTTCCCCCTTCACTCAAATATGTGCATGTGTGGGTGCATCTGGTTGCATCAGCTAAAGTTAGTCTTGCTGACAATCAACATAATTATGACTGGTTTGACCAATTCCTTGCTTGTGGGATTGTTTAGAATTTGGGGCAGGAGAGGGGAACAGTACAAATAAGCTAAGAAAACCCAAAGAAATCATATGCTGTATATTACATATCACACTAAGCCATAGTAACAGAGCCACAGTCGCGCTGGTGAGATGGGCAGCAATATAAATTTGGTTAAAAAATAAATATATAAATAAAGTAAGCTAATATCAAGCATAACTGAAACCACTCTTTACTATTCCAAGCAACTCTTCACTGCCCCTGTTTCAGTATTTAATTAATTTGAAACATACATACATACATACATACATACATACATACATACATACCCTAGTCACTTAGATGAATTCAAATCCCTGGGACCTGATGGTTTACAAGACAGTGTTCTGAAGAGCTGACAGATGTGATCTTGGAACCATTGAATGAAATTTTTATAAGCTCTTGGAGCATGGGGATGCTACCAGAGGGCTGGAAAAAATGATGTGCTTCCAATCTTCAAAAAGGTGAAAAATGTGGATCTAGGAAACCTCAGACTCATTAGCTTGACATCAATACCTGGGAAAATTCAGAAAAGGATAATCAAGCAGCAGTTTTGTGCAAGCCTATAATTTTTTTCCGGTTGTTGTTAGTTGCGAAGTCATGTCTGACCCATTGCAACCCTATGGACAATGTTCCTCCAGACCTTGCTGTCCTCTACCATCTTCTGGAGTCCAATTAGGCTCACGCCTACTGCTTCAGTTACTCCATCCACCGCATTCTCTGTCGTCTCCTTCTTCTCTTGCCCTCAATCTTTCCCAGCATTAGGCTCTTCTCCAGTGAGTCCTTCCTTCTCATTAGGTGGCCAAAGTATTTGAGTTTCAACTTCAGGATCAGGCCTTCTGAAGAGCAGTCAGGATTGATCTCCTCTAGGACTGACCGGTTTGATCGCCTTGCAGTCCAAGGGACTCGCAGGAGTCTTCTCCAGCACCATAGTTCAAAGGCCTCAATTCTTTGGCGCTCAGCCTTTCTTATGGCCCAACTTTCACTGCCATACATTGCAACTGGGAAGACCATAGGCTTGACTATACGCACTTTTGTTGACAGGGTGATGTCTCTGCTTTTTAGTGTGCTGTCTAGGTTTGCCATTAATTTCCCTCCTAGGAGCATGCATCTTTTAATTTCTTGGCTACAGTCCCCATCTGCAGTGATCTTGCAGCCCAGGAAAATAAAATCTGTCACTACCTCCATTTCTTCCCTATCTATTTGCCAAGAATTGAGAGGGCCAGATGCCATGATCTTGGTTTTCTTAATGTTAAGTTTTAAGCCAACTTTTGCACTCTTCTTCTTCACTCGCAACAAGAGGCTCTTTAATTCCTCTTCACTTTCTGCCATTAGAGTGGTATCATCTCCATATCTTAGGTTGTTGATATTTCTCCCGGCAATTTTAATTCCAACTTTTGATTCATCTAGCCTTACCTTTCTCATGATGTGCTCTGCATATAAGTTAAATAGGCAGGGCGACAGTATACAGCCTTGCTGGACTCCTTTCCCAATTTTAAACCAATCAGTGGTTCCGTGTCCAGTTCTCACTGTTGCTTCTTGACCCGCATATAGGTTTCTCAAGAGACAAATAAAATGGTCTGGTATGCCCATCTCTTTAAGAACTTGCCATAATTTGTTGTGCTTCACACAATCAAAGGCTTTAGCATAGTCAATGAAGCAGAAGTAGATGTTTTTCTGGAACTCCCTAGCTTTCTCCATGATCCAGCGTATGTTGGCAATTTGATCTCTAGTTCCTCTGCCTTTTCGAAATCCTGCCTGTACTTCTGGTAGTTCTCGATCCACATACTGCTGGAGTCTAGCTTGTAGGATTTTAAGCATAACTTTACTAGCATGTGAAATGAGTGCAATGTGCGATAGTTTGAACATTCTTTGGCACTGCCTTTCTTTGGAATTGGAATGTAAACTGATCTTTTCCAATCTTGTGGCCACTGTTGAGTTTTCCAAATTTGCTGGCAAATTGAGTGTAGCGCTTTTACTGCATTGTCTTTTAAGATTTTGAATAGCTCAGCTGGAATACTGTTACCTCCACTAGCTTTGTTGTTGCTCAGCTTTTCTAAGGCCCATTTCACTTCACATTCTAGGATGTCTGGCTCAGGGTCAGTGACCACCTCATCATGGTTATCAGGGACGTTAAGTTAGTTCTTGTATAGTTCTTCTGTGTAATTTTGCCACCTCTTCTTAATCTCTTCTGCCTTTATTAGGTCCCTGCCATTTTGGTCCTTTATCATGCCCATTTTTGCATGAAACGTTTCCTTCATCTCTCCAATTTTCTTGAAGAGATCTCTAGTCCTCCCTATTCTATTGTTTTCTTCTATTTCTTTGCACTGTTAATTTAAGAAGGCATTCTTATCTCTTCTAGCTATTCTCTGGAATTCTGCATTCAATTGGGTGTATCTTTCTTTTTCTCCCTTGCCTTTTGCTTCCCTCCTTTCCCCAGCTATTTGCAAAGCTTCCTCAGACAGCCATTTTGCTTTCTTGTATTTCTTTTTCTTTGGGATGGCTTTAGTTGCTACCTCTTGTACAATGTTGCGAACCTCCGTCCATAGTTCTTCAGGCACTCTGTCTATCAGATCTAATTCCCTAAATCTGTTTGTCACTAAATACTGTGTATTTATCAGGAATATGATTTAGTTCATATCTGAGTGGCCTAGTGCTTTTTCCTACTTTCTTCAGTTTAAGCCTAAATTTTGCAACGAGAAGCTCATGGTCTGAGCCACAGTCAGCTCCTGGTCTTGTTTTTACTGACTGTATAGAATTTCTCCATCTTTGACTGCAGAGCACATAGTCCATCTGATTTCTGTGTTGACGTCTGGTGATGTTCATGTGTAGAGCCGTCTCTTGGGTTGTTGAAAAAGAGTGTTTGTGATGACCATCATATTCTCTTGACAAAATTCTGTCAGCCTGTGCCCTGCTTCATTTTGTACTCCAAGGCCAAACTTGCCTGTTATTCCAGTTATCTTTTGGCTTCCTACTTTAGCATTCCAATCCCCCATGATGATAAGGACATCGTTTTTTGGTGTTAGTTCTATAAGGTGCTGTAGGGCTTCAAAGAAACAGGCAATTTCATCCTCTTCAGCACCGGTGGTTGGGGCATAGACTTGGACTACTGTGATATTGAAATGTTTGCCTTGGATTCAAACTGAGATCATTCTGTCATTTTGGGGATTGTATCCCAGTATTAAAGGTAAGGGACACGGTGGCATTTGACAATGTAGATCACAACCTGCTTCTTGGTAAGGTAGAACATAGTATCACTACCAGATGGATTTGGAGTTGGCTGCCCAGCCACACTCAGGGTGTGGTCCTTAATGGAATACATCTATGTGGAGGGAAGCACACAGTGGGGTACTTCAAGATTTTGTCTTGGGCTCAATACAGTTTGATCTGTAAGCTCATATCTAATTTCTATACAACATTATTGTGTGCATTACTCTTTTTTAAATATTCTGAAAGAAAAGACACCCTAACATTTAACAGGAAACAATGATCTAGTCTAGTGGCATAAATCCAGACAAGGAGAAGCTTTCGATAAATAGTTGCAAAACGTCTGTAAAAAGCTAAATGCCAATGAATGTGAAATTTAAAAAACAAATTCCAACGTTCAAAATAGAAAAGGAGAAAGGAGAAGAACGAGACTTGCAGCCATTGTGTTTTGCACACAGACCCTGCCGCCAAGCAAGATATATTTTCAGATAGTCTAAATCGGTGGATAATTCTTTGGGGATTTCTATTCATACTAGCTAATTTTGCAAAAAGATCTTCCTGAATAGAGAGGAGATATTTGGCAATGCAATGCATTATGAATTATTCATTTTTCTTCTTTATCAGCTGCTACAGTCTGGTTAACTTCATATCTGTGTTTCGAAGGATTTTTTTGTAGAGCTCATGTAAAGCAGTGGTGGTATAGGTAGAATAAAAAAGGAAAATAATAGATGCATTACATCAATTTGGCTTATATCAAGAATACTGAGCAAATAATTTTGCAATATTTCTAGTTTAAATGTTGATCAACATCACTGGTGCTGGAATATCTAATTCATTGTTTGGATTTACCAGCACCATGTTGATACATTTTATAAATAAAGAAAAGGATACATGATAATAATAATAATAATAATAATAATAATAATAATAATAATAATAATAATAATAATAATAATAACAACAACAACAACAACAACAACAGCAACAACAACAACAACAACAAATGGAAGGCTTAATACTGGCTGCTCAAGAACAAGCACTACAAACTAATGCCATGAAAGCAAAGATACAAAAATCCACTGACAATCCAAATTGTTGACTTTGCAATGACAAAGTTGAAACTGTTTTATATCTAATACGTGAATGCAGCAAAATCGCGCAAACTATTGCAAAGCTAGACATGATCGAGTTGCTAAATTAATCCACTGGGCATTGTGTAAAAAATACGACTTGCCTGTGTCTGAAAAGTCGTGGGAACATAGGGTGGAAAAAGTTGTTGAGAATGAGAGGGTGAAGAGCTTGTGGGACTTTCGAATACAGACAGATTGCCATTTGGAACACAACACACCAGATATTGCAGTTGTAGAGAACCGAAGCGTACAGCTGATTGATATCGCTGTACCAGGAGATGCCAGAGTCGAAGAAAAGGAACTGGAAAAAATTACAAAATATCGCAACCTGGCCATCAAAACTGTGTGATTATGGATGAAACATGTAACAGTGATACCCATTGTCATCGAGGCACTGGGAATTATGTCCAAAAACTTTGCAAAATACATCAAGAAACTGCAGCTTCCTGCAATAACTCCAGTAATGCTACAAAAAACTGTGCTACTCAGAACATCTTACATTTTAAGGAGGTACCTGATTGATACCTAGGATGCTGGCAACAACCCATGTCAACCATCAGTGCCAGTCAATTTGAATGTTCAGTTGACTGAGGTTCATGTCTAATTATTATTATTGATAATAATAATAATAATAATAATAATAATAATAATAATAATAATAATAATAATAATAATAATAATAATAATAATAATAATAATAATAATAATAATAGTTGGAGGGGACCTTGGTGGTCATCTAGTCCAACCCCCTGTTCATACTATTTCAGACAAAGCATTCACTGCTTCTGGAGGCAGGTTGTTCCACTGGTTAATTGTTCTAACTGTCAGGAAGTTTCTCCTTAGTTCTAGGTTGCTTCTCTCCTTGATTAGTTTCCATCCATTGCTTCTTGTCCTGCTTTCAGGTGCTTTGGAGAATAGCTTGATTCCCTCTTCTTTGTGGCAGCCCCTGAGATATTGGAACAGTGCTTTCATGTCCTCCCTCGTCCTTCTCTTCATTAAACTAGACATACCCAATTCCAGCAACCGTTCCTTATGTTTTAGCCTCCAGTCCCCTAATCATCTTTGTTGCTCTTCTCTGAACTCTTCCTAGAGTCTCAACATCTTTTTTACATCGTGGTGACCAAGACTGGATGCAGTATTCCAAGTGTGGCCTTACCAAGGCATTGTAAAGCGATATTAATACTTCACGTGATCTTGATTCTATCCCTCTGTTAATGCAGCCTAGCACTGTGTTGGCTTTTTTGGCAGCTGCAGCAGACTGCTGGCTCATATTGAAGTGATTGTCCACTAGGACTCCAAGATCCCTCTCACAGTTACTACTATTGAGCAAGGTACCCCCTATACTATACCTGCATATTTAATTTTTCTTGCCTAAATGTAGAACCTTACTTTTTTCACCATTGAATTTCATATTGTTAGATAGAGTTCTAGAAGTCTGTATTATTATTATTATTATTATTATTATTATTATTATTATTATTATTATTATTATTATTACATTTGCATGTGGAAAGTACTTAGAAATTCTTAACATACAATATGGAAATTTAATCAGATGGTACAGCTTATTTTGTTTGGTTAATTTAAGATAGGTTTGTGATATGCTTAAATTTTTATTGTTATACAGTTTCTTTTTTGTCAGTTATTATAACTAATTTTCCCTACTGTATATTTTAAAAAGAGTTGGCAATTCACAATTAAAAGGAACATAAATCTCCTTTATACTGGTAAATCTTTGAACAACCTCTAGGAAATAACTTGTTTTATTGCTTGAAATAAGTATAGATTACATTTTTTTAAAACTAAGACATTCTTTCATTATTAAAAATCAAATTGCACATCAACAATGAATCATAATCCAGTAATTGTATGTTTGTAATTTGGAGGCTTCTTATCTGCATTTGTAAATATTGGTCACTTTTATTAATATATTGTTTTACTATCTTATCAATAATGAGTAACCTCATCATTCTTTCTGAAATCTGCAGATAGAGAGATTTCTAAAAAAAAGCTAGATAATCACAATTACACCATGTCCATTTCTATTCATTTAAATGGCACATTGATGGAAATTTCTGGTTTTAATTATTTTTTGCTGTGATGGCAACCCAAATCAAACAGGCCCTAATTATAATCAGCCCAAAGCAATAAAGCTGAATTGATAATTTAAAAAAAGGTTTCTTAAAGATTTTACCTCCCTTTTACACTTTAAAGAAGAGAGCATATTCTTTGTAGCAAAATATTTTGTTTTTCAAAAGTGTTGTGCCAAACTGTGTGCATCCACATACAGAGCAAAAAAGATGAGACAAAAAATCATATAAAATATTTTTATTCTTTTATTTATTTATTTTATTTATTGATTTAGGAAATTTATTTGCTGCCCATGAATTTTCTGATAGTTGAGTGCAGTGGTGGGATTCAGCCGGTTCGCACCACTTCAGCAGAACCGATAGCTAATTTTTTGTTGCCCAAGCCCAGAATCGACTTCTGGAAGCTGCATCCACACAGAGAACCAGTTGTTCACATATTTGAATCCCACCACTGGCTGAGTTAGTTTAAAAGCATAAAATATGCTGAAAAAGTAATGTATTTTTCCCAGTATGCTGGAAAAGATATACCATTTCTAAAAGGAAGATTTAAATGGGTGATGCAAAATTACTAAGACATGGCATTTATTACTTGGGGCAATACAGAACTTAACTGTTTATGATAGTTGAAAAATTACAGAGGGATCTATTCTAGCTCTTTCTTTATTTGCATCTTTTCAGGATATTTAAAATTACATGTTCATTACAAGGATATTCACTACACTTGAATATTCTACAAGTACAGTTGTGTGTTTATGTAAATATACTTGTAGTGATAAAGATCTATTATTAGTTCTTTTAATCCTGTCTCCTAAGGCTGATTGACAACCATTAATGTTATTTCCTCCTTTGATATTACTGTACTTGTTTTCATCCATTGTTGATTTTCTTGAGTGTTTTTCTACTGCCTTCCACATGGAAAACTGGCAGCTCTTAACTGAATGAAGTTCACCCATGTAGACTTCAATAGAGTTCCAGCATCCACATTCCTTCCACTGTCTTAATCCAAAGCCTGGGAAAACAAACAGGTTTTTAACATTTTGTGAAAAGATTGGAACAGTATGGATCTCTAGGGAAATATCATTTTCAGAGGTCACATGTGATCACTGAAAAGGCATGCTTTGTGGATCCCACAAAATGACATTGCTTAATTGATGGAACTCAGAGCTAGTTGATTTCACTGGATAGATGCAAAAAACTCTCAACAGCTAGGATCAATGCAATTTTATGGGTGAGATTGGAATGTGATGTATCATGATGTATCACGACTTTTTTGCCTTTGTGGACTGGGGTGGGTGTGGCCTGCAAATGACGCATCTGGCCTGTGGCCACCAGTTTGACACCCCTGGCCTAGACATGATAAAGTGTCAAGAAAAGTAAAACAGTTAACTTGGGTGGCAGGATTTTGGCTTCAGAGATCTGTAATGGGAAAAAGTTTGAAGCTTCTCTTCCAACAATTGTAGGATCTGGCAGTGTGAATGGGTCCTCTGGGAGATAATCTTGGATTTATAAGAACTCTAGAAGTGATTTGTTCCAAAGAATAGACATGCAAGATATGAAACTTAGAGTCAAAGGAGATAGAGAAAGCTATTGAACTGGAGGGCAAGATATATACATGCACACACAAAGAAGAAAGAGGAGGGAAGAACACATTTAGAGAAATGAAAGGGAAAAGAGACAAAGATTTAAAAGAGAGCAGAAAAATGTAAAAGGAAGAAAGAACAAAGTTCTAGCTAAGACATCATGGTTTATTAGAACTGCATAGTATGGATTTGAAATGGGTATTATATGAAGTTGATACGATTATTAAAGCAGAACAGCTTTTCAACTGAGATATTTAATCCAAAGCATTTTTAATCTGTATCCTGCCATTTTGAGATATCATTGGAAGGTAGACATAAGGATGCACTGAAAAGAATTTGCTACTCCTGAAAGAAAATGTTGTTTTGTTTAAAGGGATGACGCAAAAATCCATTTTAGGACAAAAAAAAATTGGGTTCTTGGTGGAGCAGTGGGCTAATGCCTCCTTAAGTAACACCAGCTGCCTGCAATTAGTGCAGGTTCGAGTCCCACCAGGCTCAAGGTTGACTCAGCCTTCCATCCTTCCGAGGTAGATAAAATGAGGACCCAGATTGTTGGGGGCAATTAAGCTGACTTTGTAATAATGCCACTTGGGAGGGGCGAAAGCCCTAATAAGCAGGCATATACATAATGAAGGCTATTGCTAAGCACATTTGATTTGTGCTTAGATTGTAAGCCGCCATGAGTCTTCGGAGAAGGGCGGGATATAAATGGGATTAAAAAAATAAAAAAAAAAAATATTCACAGAATTTATTTTTCTTATAGATATTTCATCATCAGGTTAGATAGCATCATCAATGCATGCAGAATGGAGTTTGATAGCTGTGTTTGGGGACTGTTTATCTGGTGGTGTTTCCTGCTTCTCTGCTGTTGGCCACTAGGAGGATGTTCCTTTCTGAAACAACCCTTTCTGAAGAAAACAAACAGCTGGAACACATTCTCCTTGGCCACCAATACATTACAATATGCACTTATTTTGATGCTTTAACTTTGTATAGGGGGATGCAATGGCTAAGCTTGTCAACTCTAAATTGATAGCCTGGGTTCAAGACCCAAGTGCTGCACAACGGGATGAGTTTCCTTTACATGTCCCAGCTTCTACCCACCTAGCAGTTTGAAAGCATGCAAATATGAGTACATAAATAGCTACCATTTCAGCGGGAAAGTAACAGCGTTCCATGTACCTCGGCATATAGTCATGCTGGCCACATTGTTGTGTATTTACTTATTGTTATTGTTACAGTGAGTTAAATAGAAGTTAACAGGGCTGAGGTAAAACCGCGGCAGCTTTTGACAGCTGTCAAAAGCTGCCGGGCGGAACTGCGCAAGCGCCAGCGATTGACAGCTCAACACGCGCTACCGATGACAGCTCCGAGCTGTCAAATCCGGACGGCCCCGATTGGCGGAGACAACGGCGCGGGAACGGACTCACCCCTGATTGGTCAAACTGCCGGCAGCTGTCAGTATAAATAGATGTCTTGTTCTCTTGTTTCTTTGCCTGGTTCAGAATAAAAAGTTAAACTGTTAACTTGCTGTCTCGCCTGCTTATTAACTAAAGCACTGGCGACGAAGGTGGGATGCCTGCTTGCCTAAGCTGAAGTCACTACCTAAGGGGAGAAGAGATTTTTCCCCTTAGCCAAGCTGGTCACTTGCTGAAGTCACTGGGAAGCCGAACTCCCATTCAACGCAAGCAGCGGCACCCACAATCACAGACAGCATGACGAACCACGGCCACATTCGAGAATTCGATACCCGCCACCCAGAAGGCTGGGAATCTCATCTGGGCCAGGTAGAAGGATACCTGGTAGTCAAGAAGATTACGGACGACCGGGCCAAGGCAGCCGCCCTCCTTTGGCTCAGCGGGCCCGCCGTATATGATGCCGCTGTGGGGATCTTCACCCCGGAGCCGATCGCAACTATCTCCTACGCCGACCTTACCGAGGGGCTGAGCAAATACTTCATGCCCATCAAGTCAGAACTCTACTGGAGAGTGAACTTCGCACGGAAACTTCAGCTTCCTGACGAGCCAGCAAATGACTTCATAACCCGGGTCAGACACGTCGCACGTTGGTGCCGGTTCCCGGACTTAGAAGACCGAATCCGGGACCAGATCGTCATAGGGCTCAAAGACGAACGGCTGAGGAAGAAGCTGATTGCCAAGCCTGAAATGACGATGACCGATGTGGCGAGAGAAGTCATTGCATACGAGGACTGCCACGGAGACAACCGACGTGCACCTGACAGCGGACCCAGGGGGTCCGTGCACCAGGAGGACGGCGGGTTCAGCGGTCCCGAAGATGACGACGGCCCCACAGACATAGATGCGGTACAGCGGCGGTTCGAAAAGCTCAGGCTGCAATGCAACTACAGAGGGGGGCCTGCCAACAATCAGAAGGGCGCTAACTTCCAGCCAAACAGAGCAAAGTGTGCAAGCTGCGGCGGGAACCACCCAAGAGCGACGTGCCGGTTCCGCAGTGCCAAATGCCATGGGTGCGGGAAGACAGGTCACCTCAAAGCCGTGTGCCGCAGCCGGAGCCGGGAAAACCTGCATGATCTGGAGGTGACAACCAAAGGTATGACCCTACACACACTCAGAGCCAGGCACAGTCCCAGAACCCTAGTGCTTAATGTAAGGGGGAGGGCGGAGAAATATACAGTCCACAGCACTCTTAAGCCCAAAGTCAAGGTGGACGTTCTGATCCAGGGAATTCCCTGTGAGATGGAAGTGGACTCTGGGTCCTCCGTCTCACTCATCTCATGGCAAACTTACAGGGACATTTGCAACCGAAGTAGGAAATGGCCCGCCCTTCGACCCACCAAACTCCGCCTAGCTGACTTCCAGAAAACGCCCATTAAACTCCGGGGAAAAGCTTCCGTCCCCGTAGAGTTCAAGAAATTTAAAGGATCCCTCCCTATTCTTGTGACCCAAGAAAACAGAATCAGCCTGCTAGGATTAGATTGGTTTGAGGCACTAGGCATAGCGTTGACAGGTGTCAAAGCCATTCAGCTGTCAAACTTGGAATCCGTCTGCCTTCAATTCGCGGACGTCTTTGACAGCTCGCTAGGAAAGTACACAGGACCGCCCGTATCACTTAAACTAAACCCGAATGTAATGCCTGTCAGAATCAAGGCAAGAAGGGTTCCCTTCGCCTTGAGGGAAAAAATAGAGGCGGAGCTTGACAGATTAACAAACTTAGGGGTCCTCGAACCGGTAGAAGGGGCAGAATGGGAGACACCCATAGTAACCCCAGTTAAGCCAAACGGCCAAATAAGACTATAAAGCGACCCTCAACCTCGCATTGAATGCACATGCCTACCCGGTCCCGGCTGTCAAAGACATCCTCGCGGCCATTAAGTCAGGCGCCATATTTGCCAAGTTAGACTTGGCGCAGGCGTATTTACAGCTGCCTGTCACCCCTGACACCGCTTTGGCTCAAACAATTGTCACCCACAAGGGAGCATTCAAAATTAACCGCCTTCAATTTGGCATCTCTGCAGCCCCGGGAATCTTCCAGGAAATCATGGAAAAAACACTTAAAGGGATTCCCGGGGTCTGCCCATATTTTGACGACGTCCTAATTGCAGGGGAATCAGAAAAAGACCTAGCTGACAAATTAACTAAGGTGCTCCTAAGGTTCAGGAAGGCTGGTCTCAAATTAAAAAGAGACAAATGCTCCATCGGGGTGCCCTCAACAGAGTGCTTAGGTTTTAAAATAGACGCTAAGGGAATTCACCCCACTGACACAAAAATTAAAGCTATTAAAACAGCACCAACCCCTAAAAATAAACAAGAACTTCAAGCCTTCCTGGGGTTAGTTAACTTTTATCACACCTTCCTGCCTCATAAGGCTTCCATTGCTGAACCCTTACATAGGCTATTAGACAAAGGCAAAACCTGGACTTGGTCCTCTGAGCATGACAAAAGTTTCAATCTATTAAAAAACTTACTCTCCAGCAACACAACAGTAGCCCTGTTTAATGAACAGCTGCCCTTATGTCTAGCTTGCGATGCCTCCCCCTACGGCATCGGAGCGGTCCTAAGCCATTTAACTAAAGAAGGAATACAGACCCCTGTAGCGTTCTATTCCAGAACGCTGTCAAAACCTGAGCGTAATTACGCTCAGATCGACAAAGAGGCTTTAGCTATAGTAGCTAGCGTAAAAAAATTTCATGATTACCTGTACGGCCGACCCTTTACCATTTTTACAGACCATAAGCCCCTGTTAGGACTCTTTACAGTAAACAAGCTAACACCACAGATATTATCCCCCCGCATCCTGAGATGGTCCACCTTTCTGTCAGCCTATTCATACAAGCTAGAATACAGGCCAGGGAAAGCCATGGGCCATGCTGATGGCCTGAGCAGACTACCCCAACCAATAGTTGACCCAGACCCAGCACCAGCTGGAAGGATACTGGCTATCTCAGACCTGCCGGAATGCCCATTATCTGTCAAAGATATCTCTGCAGCTACCGCTGCAGACAAGATCTTAGGCAGAGTCTTAGGATATGTCACGACTGGCTGGCAATGCACACCCCCAGACCCAGAATTCCAACCTTATATTTTAAAGCAAAAGGAATTATCCACCCATCAAGGATGTTTACTATGGGGCAGCAGGGTAATCATACCCAACAAACACAGACTCAGGGTGTTAAGAGAGACTCCACGAGGGTCACCCTGGTACCGTCAAAATGAAGGCTCTGGCCAGAAGCTATGTCTGGTGGCCAGGATTAGACAAACAAGTTGAGACACACGTAGCCGGCTGTTATTCCTGCCAACTGGTTAGAGCCGCCCAGCCACAGGCTCCCATACATAGATGGGAAACTACAAAGACACCCTGGTCTCGTATTCATATAGATTATGCAGGTCCATTCCAAGGACAATCATTCTTAATTGTCGTGGACAGCTATTCGAAATGGCTAGAGGTAGCGCCAGTAGCTAGCACAACTTCATCAGCCACAATACAAGTTTTAAGGGGATTATTCGCAACACATGGGCTTCCTGATGTTATAGTTTCCGATAACGGCCCCCAATTTACCTCCTACGAATTCCAGAGTTTCACAACGGCGAACTCTATTAGGCACACCACCACGGCTCCCTTTCACCCATCGACGAACGGCTTGGCAGAGGTGATGGTAAAATCAACCAAGGAGGCACTGTGGAAAATCATCTCCGGCAACTGGCACCGAAGACTGGCACAATTTCTTTTATCACAACACACCACACCATGCACAACTACTGGAAAGTCCCCAGCAGAGCTTCGCTGGGGCAAAAGATTAACTACCAGACTAGACCGTCTACACCCAGACAGATCCCCTCCAGACCCAGAACCACCCCTCCAACATAGAACCCTCAACACAGGGCAAGCTGTCTGGGCAAGGAATTACGGGGGGGGCAACAAATGGACACAAGGAGTGGTCATCGAACAAACAGGGCCCCTGTCATACATCATAGACATTGGACAGGATATATATATCCGCAGACACATAGACCAACTTCGGCACCGCAGTCCTCAAAACATAGGGGGAAGGGGTAACGACGAAATGCTGACAGAAGCACCGCCACAAAACCCCGCACGCCAAAATTCCCCCGATCGGAATATACCATTTCAACACCCCGCTCCAAGTGACGCGGAACCTGCGGAGCCAGACCCCCTGCCCCCGGAGCCAACCCTAGAAGCCCCTGGGGAAAAGGAACAACCAACCGAGACAACCCCCCGGCGCTCCGAAAGAATAAAAAGACCTCCTACCTACCTAAAAGACTTCGAATGGGGAAACCCGAAAAAGAAACAGTTGGGGAAAAATCAACTCAATCAGAGGGAGGGGTAAGGGGTGTTGTGTATTTACTTATTGTTATTGTTACAGTGAGTTAAATAGAAGTTAACAGGGCTGAGGTAAAACCGCGGCAGCTTTTGACAGCTGTCAAAAGCTGCCGGGCGGAACTGCGCAAGCGCCAGCGATTGACAGCTCAACACGCGCTACCGATGACAGCTCCGAGCTGTCAAATCCGGACGGCCCCGATTGGCGGAGACAACGGCACGGGAACGGACTCACCCCTGATTGGTCAAACTGCCGGCAGCTGTCAGTATAAATAGATGTCTTGTTCTCTTGTTTCTTTGCCTGGTTCAGAATAAAAAGTTAAACTGTTAACTTGCTGTCTCGCCTGCTTATTAACTAAAGCACACATGACCACAGAAATGTCTTTGGACAATCTTGACTCCCTGAGCTAAGAAACAGAGATGAGCACCATCCCCTAGAATCAGACACAACTAAAACAGGATAAATCTTTATCTTTAATGTTGTACATATAAATTTAAGGATCCAATCTGGATCAGTTACAAGGACTAGCAGACACACACTCTGCTAATGAGAAGTTCCCTGAGGATGGGCTCCATATAGTTTGAAAGCTCAGAAGACTGAACCTCTGGTCCCAATGACCAACCCAAATTAGATCCTGTAACATTATCCTGGGACATGTATATCTGCTTTCATTCATCATATAAATTTAACTTTGTAGGTTCATACATATACTGTCTACTTGCATGTGTATACGTATACATATTAGCCAAAAATCTTTCACCCAAGTTAACTTTTTTATGTGTCCTGGCAAACTCCTGTTTGACTGCACCATAGTTTAACTCCTTTACTTATTTATTTACTGTAAACTTTAGGATTACACTAGCAAATTATCGTGTTATGCAAGGAGCTGTGAGGAAATATTAAGAAAATTAATATAATTCCAGAAGAGCAATTTTATAATAGGAAATTAGAAACAAATAAAACTGAATCCCAAATTCCAGCAGCAATTTTAGAATTAAATAGCATATGATGTTAGATAGAACATTAAGAGATATTATCACTGTCCAGGTTCCCACCTCCTCCTCCCAATGGAGTGATGATGTGGGTCAATAGTTACAGTTATTTCTGCTTCTTCTGTATTGCATCTCCCCTGCTATGCCTAAATTTTCATCTCCTTCCTTCAGGACTATTTATCTCTTTTCCCCTTCTTTGCAAATTAGCCTCACTCCCAGATAGAACATTAACCACAGTGCTGGTTTAATATTTACAAGATAGTTTTTAATATATTTTGAGCAAAGATTAATTTAATTTAATTTTATTAGATTTATATACCGCCCTTTCCCGGAGGACTCAGGGCAATTTACAGGGTATTTAAAATCAAGCAATACAAAATACAAAAGTTAAAAAACAATTGAAAAAGATTAAATTATCCCTTAAAATAAAAACCCCAGTTAAAAATTCTCAGCCTGGGCCGGAGAGCTCAAAGAGCCAGGTCTTCAGGTCCCGGCAGAATGAACGAAGGTCAGCGGCAGTACTAAGCTCCACGGGCAGCTGGTTCCAGAGGGCAGGCACACCCACAGAGAAGGCCCTCCCCCTGGGTGTTTTACCGGCGGCACCCTGAGAAGACCCTCCCTGTGTGAGCGCACTGGATGAAGGAAACTTGATGCCGGCAGCAGGTGTTCCCTCAAATATCCCGGACCCAAGCCATTTAGGGCTTTATAGGTCATCACCAGCACCTTGAATCTCACCCGGAGGGCAACCGGAAGCCAATGCAGCTCGCGGAGTAGAGGTGTTACATGGGAGTATCGGGAAGCCCCCATCACAACTCGCGCGGCCACATTCTGCACCAGCTGAAGCCTCTGAGTGGTCCTCAAGAGCAGCCCCATGTAGAGAGCGTTGCAGTAGTCTAAACGGGAGGTCACGAGCGCATGAGTGGCTGTGCGTAGGGCATCTCGGTCCAGGTAGGGTCGCAACTGGCGCACCAGGCGGACCTGGGCAAAAGCCCCCCTGGTCACGGCACCTATATGGTCTTCAAAATTGAGCCGTGAGTCCAGGAGGATGCCCAAGTTGCGAGCCCCATTCAGTCTGAGCACTTGCCTACTAGAGTTTTGTAAAGGGTGATATTTATCTCTACATTTCAATGCAAAAGTATTTCTTTTCCTTCCAGTGACCCTTCCACGTGAACAAACTTCATTTCCCACATAATGGAGGCAGAGGGCACAAAATGAGAACAGGCGTATCTATTCAAGAAAGATGCAATTGGATTATTAATACACTCAATCCCAGTGGAAACTCATTATATCCATCTAGTTATTCTATAGATACCTTTTTTTTGCATTCAGTAAGGAAAACTAGCACACAGCAAAAGAAAGGGTTATATTTTATAAATTCAAAAACAAAATACAAAAATGATTCTGCATTTATAGCTGTACTTTTAAAAATACACTTTCACATACAGTAGTTCATCTTACCTAAGGTACTTCACAAGGATTTATATTGTTTTTCGAATTCTATTATTCCAATATGAAATACACACTATGTTTCTAAACTTACTTTTTAGTCACCCTTATCAAGTTAATAGTTTAACAATATTTCAGGTTCTCCTATTAATCTTTTCATCCAATGTTGAGTGATACAATGTTTTCCAATTATAACTGACAGTTGTATAAACTACCATCAGTATATGCCTAATCTTATCATATACATTATCATAAACAATACAAATCTATACAACAAGAAAATAATTCTACACGTTTAGTAGCAAGTCACACTTAATTTATTTTATAGGTTTGTAATCTGTTAATAAGAAACAGATACAAAAATAAAGGAAAATAGTCTGCTTTCAATAGATTTCATTTTTGATATAGAACATTTTTACTTAGATGAACGACATTACTGTCATTATTGTTTTAATATGTTTTATAGTAATTTATTTTTTATTTATTTATAATTGTAATCATAACAATCATAACAATGTCAGTTGCAAAAGGCAGTTTTACTCAGAACAGCTTATGTCTGATAATAACTCTAACACCATTAAATATCAACATCTGCCTATCTCATGTCTTGGAAGGACTTGATAGGTAGATAAAAATGCCAAATGTAGTTTGAACATCTGGCTGACTGTGAGACATAATAATTTATTAAATTTACAATCTGCCCAATTCCCAATAACTCTGAGAAGTTTCAATCATGGAAATATTTAGCAGCATGAAAAACAAAACATATATACACACACATACAAGCACACACACAAACAGCACAAGACAACAAACCAACAATGGTAAAGAAAATAAACCACATTGAGATGCACATATCTGTGCAACCCCTTCATTTAAGCAAAAAGATAAGACTTGATTGCAAATCTCTTCTAGCTTATAGTGCTGGCTATCCACTCTCATGAGTTGTAATCAGTGAACAGGTTTTTTTGAACACAGTGAATAAATGGATTCTTCGGAGATGAACATATATATCTAGAAACAGTAGTAAGATGTGAAAATATCTAATATTTTATAGATTATCTGACATATGGCCACCAGCTTGTTTATACTGGAAGTCTAGTGAATAACCTTACTTTCCCCCCCAGATTTATTTATTTATTTATTTATTTATTTATTTATTTATTTATTTATTTATTTATTTATTTATTTATTTACTTGGGTGCTTTCATTGCTTAAAGCGGAACTAGTACTCAGGGTTTTCCGCTTTCTAACCTAGTGTCTTAACCACTACACCAAATTGGTGCTCATTTCTCAAATGAAAGTACTGGTATTAGACTAAAAGATTCTTTATACCAGGCATGTCAAACCCACGACGTTGTGCGACATATCGCAACTTTTTCCCTATTGCCGGCAATGGGGTGAATGCGGTTTTGGCATGATGCATCTGACCCGCGGGCCGGCATTTTGACATGCCTGCTTTATACCATGATCCTCAAATATTGTATTACTGTGAACAAAGCTCAGCGTGATTTTTGACAATGTTCCCATTTTACTCATGTAAGCGTGATTGAAAAAGATGTGTGAACCTTCCTGAGAAGTCCAAAGTCACAGCCTGAGAATTTCTATTATAACAGTATAAGATTAGGATCCAGGATTAGTTTATTTGAACAACTATGATATCATCTATATCTTTTGTTGCCTTTACTAAAACTGTTATGAACATAAAGGTTCTTGGATATTGTCAGGGCCAAAGAAGCAAGAGGGACACATGAGTTGTTTCTTTATTGTGATTCATCTACAACAGAATCTTGCCAGACTAAATCAATTATCTGCCATAACTATAGCTATACTCTATGAATTGTTAGGGAAGCTGGAACCTTATTCTCTTTCTGCCTACAAGACATTCCAAGCTCTGCTGTCCTTTGCCTCTTTTTAAAATTCTTTTGAATTCTTTACCTAATTTTGGGTATCCCAAAATTTGGTTCCCAAAAGCTGGTGCTTACTTGGTATTTGCCTACTCTCACCTCTGATTTTGCCATATAAAATTCTATTCTGCATTCTTTTTTAAAAAAAAAACGTTTAAGGGCTACAAATGAGTCATCTAAATAAAGCAACAGACTCTTACTGCATGCCTGAGATTACATATACCGGTAAATAATTATATTTAAATATTTTGTTTTATGCTATACAGCTTTTAAAGTGTTTGAGTAGGTTTCTTATATAGGATTTTTTTTTAAAAAAAAATAAGTTCTGATTTTGCTTTTTTACAAATTCAGTTAACATGTTATTCATGTGCATTCACCTTTTTACATTGCAAGATAAAAACAAAAATGTTGCTTTCCTCTTGAAGGTTCTTCCAACCTGTTTGTATTTGTCTTGGGGCTGGCCAGAACTTATAGATTGGCCCCGGGTGTACAATCTCCTTCCAGTCCCCCAGCTAGTGCTATACACAAGCCTTTGAATGGTAGATTTGGAAAGCTTCCTTTGTCACTCCGTCTCTGCCAAGAAAGTGACTGGCAGGATTGGAACACCATTAAAGGAGTACCACATGCTCAGTAGAGACTTCCAGCTGTTTTCCTGCTTGGGTCACCTAATTAGAATAAATGTATGACACTAACACATTGTTTACAAAAATCAGGATTGGATGTTGCTTTCCTCTGTGGACCCACAGTGGCTGTTACTGCCAACCAGAGTTCCTTTGCTAGATGAATGGCTATATACATTTATTTAATAAATAAGCAATAAAATAATGCATTTAATGCATAATAGCTCTGAGACAAGATGTTCCAATATTTTGAGAATGAGTTAAAGATACTGGCATGTACACATCTCTATATGTCACATAATGTTCAAGTGCATAATAATAATCAGTTGATTGCAAAAGGCAGCTTTACTTGGAAGAATTTACATTCTGTTGATGGTATCTTTAACATCCTCAAACAGCCACATCTGCATTTTCCAGATCCTTGGGAAGGACTCAATATGGAGACAAAATGCCAAATCCAGTCTGAACATCTGGCTGATTGTTCAATGCACCGTAATGTAGTGTTTAGAAATGTATATGCAATGTTGACATGTTTAGTGTTGATATGATTTAATATTGGTTTTTAAGAGTTTTCTGCATACCATAAATGCAGCAGACATAAAATTATATATTTATTTAGAAACACCTTTTTCTATTGGGATCCCTGCCTATGGAATTTGCTCTGACCTAGTTATTTTTTCGGGAAGACTTTGAAGACCTGGGTGTTCCTTGGATGTTGAGGCAAGATTTTAGATGAGCTCATCCTGGGAGATGTTTGTTGATGTGCCCTGTTGCTGTGGTTGATTTTTTTGTCTCTTTGTCATTGTAACATTATAATTATGTTTTTATTACTGCCTGTTCCTGAATTGCAATAGAAACCCAATAAATCAATAACTGCACTTCTCATGGGTGCAATGCTTGGCATAAGGTAGCATGTAGCAAGTCTTAAACTAACTATTCTTTACATGTGTGATCTCCATTGTCCTTACAACAAACTGAAGTTATCTTACTTTTTCATTCTGCAACTTGAAATTAAGCGTAAGATAGATTTAGAAAGAGAAACTCCAAAAATTCCAAACTAATCTGTGGTTCCCTACAACTTTCTGCCTTATGTTACATGAAATGATGTAAGGGAGAGGACAGGAGCCAATGGGTAATATAATAGAGTAACAGGACAGGGCTATTATTATTTATACCAGCTATAAATGGTATCATTTTAAAAGGATAAGGAAATGGGAGGATTTATTATGAGATGTTGCCTTAAATGCTAATGGAAAAATGTTGTAGCTTTGTTTATGCGCCATGCGACATGAACTGTGTCTGATGGTGCATCATAGGACAAAACGTTTTGAACCGAGGAACCTCAAATTGGGTTAGGGAGTGCATCCAAAATCTGGAACCTGTGTTTCCCCCTGGGGTTAAAATTTGGCAAATTTTATAAAACATGACATAAACATTATCATAAATCCTGGAGTAACAGGCTTATTGATTTATTTTGTATGTTGTAACAGAATACAACATTGTTTTTATTTTCAGTACTCATGCTTCTTCTTCTTGCTGGGAGATCCTTGTGAGGTCCACAAGCCAGAATGTGTAGACTATTTATCAGTGACAAAGTCATGCTGCCCGGGAGTGCACCATGAGGAGGCTGCTCTACATGTACTCAAGAGATGTTTGTGCTATGCTGTTCAATATGAGCTACAGTACTTCCAAGGTAGACAAATCTCTGAATAACTCCCTGAATTTTAAAGAAGTTTTCCAAGCACATTAGAAGCTCTGCCACTGTTGAAGGCATTGAGGAATATGGTAAGGAAATATGACTCAGAAAATCATGGTTTGTCTTGTGTTTAACACAATCAGGAAAAAATGTCATGTTTATGTGATTTGATTTGTCTACTTTCCCCCATTATTATAAATCTCAAAATAGTAAGTAAAATAGACAGAATCTTTAGTAATTTGCTCTTTCTCTTACAAGAAATAGTTATTTTGGCACAATACATTTATTCTCTGTAGAGGTTCAGCCTAAACATGCAAGTTTAAACATATGATGGAGTAAGTGCATGAATGAAAAACCTTACATTATATTCCACATGTTCTATGTCTCTGCACATCTTGTGTCTTGAGTATGATTGGTTTATATTTTGTTTTATATATGTTTGGCTGAATATATACTTCTGTTGTTGAGAAAATGTGCAACAAGTAGATCAGATGTAAGTTGGTGCTTTCTTTTGGTGCTTTTGAGGCCATGTTGATTCCTGGAGACTGCCTGGACAAGTCACTGCAGTTTTCTTGGCAAAAGTTTGGAAGTGGTTGACCATTGCTTTCTTTCTAAGGCTGAGAAAAGATTGATTGGCCCAAGGTCAACCAGAGAGTTTTATGCTTAAAATGGGACTGGAACTTAACTACTGTACCAAACTAGATATCTAAATGACCACTAGGTAAAAGTAAAAGTTCCCCTGCACATGCGTGCTAGTCGTTTCCAACTCTAGGGGCCGGTGCTCATCTCCGTTTCAAAGCCGAAGAGCCAACGCTTGTCTGAGGACGTCTCCGTGGTCATGTGGCCGGCATGACTAGATGCCAAAGGCGCATGGAACGCTGTTACCTTCTCACCATAGTGGTCCCTATTTTTCTACTTGCATTTTTACATGCTTTCGAACTGCTAGGTTGGCAGAAGCTGGGATGAGTAACAGGTGCTCACTCTGTTACGCGGCACTCAGGATTCGATCTGCCAAACTGCCGACCTTCTGATCGACAAGCTCAGTGTCCTAACCCACTGAGCCACCGCGTCCCTTTTAAATGACCACTAGATGGCAGCAAAGAAATAAAGAAAAATGAATAATTTGCTGCCGTATAGTGGCCATCCAGAGTTTTGTGGCCGAGATGACATCATTTTGTATTTAAGCACATTTAGAGTGCTTAAATGTGCTATAATGATTTTTATGAGCCTTCTGCATGGACTTCTTGGCTGAGAACTCAAGGTTCAGATTGCAAGTATGAAGCCCAGGCACAGTATGCAGTGCTAAAAAACATAGCATCTAAATTGCATTGCTATTTAATGTCAACATTAAATAATTAACTGATACTGTAGGACAGGGGTGTGAAACTGCCAGCCCACGGGCCGGGTGCATCACGCCAAAACCGTGTCCACCTCATTGTTGGCAATGGAAAAAAGTCACAATACGTTGCGACACATCACGTGATGTTGCCAGTTTGACACCCCTGCTCTAGGATACTGAGCCTCCTATTTTAAACTGTCAAAAATTAAAATCTACAGGTTACAAAAGGAAAAAAGATGTGAAAATAAGCATATCCTGTAGCATCAGAAGCTGAAACCTTAGATGGTTGTTAGGTGTTGCTCTTCTGTACAGCTTTGTGACTTTGTATCTGCTTGAGGAAATACATGGTCAAGCTGTCTCACAAAACTACTTGGAAGGAGTTCTCAAGCTATTAAGTGAGTAGCTTATTACACAAATTAAGCAATTCATTACAAAAGGTTTCTATAGGCAAGTGGATCACATGTTTCTTCCTTTCTGAAAAATTAGTTCAATAATTATAGATTTTAATTTTACTTCTAATTCATTAAGAAAATGGACTTTTAAAAAGATATAGATCTTGATACATCTGTTCCAATGGTAAAAGTACATATTGTAAACATTTGTTAAAAAAAATGGCAGTTGCATAAAAGACATCTATTTTTTTAAAAAAAATCTCACATCTGGACAATATTATACTAAAGTGCATTCTGCATGTTCAAAGAAATTTTTTTTCACCACTTAAAAATAACACATCCATTATTTTGAAGTATGGGAAAGGCCAAGAATCCAGTTATTTTTCTTTGAAATGAAAGAATGTAGTTCTGGCACCCCTAGGAACTGCCATTCAAATTAAACATGGGATTCTGCATTGTTACTTGATGTAATAACTGTACTGGGAGTTTTTGCAAATCATATAATGGGTAATCAGCATTCTAAACATTGTTTGTGGTCTTAATGTTAATCACCCTATCTATCTATCTATCTATCTATCTATCTATCTATCTATCTATCTATCTATCTATCTATCTATCTATCTATCTATCTATCTATCCATCCATCCATCTATCTATCTATCTATCTATCATCTCATTATCTTTTAAAATATTATTTTCATTGATACAGTTGCATGTAGGCTTTGAATGTTTGGCCTATCCTAAATATAGCAAACTTATCTTGTAAGCTGCTGTGACCATTGGCCATGTCACTAATAAAAGTGTATATAGTATTTGTATGCAGATAGAAAATAAGAGAACAGAAATAGATTTCTTCTTGTGCTTTTTATAATGCTGTTGGATTTGTTTACTATTTTTTCCCTGATTTTTCTTTCCTAACTGTACTTTCATACTGGTAATTTCTACTAATTGGTCAAGTATTAAATATGAATATCAAGACTACAAATGAATTTGGCTGAAGCCATTTTCCTTTCATTTTCAGTTGCCACAGAATTGGGAGAGGGGATGAGTATTTTTTAGCTTAGTCAAAACAAATTGTTCTGTGGAAACCAAGGTAATTGCTGAATGCATTTTGGTGGGCTGAAGTTTCTGTTAGAAAGCCCGCTCAAGTCGTTAATTGGGGAATGTGATTTATGACACATTATGGGGGTGGGAAGTTCAATTTTGTAACATTGTAATCTTTGCGAGGGAACTTCAGTCTTGGTTTCACTTTTGATTGTGCCAATACTATGTAGACAAATAAATATGTTCTTTAAGGAAACTTTTTTGCCTTAGAGTTCTCTTTTACTGGTCTCATCTATTGGAACCATGACAATGAAATCTATAATAAACAAACTGTTCTGAATACCGATAAGAAAATGCTCATTCTAAATATGAAGATTTGAATACAAGAGTATTTAATACAGGAGTCTTAGAAAATAAAGAATAGAAAAACAAGGCTTCCAGTAACACATTTAGCTTTCTTTTGAGTAGCTGTAACTTCAGTTAGAGTAACTTTCATTCCAGCTGATACCAATAGAAGATACAAAAAGATGCACGGGTTGTTGTTGATAAAGACACCCCTTTTCACTAAAATCAAATAGTAGTTCATTAAAATTCAAATGTTTCCAAATTGATGGGAATTCTTTTGCAGTTTGTTAAAAAGTAGATTTTGGTGTTATTCCCAAAAGCAACTTAAAAAGTCATTCTGATTGTGATCCATGAATTAATACGATTGCAGGGTTTTCTATGGCATTTTAACTGTCGGTTAATGGCAGAGATGAAGCATGCATTGGCTTTTTATTTCATTATTTAGAATCAGTTACTATTAAGGACACATCTTGCAAATGCTGACAATCAAATTTGGAAATACTCTGCTAGGCGACTAATAGAATCTATCCCTCCCAAGACTGAACTAAAAGTCTAAATCAGCCTATCAAAATTATGTGTCACAAGGCAATCTGCTTTCATAAGCATGATTGCCAGACTAATCAAACATTTGGTGAACCGTACGCTCAATTGAAGCTAAAAAACATTATTTTGTGTTTCTCTCTCTGGCAGGCACACAACCACGTAACCAAGTGTTAGGCAAAAAAAAATCACTAGTCTCACAAAAAGAGAAATCTGTATTAATCTGTATATTGTATATTCCTAATAAAACAGAAATGGGGATCTCAGCTTAAAATATTATTTCACAATGTTAATGCTCAATTTGCAGTACTTTTTATCCAATACTTTCAATTGCTTCCAATCCATCAACCGTCTATTTATCATGCAGACTGTGCCTTTGGAAATAATGAATCTTGGGATTTCTGATAATAATTCAGGATCAGGGTAAATCAAACTGTTTACTGCAAGAAAGATAGAAAGGATGTAGCCATATAATAGAGTGTACAAAAGTCAACTGTCCAGAACAGATAACCAGAGTGTTAAATGGTTAGTGTATAAGATTGGGAGTATTATACTCATTTTTTAAAACAACCATTGATATCTATAAAGTGTGGTATATCTTGTATGATGGGTTTTATAGTATTTAGACTTTTGTGAGATACATAGGTTATATTAAGACACAGGGCTTTTTTTCCTCATAGAATGCTCAGAATGGCGTTCTGGCACCTTTTTTTTGCAACCCGATCTTGGAAAACACTATAGTGCTATACGTATTGCTGAAAGCATAAACTCCATGTAATTTTCAGCAGTGCTTTTTTTTAAAAAAAAAAAGGTGCCAGAACTCTCATCTTGGCGGGTGCAGGAGGCGGGGGTGGGGGGCACTGCTGCAGTCATGGGTGCGAGAGGTGTTGGCAGCGGGCTCTCCCCCGGGGCCGGAGGTGGTGTGGCTGGTGCTATGGGAGCAGCAGGACCCGCTCTATATGGCGGGACTGTGCGGGGCGGGCAGCGGAGGGGGTGCGGGCCAGGCTATGCAGGGGGGCCACTTAGGCGCGCAGGGTGAGGCGACGTTGGCGCAGGTCCAGCACCAGGTAGGCCACTTGCCTGCTGACACGGGTGAGCAAAAGGAAGGAGTGCACATGGACTCCGCAGAACCCACCTCCCACTCCTTGTCCTATCTTACTTACCTAGTTGAGATGGTGTAGTTGGGCAGCAGGGAGGGATGCAAAGTTCCTGCCTACTCGCTTTTGCTGCAGACAACTTGCCGGTGCAATGTTTGCCAGCCAGGTCTTTTGGCGCGCTCAGCAGCAATTCCTATTGGTTTTCAAAAGCCAATAGGCTTTTGAAAGCCAATAGAGGGAATAGCATAGCTTGTGCAAAAGTTTTTGTGTGTGTGTGTGTGTGTGTGTGTGTGTGCAAAAAAAGGTGCCAGAACGCCATTCTGAGCATTCTATGAGAAAAAAGCCCTGCTTTTATGTTTTAATCTTATGATTTTAAAAATATGTTTTTTTCTATTGTAAGTTGCCCCAAACTTTGCCGTGTGGATTGCATACAAATATTATATAATTGGTAAATAAAGGTAGAACATATGTTAAATATACATCAAATGATAATATGCTTCCCTACAAAGTCAACTCTTCCTCAATGACAGACCAAGGAGTTAACTCGGAAAGGCAAGAGGAAAATCTAGAAGAGATCTGTGCAACTTGTAGAAGGGAAAGGCCCAGACTGATAAATTAAAAATCTTTGTGGTCTGCAAAGGAATGCTGGTGGGCTAATCAATGATTTGGTGACTAGAGGAGCATCTACAGTGTTGGAGCTTGTGATCATGGTAAGGCATGGAGGCACTAGGCAACAAGACTTTCAGGGCAGTGGTGGTGATTTTATTATTATTTTTTTCTCTGTCCAAGGGTGCTTGGTGCGCTGCATGTACAGGCCTGGTCTAGAATTTATTTTGGAGCATTCAACTATCTAGAGCAGGCATGTCAAACTCATTTTGTTTGAGGCAACTTCTTATAAAATAATTGTCATTAATTTGTTTTAATAAAATAATTTAAATCAATTTTTCACTTGATTTCAAATTAAATGAATTATATTGGTTGACAATGAGATTTTTTTAGTACAATTGCCAAATGCAATAAACTGGTTTTAGGTGTATGTTACTGGAAGGAAAAAGCAATCCCTGCTGCGTTACTGATCCCAGAGAAGCATTTGCATGTATGCAGGTATCCTTACGGTGCCATAGTTATGGATGAGAAATATTGGTTGCAAAGTTGGCATTTCTGGATGTAATACAGATATTTTGGGCTTATTTTTGTTTCTTTGCATGTTTGATATTTTTAAAAAGGCATATGCTACTGACTACACTTATGCACATATGTAACATGATCACTGCTTGTCCAAAATTTTAATATATAGATAATACCACCAGAAATTATTTTAGCCTTTTTAATAAAAGTTGTTATTGATGTTAAGCTCACCAGGGAAAACATCATATATTGTTATGTATATACTAGGTTAATTATTTAAAGACTGAAGTGCAACATAACTAGATTCTAAATAATCTATTTTTCAAAACACACAATAGTCCAAACAGTAAAAGTAAAGTCCAAATTAAGAATATTTCATTCTTAAGAATTGTTTAATTTAAAGTGGTTTAGTTGTAATAGATAGTTATAGATTCAAAATAGTTTTCAAGAGTGTACAAAAGATACTTTTTTTCTAGAATCAGCTACATTAGGCATATTACATTGAGAAAAATGTTTCTCATTTCTTTCCTGTTACCTTTGATTTTATTGCAGAGATGTTAACATAAGAAATAGATTATTTTGTTATCTAATTTTACCTTCCAAAAGACAGAAGCAGGTGAAAAATGTGAGGTTCTTTTCTGTTGGCTTTTTGAATTAGCTGTTTTAGATTCTAAAAGTTTAGTTCCTAAAGAAGTAATCCTGTAAATAATTTTAATGTCTTCCTCTAGTGCAGGGTAGGCAACCTTGGCTCTTTTATGACTCAAGGATTTCAACTCCCAGAATTCCTGAGCCAGCATGGCTCAGCTTGGAAACCTCTCCCTTTCCCTCAGCATGGCTGGCTCAGGATTTCTGGGAGTTGAAGTCCACGAGTCATAAAAAAGAGCCAAGATTGCCTAGCCCTGCAATAGGCTTAGGAAAGCCAATAAGGGAGCTGGTTTTTCTTTTTGCAAAAAAAAGGTGCCATGTCAGTTTAGACTCTAGCACAGTGATGGCGAACCTTTTAGAGACCGAGTGCCCAAACTGCAACCCAAAACCCACTTATGTGTCTCAAACCTCGTCCGGAGAGCAGGAGATTCAAGCAACCGAGATGAAAGCTGAGTTTCCAAAACGGTTTAATAAGCAAAAGCAAACGATCTTCAAACGGAACAAAGCCAGCGTTGGCTGCTACCCGCATCCAACGCTGTTAAATACACATTGCATGTAGACACCCACGCCCCACCCAGCCGCACCCACTTCCGCCCATCCCCTACTTAACTCCCGTTTCTCCCAAACACCTTCCTTTGCGACACGCCCCGCCACCCGGCACCCTCTATCTCCCAGGTGAGTCTTCTCGCGAACGCTCGTCCCATCGCCGCCAGTCACCGCCCCCACCCCCGTCCCTGCTCCCGGCACCTTCCCTCCTGTTGCGGACACACCTCTGCCCTGCTGCTTGGCCCCCCCTCGCAAGGCTGGCAAGCCCCCAGTCCTTTCTCGATGTGAACGGGCTCCGCTGCCGAGGGCCCCGCCCGCCAGCGCTGCAGGGGCCGAGTCACCATCTGGACTGGGCCCATGGTCCTGCGAGGCCACCGTAGCCGGCAGGACGGAGCTGAGGCCAGGACCCTGCGAGGCCACCGTAGCCAGCAGGGCGGGGCCGGGTTGCACGACGCGCGTGCGCACTGTCGAGACTTCAGCTGGCTCGGCGGTCGTGCGTGGAGGCCGTTGTTGCTGCCGCAGCTGATGGGCGCTCTCCCGACCCGAGCCGTTGGGCATTCTCTCGGCCCGAGCCCCAGGAGCGGAAGAAACCGGCGCCGGTGAGTGTCGCGCCCGTGGCGCCGCTGGGCGTCGAGCCCACGGGGCGCGACAATATGTTGTCGGGTGCCGGGTGGGCGTGGTCAATTGGCTGAGTGTGGCCAATTGGTTGGGTGTGGCCCCTTGGGTGGGAGTGGCTGCAGTGGTAATGGCAGACTGGGTGGAACTAAAAAGTTCAATTAATCAATTCCAACTTTGCGAGATCTTTTTTTTCCCCACAAGAAGCTGAAATTGATTTATTGATTGAACCTTTTTTTTTGGCACACGGTGGCGGAGCCCTAAAGCAAAAAGGTTTTATAAGACCCAGCTGAAGGCCTAGGACTGGGGCAATGGTGCTCATGCCCACAGAGAGGGTTCTGTGAGCTACCTGTGGCATGCATGCCATAGGTTTGCCACAACAGCTCTAGCAGTTTTCAATTACTGTATAGTTCAAAAACTATGAGTTATAACAATATAAAATAAGATCAAGTAAATTTGACACTTCCTAAATAACTGCAGGGCTAATTTAGTCATAGCATCACATTTATTCATGTAATATACTAGTAGTCCTCACTTACTGACCACAACTGGGTCTAGCAACTCCTTTCGTAAGTGACATGGTCATAATGTGAAACATCATGTAATTGCATCCTACTTAGCTATTAGTTTATCTGTTCTGGCTGTGGCCGTTCACTGCAACTCTCAAGTTCCAGCTATTTGACATCATGCTTAATGATTGTTGCTGGCTTCCCCATTGACTTTGCTTGTTGGAAGCTGTCAGTGATGATTAAAAATAGCAACCAAATGACTACAAGATGCTGTAGCCATTATGAATGCACGCCAGTTTACCAAGCACCCAGTGGTGGGAGTCATCCGGTTCGCACCACTTTGGCTGAACTGGTAAGTAATTTTTTGTTGCCCAGGCCCAGAATGGACTTCCAGAAGTGGCATACACACAGAGAACTGGTTGTTCACATATTTAAATCCCATCACTGCAAGCACCCAAACTGAGATCGCATGATCATAGAAAAAGGAGATTTAAGATTGAGTCTTGAAGTTGTCTTTTTCAATGCAATTGTAATTTTGAATCATTGCTGAATGAGCAGTTGGTAACTGAGGTAATTGAGGACTATTGAATATCTTCCTAAATATCTGTAGCAAAGATGTCATCCTGACTTTGGGAGACAAACTGGGAAAGGATACACAGTAGAGAAGGCCCTTTCCTGTACTTTATATCATGTATTTCTCTTTGGATAGGAATCAGTGGAATTCCCTTTCTGCTTATCTGTTTTAGATGGACAAATCTAATCAGTTAACAATTTTGAAGAGCCAGACCTACAAACTGGTAAGAGTACAATTTCCACAGTAGAAGTACTAGCTGACTGGGTTGATTTCTACATGGCTAATCTTCCCAGTACTCAACGAACTAGCATTACAATGAAAAGAAATTGATAAAATCCACCACAGATTTAAATACTGGAGAACTCAACAGCTTCTTTATTCTCTAAGTCTTGATAATAATAATAATAATAATAATAATAATAATAATAATAATAATAATAATAATAATAATAATAATAAGTAAAGGTAAAGGTTCCCCCGCACATGCGTGCTAGTCGTTTCCGACTCTAGGGGCCGGTGCTCATCTCCGTTTCAAAGCCGAAGAGCCAGCGCTTGTCCGAGGACGTCTCCGTGGTCATGTGGCCGGCATGACTAGATGCCAAAGGCACACGGAACGCTGTTACCTTCCCACCGTAGTGGTCCCTATTTTTCTACTTGCATTTTTACGTGCTTTCGAACTGCTAGGTTGGCAGAAGCTGGGACGAGTAACAGGCGCTCACTCTGTTACGCGGCACTCGGGATTCGACCCGCCAAACTGCCGACCTTCTGATCGAGAAGCTCAGTGTCCTAACCCACTGAGCCACCGCGTCCCTAATAATAATAATAATAATAATAATAATAATAATAATAATAATAATAATAATAATAATAATAATAATAATAATTTAATGCATCTGATTGTGGCTCTGAGTCTTACCAATCCAGATTTTTATATTTCTTCTCTTCCTCTCTTGCTGTTTTCTTCCTCAGAATACCCTTGTACAGTACAGTTATGTCATATCTAAGACAGGAATCAGATGAAACAACTGTTTTGATTTCAGTAACACCAGTATACATGGCTCTGCTTGATCAGTACTCTAGATCACTACAAACTGTTGCCCTGCCAAGGTATATTTTTTAATGTGCTAATTTTCTGAGATACATTTTCACTTCCCCAAGGTTTTGCTTACATAAGATATTTACAATACAGCCACTGAAAAGTTCTGATTCTAAATGTTCTAATTTGAAATCTCTGAATGCTTTGAATTCAATAATATTATACTAGAAAACTTTTTTCCCTTCTCTGGCATTCATTAGGATGCCCCAAGACTTACCATAGAAATTATTCACATTTATTCCCATTAATAGGTCAATGATGAGAGCAAAATATTGCCTGGTAATGTTTCTTGCCTTAGAGTTACATTAATAACATAGTTACCACGAGGGTTGCTTTATCATTTATTTTATTATTAATCCTCTTTCATGCTCTCATTTTCAGGCAAATTCAACCTACTTTTGCCCTGCCTGTGACTCATCTTATGCATTGATTCAAGGTTTATTGGCATCTCTATAATAAAGTTTCCATTTTTTATTTCAGAATTTTTTCCACTCCTTTCAGACTCATTAATTCAGAATAATCCATACTGAAAGGAAGTAGATAACAAATGTTTTGTGTGACTAACCCTAAAGAAACATTTATAGTGCCATCACTGAGAAAGGCAGAGATGGCGCTCAGTGCAGTTAATTCTGTTTTATGATGGCTGATGGTTGTAATTTATTTCCCACAGACTTAATGTTGTAGAGTGTAAAATCATCATGTCATAAAGGTGCAATTGGGATACTGCTGGTCTAAGTGGAATCAATTTAGCAATAACAGCTTCTACAGAAAACTGAAACAAAAACTGAGTTTGGATCTTAAGTGAGGGGGGTTCGGATTTTTTGATAAAAGGAGGTATCCTTCCTTCCTTCCTTCCTTCCTTCCTTCCTTCCTTCCTTCCTTCCTTCCTTCCTTCCTTCCTTCCTTCCTTCCTCCCTCCCTCCCTCCCTCCCTCCCTTCCCTATCTATCATCTATATATCTATCTATCCATCTATTTATCTATTTAATATTTTTCTATCTTTAAAATATGAAGAACAGAAATTAAAACCTTATGCAAATCAATACTACATAATGAGTGAATTAGTATTTTGTTTCTGTGACAATATACAGTATCATGGCTTCTACTTTTATAATGGTCCTGAATGAAAATGTCAAATAAGGAAACAACAAAAAACCATTTGTGTGGCTTCTAGAAAATTCTTACTATTCATATACATTTAAGCCCTATGAATGCAAACCTCTCATTTTTCCTATCACAAGAAAGAAGAAAGCAAGAAAGCAAGAGAGAAAGAAAGAAAGAAAGAAAGAAAGAAAGAAAGAAAGAAAGGAAGGAAGAAAGGAAGGAAGAAAGAAAGAAAGAAAGAAGGAAAGAAAGAAAGAAAGAAAGAAAGAAAGAAAGAAAGAAAGAAAGAAAGAAAGAGAAAGAAAGAAAATTTAACAAGAGATAGATCACCCATGCTATTTAAGTGGTGGAACCATCCATCTGATAAGATAAGATAACCTTTATTGTCATTTTTTTACTGTGGGCACAATGGCACACATCAAAAATGAAATTTAGTTGCCCACTCTCAAAGTGGAACACATACATGACACACACCTAAAACATACCACATTAGCAGTGGGCTAATGCCTCCTTAAGTAACACCAGCTGCCTGCAATTAGTGCAGGTTCGCATCCCACCAGGCTCAAGGTTGACTCAGCCTTCCATCCTTCCGAGGTAGGTAAAATGAGGACCCAGATTGTTGGGGGCAATTAAGCTGACTTTGTAATAATGCCGCTTGGGGTGTGTGTGAAAGCCCTAATAAGCAGGCATATACATAGAATGAAGGCTACTGCTAAGCTTGTAAGCCGCCCTGAGTCTTCGGAGAAGGGCGGGATATAAATGGAATTAAAATAAAAAAAATAAAAAATAAATATGTATAGACCCACACCCCTACATATACATAACAAATAAATATTAAATATTAAATACTGTCCATCTTAAATATACAATGGAAGGAGGAAGCTTGAGAGTTCACAAGGTTACTGAAAGCATGATCCATTGCAGTCAATAGGATTTGGGCTTTATGTGCCACTTCTTACTGCCAAGACTAAAAGAAAATAGTTGGCAATTTATTGGAGTTCAAAGAGAAAAATATATTGCTACCAACAGATAATAGAATCCATCAAAGAGGAAGCTAGGAACAGAGATAGGAAAGGAAAGGAAAGGAAAGGAAAGGAAAGGAAAGGAAAGGAAAGGAAAGGAAAGGAAAGGAAAGGAAAGGAAAGGAAAGGAAAGGAAAGGAAAGGAAAGGAAAGGAAAGGAATCATTTAAAGCCAAATGTTTAAAACGGCTACTTCATAAATATTAAATCCAAGCTATCTAACAACTGCCTTGCTGTAAATGATGGTATGTAAGAGCAGATGAAACTGTCTGCAAAGGCACTGAAGAGGATCAATATGGTTCCCTAGCAACAGAGCTGCATTCTTGGGCTCTGGGGCCCACAGGGACCATTCACTCCCTGATCTGACCCACTAATCAAGGCAGATGTTTTCCATCTCTTGATGAGCAGATTCTGTGCATATCATCTCTCATTCTGTCTCTGCATTCCACAAATTTAATTGATACACAAATAAAGGAAAGAGAAGTTGCTAAATGATTCCACATCAAGATTATGAAATGGCAAAAGGAAAAGGAAAATTCATGGGAGAAATGTATTTTACATGGTGACTTTTAAGGTTATTTTGAATATTGCACAGAATTTTTTTTATTGCACTGCTGTAAGAGGTTTAGTAGAAGCTATATTACATGGCTCATATAAATATATTATGGAAACACTAGATTTAAAATACATTTTAAAAAATGAATATGATTTTTCTATCTTGCTGTCGAAATTTATAATTTAATTATCAGGAGTCCAAGAAACTACTTCTACATCTAATCAATGAAAAGTGTATTTTCTTCAGTTCTATCCTTTTTCAGAGTTTCATGCTGTTTTCAGTAGGAAGCAGTGTCAAACAATGGTTGAGATTATCAGTATTGAACTTAGCAGATAGCATGTGGCTTCAGCTTTGTCACAGACTGGTATACATAGAAACCCAGGGGAATAAGCTGTGATGTGCAGGAAAAATGCAATGAAGCCACAACCCGCTGAAACCCTTGAGGATTTAATACAGAGGTAATGATAGGAAATAGTCTTCTGAGAGCCAGACTTTTATAATTTGAATACACCAGTTGAAAGAAATGGGCCTTAAGCTAATTGTGAGCAATAATCAATGAGGAATATCTGTCATGAAAATTCAGTGGAGAATTGTTCAGAGATATCTGGGCAGCCAGTAAACCTCATTGCATGTAAGATTGCAGCAATTAAATTTCTAATCAACACTGTGCCTTACATTTACTGAAGAGATGCTGAAACAAGGTTGAGCTGAAAATAATGACTAACTCAACTTTAAGTTAGACTTCACCCGGATCTCTAACTCACTGTAGTCGCCACCATTAATGTGATGCCAAAGGGCACTTTTTGCTTGCTTCATAACATACTGTCTCCTTAGGATTTGGTAATATCACCTTCCTTCTGCTTCTATATTTATTTAACTTAAAATAATAATATACTCTTTGAGAGAACAAGGAAATCTATCGGGGTATAGATCAGTGGTGGGATTCAAATATGTGAACAACCGGTTTTCTGTGTGGATGCTGCTTCTGGAAGTCCATTCTGAGCCTGGGCAACAAAAAATTACCTACTGGTTCTGCCGAAGTGAGACAAACCGGCTGAATTCCGATTTGGCTGCAAACATTTCATCTCAATTCAGGGGTGTGTGTGAGAACATTTTCATTGTGCTTTGTATTTAAAATACTTATTTATCAAATTTCTGTAGCTGCCCATCTCACCCAAAGAAACTCTGAGCAGTGCACAACAATGAGATAAATTTAAAATATTGTTTAATTTTTTTTTGTTTCAGATTTAAACCAAGCAGATTATATAAGGAAATCATTAGATTTACAGGACTACTTTCAACCATTTTCAATCACTTGTTAGTGATTCTGTACTAGATAAAGTACGCTAAGGGAGAAGATACTTGACTAGCAAGAGAAAATAAAATAAAATATTATTATGACTAAATGTATCTTTACCTCTAATGGTCAGTTTAGGAGGGTTGGGTGGCTACTCATTAATGAGATCATTGACTGAAATAAAAATGATAATAATGATAATGATAAAATGATTCTTTTTTCTTCATTCTTTTTTGCTGTTGCTGTTAGCTGTCAAATTTAGATATCTACTGCAAAGCAATACATAATCAAACTACATTTTTCTTTGTATTAATGGCATTTAAAAATGTATGAAACTGATCTGATTGAAAAGTTAAACTATAAAGCCCTTCTGGTATGTGACCAGGTAATTTTCTGGACTGTCATTCTCTGATCATTTCTACCCAGCAGGAGAGGTGTGCTACAAGTGCCGTCAATTAATGAAACCCATCTTGGAAGTCCTAAATTATATCTAGATGAAATGAGGTCAATTGTCCATTTGGGGGAAGTATCATTAATAGGCTGATGATACCCAACTTTTACATCTCTGCCCAGGTATAATACAAGTCTTGGCTCAGGGTTTGAAGATTGCCAGGGCCTAGAAGAGAATTACAGGCTCACAGTCAAACAAAGCAAGAGGAAATAGAATTTCTCCACGGAGAACAGGTTTGCAAGCTGGGTTACTCCTATACTCTTCATTCCTTTGGATGGCTATGATCATGAAGACATTGATCAGCTTTGGTTAGTGTGCATGTTGTGGCTTTACCTAGGACAGGAGACATTGAAAATAGTTATTGTATCTTTTTCATGGATTATGGTAATTGTTTTACATGAGGTTCCTTTTGAAGACAATATGTACAAATCAATGATTAAAATGCAAATGTCTTCAGAGCCTGAATAGTTATGGAGAGATTGGTACCGCATAAGTGTGTGAAATCTTTCATGAATCATGTTTTTCTTTGTATTGGATTATCCCTGTATTATTTTATTGTTGTATTCTTTTTATTCTGTATAATGATTAGGATCCTTCTAGGGATGTAGTGGTATATAAATTGTGTAACCAAATAAATAAAAATAAACAAGAACCGAATATAAAGGATTAAAATTGTATTTCTCAGTACAATTACAAGTGCATTTATAGTTTGTTTTTTTACTATTTTTGTCTATTTTTATTACTTTGTTCTTGCTGATACACTTTTTGTATTATCTGAAAAAGAAAAAAATGGTCAAAAACAAAATTATGAAAAATAGAGAAGCACAGCATCTGGCAAAGGTACAATCCAAAGATAAAAGATTGATGGAATTGAGTATCTAGAACAGACACGTCAAACTTGCGATGTCACGTGACATCGCACGACGTATTGGAGCTTTTTCTCCATTGCCTGCAATGGGGTGGGCGCGGCTTCCACTTGACGCATCCGGCCCATGGGCTGGCAGTTTGACACCCCTGATCTAGAATAAGGAAAATGTGGTATTTTCAGGACAGAACATTTGTACTGATGTAGGATTCCCCCCTAAAAAGTTTTTGTTTTGGGAAACTGGCACCATGATGATGTTAATATTGGCAGGTCTTCAAACATACTTAATTTAAAATTTAGTAGCTAGGGTTTAAATGAAGTCCAGCTACAACTAATATAACAAATACAAATGCACTTATAGGGATCCACTTACTTTTCAAGTCTATCAGAGAAATGCTGTGTCATACATTATGGATAATTATGAGAAGCATATAAGCATTTTTTCCCATTTGTATAGGAGGGGAGAATTGTAAGATGTTTGCCTGCCATCTCATGGAAATGTTTGCTTAATGCAAATTGAAGTACTGAAAATTTATTCTGGCACCTGGGACATTTAGCTTTGAAACTCATAGTAAATGTTATATTATTCATAGTTCAAGTTATCACATGTATCCTTTGATAAATTGATTAATAAGTCCTGCCACAAAAAGAGGGAGTCAAGCTATTTTCCAAAGCACCTGAAGGCAAGATAAGAAGCAATGGATGGAAACTAACCAAAGAGAGAAGCAATCTAGAACTAAGGAGAAATTTCCTGACAGTTAGAACAATTAATCAGTAGAACAACCTACTTCCAAAAGCTGTGAATGCTCCAACAACGGAAGTTTTTAAGAAGAGGCTGGACAGCCATTTGTCTGAAATGGTGTAGGGTTTCCTGGCTGGGCAGGGAGTTGGACTAGATGACCTCCTAGGTCCCTTCCATCATCATAATCATCATCATCTTCTTCATCATCATCATCATCATCATCATCATTCACTCAATTTCTTTTCCTGACAGGCAAAACTTTCTTCATGATCCAGGATTTTCATATTAAAACACTGCTATTGACTGTTGTGCAAAACTTGACAAAGGTGACAATGACAAGGGCATAGACTTCTTGGATGGGCTCTGGGAAATTATGCCTTCATCTTTACATATGGGAAATAGGAATACCTTTATATACTTCTCATCACTATCTCTACAATGGAAGAACTAACAGAATTTAAAGACCCTCTGAGAACAGATGGAGAACACTCTTCACCATAGCTTCTAACTCTTTTCTGATGACAGCACTAGAGGCTTAGCACTGTACAGTTAATTCCTTATACCATCTGCTGTAGTTACAAATACAAAAAATTAAACAGTCCTTTGCATATTAAAGTGTTATGGAAAATGGCAGCACTTCTCATAAAGGCATATTAAATTACTTTGTCTTTTGAATTTCACTTATTTATAAATTTATCTTAGTAGATAAAATCTCCATTACTGATGCAATAACCACAACCTAAAAGCTTAAGTAAGCTTTATTTCATCAGCTACTTGAACTAAAAATTACATTCCGTCAAATGGCTGTTGTTTTACAAGCTATATTTTTCTATTATTGTTCCTCAAATGATACTTCCTATCTTCAGGGACCAGCTTTGTTGCTGCTAATTAGACATAGTGAAATATACCAACTAACAAAATAAAACAATAATTAAATCAGTCTTGTGAGTTTAAATATTAGCACCCAGTAATGACACTTGAAGTCCAGAGTGGTATTTATAAAAGTACAGTTGGGCTAAATGATATAACGACACTGATCTTCTTATTTATAACATCACACAGGAGAATTCAGTTTGCATTTGTTTTAATAATTCAGCTTTTGATTTAGAGCTATCCATTCTTTCCTGGTGATTAATTTTTATAGATGTCCATTCTCTGAATTACCAACACAAGGCATATGTCTGTAAGGTTCTATTACCATGGTGTCATTTAAACATAAAAATAGGGCACAGACTTGAATTATCCCCATGGACATTTCAAAATACAATATAATGGAAGCAATTAGCATTAGAAGCTTGTTCTATATGAGAAAGATTGTATATGCTGCAAGAAAGGGTCTGTCCCCAGCGGGTGCTGCCATGGAAGTGAGCCTGACCTTGTCATACTTCAATTTGTTCTTCATTTACTCTTTTCTCTCAGTTTTGTTTTATTGGTGTCGAGGGAACAAATACTTAATACTCTTTGGGAAGCCATCATACTTTTAATTATTGTTGGTTATTTCTTCATGCTCACTTACCTTTGAAGGATGACGAGTTCAAGACAGAATCCGTGGAAGAAAGGAAGGGCATTGGGGAACAGAATGGATGGACTATTTTCTTGGGGAACTAAGAATATCTAGAATCCTGGGACCATGGATATTCTTCTAGGCGTGATAATTTCCTACTCGTATAAAGTTACAATTTCCCATTTATCAAAAGGACAATCCATGAGATTGTCATCTTCTATGAATTCTGCATAATCAAGGTAGTTTCAATTGCATTGTCTCATTTTTCTCCTTTTTGGGGGGCATATCAACAATATTCCTACATCACTTCAAAACCCTTTTTCCTTTAGATGCAGTTCAGAGGCATTGTGGAAATGAGAGTGTAATGTGCTTTTCAGCACACTACCTTCTCATTTTAAGTACATTTTTTATTTAAAACTATACAGAAATGCTCAAAGATTAGGCAGGGTTGGTAGTGATTGTTGAAGGAGTTATTTGAAGCATACTGATGCTCATGGGAACGTATTGCCTATTTCTGACTAGGATGTCTTTTTGAGTGCCTTTGTATAAGCACACTTAGACAGAGCAAATGCTGCAGAAATACAGTTTACATGTTAAAATGAATGAAAGTATTATTGCCACCTCTATCCTTATTTCTGTTTTAGTGCCACCTTGTGCTGTTTTAGTGATAATACTAATATTTTGTGCATATAATTCAACATATTAAAGTCTTCTTTTGCCTGCATTCTGACTATAATTTTTAAAGATGCCCGAATACAGAGAGATTTCAATGCAATATTGAAAGAACTAAATACTTCCTTTGCTGAATGGATGAATCTGTTGCTTTCTCCTGGATACCTAAAATAAGTCATGATCTTTTAATCCTGGTTATAAAAGAACCTTCTATTACTGTCAGCAATTTAAAAAATTAAATTTATTGAATCTCAGTGTATTAGAATCAGTTATGGTATTTCAGTGAAAACAGCTCTTTTCTCATTTAGAACCTCAGTAAATGAAGGTTAATTTTTTATATTCTTTAATTGAATTCACTAATGAATTTAATGCTTCTACTAAGGAATCCTTTTGGATTTTATTCCGCTAGTTATTGCTGACTATAGGGGCCAGTGCTCATTCCATTTCAATACTTCTGCTACTATGTTTTATGTAAACCAGGGGTAGGCAACCTTGGCTCTTTTATGACTTGTGGTCTTCAACTCCCAGAATTCTGGGAGTTGAAGTCCACGAGTCATAAAAGAGCCAAGGTTGCCTACCCCTGATATTGTAAACTAATATGGAATTTGTTTTTAATTAGCATTTCTTTAGATACTAATTTGAAAGACAAAAAGTACATCATATCACCATCTCAATTTAGTTATGTTTAACACTCCCCAACAATGATCTAATATTTCATCCACATCCCTGTAGCCTGGAATGTCTACAGCAAGAGCCTCAGTTAAAGCTTTGACCCAAACAAGGCACAAAAATGTAATTGGCAAAAGGGATTGTTCTTGATGTGAAGGTTCATATGGCAGGTCAAACCACTTAACTTCAGACATGTTCAACATGCTGATGATAAGGAAATAGGAAAAACCCTTAAATGAGTTGTCTTCCTAGCATAACAAAAGTAGTTTTTTAAAAAAAATATTGTTACATGGATTTAAAATTATAGGACAAATATTTTTATCAATGATCACATCTCAATGGCTAGCTTTGAAATAAAAATGATGTTCTAGTGAGGGTTAAATTCCTTCTGTGTTTTTTTTTATTTGCCATATAGTTACTAAAAGTTTCCTTGTTTATATTATTATACTAACTTTAAATATTATATTTCTCTTTTTAATGTAAGATGTTCTGGACTGGGAAATATATAAATAAATAATGACCATATATTCAAAAACTACTATAATTCTAAACTTTAAAAGGGGGAGAGGGGAAAAAAAGCAATTTCTGTAGGTAATCTCTCCTTGCCTGATCCATTTTTCCCCTGCCCATTGCACAGCAGCAAGATTGGAAATGAAGGGATTACAAGAGAGTAAGCAGAAACACAATGGAGAGTGCACATTGAAAGCCACATCCTATTGTCAGCAGCTGTGAATGTGTTCTGCAAATAGTTCAGTGCAGTCCTCATTGTAAAGCAAAAGAAATTCAATGTTTTGGAATGGCCAAATCCTGACTTTAATTCAAGAGAAATGCTATAGAAAGATCTAAAGTGGGCAGTTCGTGAAAGGAAGCCCACCAACATTCCTAAGTTAAATTTATTCTATAAGGAGCCATGTGCTAAAATTCCTAAAAGCTGATTTGCAGGACTGATGAACAATTATCAGAAACATTTAGTTACTGTTATTGCTGTCCAAGGCTGGGGGGCGGCGGCACATCAGTAATCGAAAGATCAAGTTTTAGGTCATATTTATGCAGAAATATTGAAAACTCAAGATACAGTAGTTTCCAAACTTAAACCACACTATGTAATCCCAGGGCTTTTTTTGTCATAGAATGCTCAGAACGGAGTTCTGGCACCTTTTTTGGATGGAACCTTGTAGGGTAGGCAAGGCAGGTTGTATGACATGTGTGAGTTCCGGCACCTTTTTCTTTTACAAAAAAAGCACTGTGTAAACCTATTGGTGAACTAAATTGCAACATTCAGAGAATGTGAATTTTGAATACCGTAATTAAAAAAGAAATCTGAAATCATGTATTTGCTTGGAAATGCAAAATTAAGTATTACAGCTATATCTTTCATAAACATAAAAGGTTTAAAGGTTTCCCCTGTCTGGTTGTGACTGATTCAAGGTGGTGGTGCTCAGGTCCAATTCTAAGTTGTGGGAGTCTGCATTGTTTGAGACATGCTTCCATCATCATGTAGTGGGCATGAAAATACAGAACACCCTCCTGCCAAGTGGTACCTATTTATCTACTCGCATTTGCTTGCTTTCAAACTCCTAGGTTGACAGGAGCTGTTGTGAGTAATGGGAGCTCACACCATAGGGTGGTACTTAGGTTTCAAACCTGGGCTGTTGCTTTCCAGCTGACAAGCTCAGCATCTCAGATTTGATCTAAATTAATTTCTTCCCATTCCTAAATGTAGCAAATTTCAAAACAGATGTGAACAAGTGGCTTAGCTAAGGAGTGTAAAATAACGCATTTTTAATCTGATATTTTTTTAAATATTTGATGTCTGTCTAAACAAGTGTTTTTCAACCTTAGCAAGTTTATGATGTGTAGACTTCAACTGCCAGAATCCCACAGCCAGTCATGCAGATTTCTGGAAGTTGAAGTCCACACATCTTAAACTTAAAAAAGTTGATATACACTGATCTTAACAGTAGAAAAGATGGAATTAGAGGGGATGGTATAGAATGTATTACAATGGTGGCAGCTAATTGTTCCCAAAGTTAATTAATATATTTGCATATTTTAACATACAAGATCAGAAATCACAAAACAGTGTGTGTCTGTACACAGAAATGGACATTCAATATGAATGTAAGCGAATTTACAAGTCCCAGGACCCAAGTCAGATTGGATCCTATTAAAATGTTTTGAAAAAGCTTTCTCAGCTCTAAATCAGAAACTATACTGGGAATAGGGGAAGTTTATTATGGACGCAGAAAGCTTCTATGCATCTACACTTTTGGTGTTTATACTTCTTTATTAAAATATGGGATCCATGACCTGAGTATTCTGAAAGCATACTTGGCCTATTCAAATGGCTTTTCTAATGACAGGGTTTTTGATTTGAGAGATATAGTATGTTTTCAAGCGAGCAGTGGTGGGATTCAAATATGTGAACAACTGGTTCTCTGTGTGGATGCTGCTTCTGGAAGTCCATTCTGGGCCTGGGCAACAAAAAATTAGCTACCAGTTCTACCGAACTGGTGCAAACTGGCTGAATCCCACCACTGAATAAGAGCTGTGTTAGGAATCAAGCAGAAAATAGCAACTAAAATAAGACAACACATTAACTAAGCAGCATGAAGTATGCAGATATATATATATAAAAGTTCAAAGATACAAGGCAAATGAAGTTATAAAAATATTGAAATTGTAAAGAGGAAGGGAGAAGTAAATAATCCAATCAAGTCCCCAAAATCTACATGTGATATGGTTTTGCAAAATAGCTATCTCTATTTCCTCCAGAAAGAAAAGAAATAGTTATCTTTTATCTCAGATTAATTAATTAAAATATTCATTGTTATTAACCTTGGTGAAAAATAATTAGACTCATATATTAACTTCATCTTGATGTATGAATCAACTTCAGATGATTTTATACCATCAGAATTTGTCTTAGAAAAAGATGATCTAGCTGCATATTCACACTTTTATTCGAGCAACCAATAAAAATAATGTACAATTCCTTGACTTAAAATCCTTTGATTTCTTACGATATGAGTTGAGTAATCATTGGAAAAGGTCCTACAACACTTGTTTCTGTCAATATATTCAGGGAAAGGAGGATTGTAATATTTAGGCAGAAATTATTTCTCTGCAACTGGAACTTGTTACAATCCATTATGAGATATGAGACGAACTGCACAAAGTTCTTATCAATGCTGTATATTTAAGTTTTGAATAAATAGGTAATAAGAAGTTCTATCTTAATCCATCTGTCAGTGTGAATTTTGCTCCAGCTATTCTTTCTTTCCTTTTATTGTTCTCAAGGTTCATTTTACAAAACCCAGTATTTTTTTTAAAAAGTGTCTAGCTTATTACACATAAACATTCAACGCTGGAACCAAATTCAGCAGTTAAAGGTATTTGAGCAATTTAAATAGTAATTACATTTTAAAAAAACTGAACATGAAAATTGTGATGTATATATTCATGTTGCAGTATGTTTGTTGGTTGCCAGAGAAGTGGGTTTTTTAAATTGTATATCACCTTTCTCTCTATTCTGTCAGCCCTAATAAGCAGGCATATACATAGAATGAAGGCTACTGCTAAGCTTGTAAGCCGCCCTGAGTCTTCGGAGAAGGGTGGGATATAAATGGAATTAAAAAATAAAATATATATATTTACACTGCTTCTATGCTGCTCCAATCTTACAACTCTGGTTGGCTAACAATAAATAAGAAATAAATTGTACAACAAACCACAGCAATAAAATAATAAAATAAATAAATCTAGCTAGTGAAATAGAATTGCAGCCAAGTCCAACAAGTTAAAATGCAAAACACAGCACCAGGGGATTGTTTTCAGTTCCCTTTTATATGTCAACAGAGAAAGGCCATCCTTACTTTCTCAGGGTAGACTTTTCCTAAGATGCAGGCAACAACAGATAAGGCACATTTCCTGCTCCCCTCCCTTTAGCTATGTATATTATGGAACATATGATAGTCAATGGTATTAAAAGCCCCTCAAGAGATTTAACAGGACTGGAAGAGCTAAGCATTCCCACATTGCAAATTCTCTTGCAGGTTATCCATAAGAAAAGCAACCAATACAGAATCTGTCTAATATTTAGGACAGAACCCAGACTGACAAGGACCCATATAATGTTCTTTCTTCCAAGGTCCTTCATGACTTCCAAAGTACAACCTCTTTAAAATATTTCCCAGATTGGAATAGTAAAGATGGCTGGAAGTTGTCCAGATTTGTTAAATTTAGGGTAGGTGACACCCCCTTCTCCCTTAAACAGGCACATAAAGCCTAATTAATTGGATTCCTAATCCTCTCCTTGAATGACTTAGGAAGAGACATCACCCTAGTGATTGGGCTGTACTCTAAGCAAACATTTGAAATGCTTTGTAATAATGTCATAAGACAAACATGTTCTTCATTACCAAAGCTGAAAAATCACTGATTAAATTGTTCTTCTAGGGCACGGGTTGGTAACCCGTGGCTCCGGAGCTGCATGCGGCTCTTTAAGCCGTCTCCTGCGGCTCCCAGTCCTCCTCCGCCATTCTGGAAAAAAAGTGGGAGTAAAAAAGTCCCATTGAGGGAATGGGATGGCGGAGGTTTGGGGAGCTGCACGCGCAGCTCTCCAAACCTCCACCACCCTGTTTGGAGAGCTGCTGCCTTCGTCCATGTTTGACGAAGGCAGCAGCTCTCCAAATGGGCGGCGGTGGTTTGGAGAAATGTGCGCGCAGCTCTGCCACCACTTCTGCAAGCCTCCGCTGATAGAATGGTGTGGTGGAGCGCTCCACTGAGAGAATGGGGCGGTGGAGGCTTGCCGCCCATTCTCTCGGCAGAGACTTCTTTTGGGGGATCCAGCCTCTGCTGCGCAGCACTCAGAGAACAGCAAGCTGCCCCATTCTCTCGGTGGAGCGCTCCACCGCCCCATTCTCTTGGCGGCTTGCCACCCCGTTCTCTCATCTTGGCGGAGACTTCTTTCAGGGCGGCAAGCTGCCGAGAGAATGGGATGGTGGAGGCTTGCCGCCCATTCTCTTGGCGTGGCAGAGGCTGGATCCCCCAAAAGAAGTCTCTGCTGAGAGAATGGGCGGCAAACCTCCACCACCCCATTCTCTTGGCAGAGCGCTCCACCACCCCATTCTCTCGTTTCTGCGGAGACTTCTTTCAGGGGATCCAGCCTCTGCTGCAGCTGAGAGAAGGGGGCGGCAGAGGCTGGATCCCCTGAAAGAAGTGTCTGCCAAGAGAATGGGTGGCAAGCCTCCACCACCCCATTCTCTCAGCAGAGCGCACCACTGCCCCATTCTCTCGGCAGCTTGCCGCCCCATTCTCTCGTCTCGGCAGAGCCCAGTTGAGAGAAGGGGGCGACAGAGGCTGGATCCCCTGAAAGAAGTCTCCGCCGAGATGAGAGAATGGGGCAGCAAGCCGCCGAGAGAATGGGGCAGTGGAGTGCTCCGCCGAGAGAATGGGGCGGCTTGCTGTTCTCTCGGTGCGGCATGGCAGAGGCTGGATCTCCCAAAAGAAGTCTCCACCGAGAGAATGGGTGGCACGCCTCCACCGCCCCATTCTCTCGGCGGAGCACTCCACCACCCCATTCTCTTGGCAGCTTGCCACCCCGCTTGCCACCCCGTTCTCTCGTCTTAGCAGAGACTTCTTTCGGGGATCCAGCCTCTGCCGCCCCATTCTCTTGGCGGAGACTTGCAGAGCTGTTACCTTTGGCTGCTTTTCTTTTGGGGCATCCAGCTGTTGAGAGAAGGGGGTGGCAGAGGCTGGATCCCCCGAAAGAAAAGTAGCCGAAAGCAAGCTGAAACAGAGAGAAGGAGACTGCAAGAAGGGCGAGATCAGCGCGGGCTGAGAAACGCTGATCTCGTGTTCCTGGCAATCTCCCTCAATTTCCACTTGTGAAGTTCGGGGCTGGCCTTACAGAGTTGCCAGAGCTCCCGGGAGGACGCATACACCCGGCTGCTGATCAGCCTTTTGTTTTGCACATGCGTGCGCATGCGCACTCTTTTTTGCGGCTCCCAGTTTTTTCTTTTGTGAGGGAACCAGTTCCGAGTGGCTCTTTCACTGTTTCAGCTTGCCGACCCCTGTTCTAGGGCTTAATGATTTCCTAGGTTGCTGGTGAGAACTACTGTATCTGTATAAGAAAGAGCATATTTTCATTCCTTTCTTCCTCTTATTTATTCTCAGCTTTAATATTAACAATGTTCCACTATTTTTTTAGAAAAATGGCAAACTTACCCCAAAATGTAAGTAACATAAGTAGGGATCCCAACATTTTGTCCAGAAAGGAAAATATTATACAAAGTGGTCTCAATCCCAGGGCTGCAAATGACTCCCTACCAGCATGGAAACAAAGAAATCATCCAGACCAGAAGGCAGAAGTCATCATGGACAAAAACTCTTCAAGGTCCACTTCTATACTTATGCCTTTATAATCTATACTTTTGAATGTAGACAGATTATAATTTTATAGGGATAATCTACATATGTCTTGAATTTCATATGCAATACAAATTCTTATATGTTTAGACTTGGATTCTTCTACCCCAGGACAATAAGCAAATTGTACCTTGGCCCCAGGCCAAATGAATTCTTACAGCTTGATTGTAGGCCAGAAACTAATTTGCAACTGTACAACTGGCTTTATTTCCAAAAAGCATTCCAGTTTCAGTCAGTTGGTAAAATTATACAAAAATATGTACTATATACATATTCCAAATCTCACTAACATCCCCATAATGGGGGGTTGTAATGGCTAATTCTTTGTTTTGCATTAGTTGAAAAAAGAATTATTTCTTTAATAAGGCCAGTAATTCCTTACATACTTTTCACAGTCTGTTCCTACGGATTGCAACAGTGACTATGTAAATTGGCTTTCGCTATTGGATTGCAAAAGTTTTGTTGGAAGCATTTGCTATGTTTATAATGAATGGGGAATATAACAATTGTTAGCAAAAACTGTCCTTCAAACTGGTGCTCTCTGAGAATCTATTAAGGTGATGTTCTCTTTCAAATATATAATTGCTAAAGTTTATGGCATTATGTTCTTTAGCAACCAAGTGCTTCCTGCAAAGTTTGGGCAATGTGTGTAAATACATTGATTTTCAGCCAAATTATAAATGCCAATACATTATTCCAGGCAAATAAAAATTTAGAACAACAGTTCATAGGAAATTTGTTCTGTGCATTAGGAAAATTGGACATGATTAGACATTTCATTTCTGCATGCAGGGCAATTCCTACCATCTGATATCAAATGAATAGATAAATATTCTCTTTTCCTCCTTTTTCTTCTTCTGTTTCTTTCATGTGCCTTTATATTGCATTATTTCAATTCAATCCAAATCACATTTGACAATTCTAACTGTTGTCAGAGCCCTTTAAGTATCTTAGCCACATGTATTCATGTAAACTGTTTCCCCAGTTACCTAAATAATATCTTTGTAATGTATCATAAAAACAATTCCAGGCATATTTGAGCTATACACCTATAGTATCAGTCTATGGAAGGAATAATTTTCAGTTAAATAATGTCTTGAAAGCAAGACTAAGAGCTTTAAACTACTTGATATTTTAAATGTACATAAGCAATAATGGATCCAATTTTCCAAAGGCAGAAAAGCATTTAATTATAATTCTTTAGCTGTGCTCTCTTTGCAAGGTTAAGCTCCCTCTTTGGCCAGATGTGTATGACTCCCTTCAGCATATTTTGCCACTGTCAATATTAAATAACAAATCCATCTTAGTGTGAAAAGTCTACTTAATTTATGCCTTGCAGCTTTGTAAGTGACACTTTCATTTTTAAATACTTAAAGCACATAATTTAGAAATGTAGGATAATTGTTTATAGTTACAAATTCCGCTGGCAGAATCCCCCCTGAAATCAATGGAAGTTCACTGATGCAATTGCATTTAGAATCATGACTTTTCTCTATATACAACTGATTACATTTTAGAGATGTAGAAGTTTAGAGTTTGCACTTCAGATACATTTTAAACTTAGCAACAGGGTGAATTGATCTGGTGGTATATATGGATCACCTGTCCACCTGATAAGAGTATGGCCTTCACTTCTACTTACAGGCAATGGAATACAGAGGACAGTATAAAGGGGTCTGCTTAAACTGTAACTCCTCTACTTGGAATGATGTCTTGAGATTTATTGGTGAGCTTAAGGAACTTTACTGCAAAGACTTGATCCTATATCAATAACTTGAATTTCCTACCTTTCTTACTCCTACAGTAGGTTAATCTGTAGACATTGACACTGCTAGGCACTTACTGCTCAGTCTTGCTTCCGCTGGTACCACTCATAATCTTCTCTTTCTTCGATTACCTGTTCATCTTTTTCTCAAGCCTAGAAAGAACTAAGAAACCATGTGTCATTTGCCACTGTGAAATAGGCTGCTTGGAGGTATAGTCACATAATTTATAACAGCCAACAGATTCTTTGGAGATAGTTTCTTAAAAAATTCAGTTTCTGGACCTACAAAGCCTTGTCTCTGCTTGAGTACCAAAATGTAGAATAGAATTCTACTATTTATAGCAATGATGGTAAATTAAATACCCCAAGCCACTTGCCTACTGTAACTTCCTGGTCCCAATTTTAGACACTTTTGCCATCCTTAGGTATGTGACACTGTTCAAGATGAAATAGCACCTTTTTTTACTTGTAGAAATGAGGACCTCTCCTTTTTTTACATCCAAATGTTTAATTAAGAACTATGGAGCAAGAGAGCCTTTTTCCTAGGGGAAAAAATGTCTCTAACATGTTGTCTTGGAATCCTTAGTACCCATACGATAATGACTGCTGAAAATTAGCAGATAAATTGCAAGTGGCAATATCTAGGGGTGCAGAAATGAAAAGGTTTTATTTTAAATGCTATTTTTAGCTTCTAAAATATCATACTGACAATAAATATGAACATTACTATGCTGTTTGAGAATTATAAGCTCTATAGTCCAATACATCTGGGCTACAGATTGAGGATGGAAAAGGAAAGGTCAACCACATATACTTTCCTCTTTTCTGTCCATCACTTCTACATAAATCTATTTTCTCCACATTTCAACCTGGCATTAGTTGTTCAGCTATAATGAATTGTAAATTCTTAAGTAAGTGTTGCTATAGAAACTATACCATTCCATCATTTTCATTTGGGAGTGGCTTGAAAAGGAACTTTACTCCAGTTCAGGCACCAAAATACAATGCTTGACTAAACTCAGTTCTGATGAAATAATAACATTTGGAAAGAAAGAAAAGCAACCTATAATACTTTTGTTTAATTTGTAAAAAGTTTTGTTTTCAGCTTATTTCGAAATGTCCTGCCTGAAGGCATTTCAGAAACTTTTGATATGTTGCTGTAGAAAACAGGAAGCTGGAATAGATAAGCCTGATATATCAAGGCTCTCATATTCAATTTTTAAAAAAGCATTATACTTCTTAATAAAAACATTCTGGGAACATGGTATTATAATAAGGCTTGTGAAGCAAGAACAAGAGAAGAATGTATGGCATCTGTACACTGCTTTTCTTTTCTTTTTTACCTTTTCAAATGCATTGTTTCCCAAGCTAAGGTTGGCAAATTAAAAAGCTATGGTATAGGTCATAGCTATTCCATTCATCCGTGGAAACATAGCAGTGTTTCTATTTCAAAGAAGCCAAGATGTGGCATATACAGATAGTTTGCAAACTTATGGATGCATTGTATGCTAGTGGAAATCTGCATATTAGCACAAAATGTTATCTTCCAGTTATCTGATAACTTGCCTTACTAAAGATGCTAATCATAAGCACAGTTTTATGAACTTGGACATTCTAAAATTGTGTCCTTCAGGAAGAAAATTAGTTTGTCAAGAGCAAGGGGAAGCAAAACAGCAGAAATACCTGCAAGTTCTGTATTGATTATGGCAAATTGGTACTCAATAATATAGGTGCCCTGAAAGTTTTAGAGCATGGATGTTCAGCTTTTTGGCTTGCCTAGGCCGCATTAAGTGAAGAGGATTTGTCTCAGACTGCATCTAAAATATACAATATAGTTAATACATATAAATAACAAACTTCCTTTAAAAGTTTAAAATCTAATGGACTGCATTCCTAGCTGTCCAGGGCTGCATGTGGGTCCATGGGCCAAGAGTTGGACAATCCTACTTTATAGGATTGTCATCTCATTCAGAAGCACACTGAAATTATAGTGAATGGAAGCCTCAATTTTTGATGATCATTAAAGCAAGTTCAAGAACAAGCTGAAGAAATTTACTTCTTCAGAATGTTGTTTTGTATGAATTTGCTATGAAATATAACATTCAGATATATTGCTGTAGAGAATGCATTACATTAGCATTAGCATGGTGATATCCAGTGGTAACCAATCTGGGTAGTATTTGCATATTTTATCATTAGCGTGAATACATATGCACATGCATATATGTTGATGTATACATACAGAAGGAGCATGGAGTTGTCTAGATGACCCCCATAGCATCTTCCAGCCATTAATTCTATAATTCAAAGTTGCTATTGTACAACTGAAGTTGGTCCTTTTGCTCATTATTTTCCATGCAGAAAATACAGATGAAGATATTCCCTCAAAGGACAGAGATGTTCTTTCTTTTGCCATCCCAGAATAATCTTCCAATATTGCTCAAATAATTCCCAGTTACTTGTAGCAAAGAATATGATCTTCTTGATGTCACCAAAGGGAAATAATGTTAATTCTCTTGCTGGAAGATTTCAAAGGTTGCTGTGGTAACCACGACACTGCCCCACATCTCTTTGCAAAAGAAGGTCTCATAATTCTGGAACTGACATTCTCCTTGAGGCTGGAGAGGTGTTCGTAATGCAATGGATTTTTTGGGGCCTCTTTTTCATAGGCTCACAGTGAATTTAATGCTGAGAGGCTTTCTTTTGTCAATGGGGACAGTCATTGATGGATCCAGATTGATTCTATTACAATGAGAGAAATATTTGGGAATTATACATGTTGTGTTAATGCAGAGCCCTTAAGGAATTTTGATTAACAGAGCTAGAAAGTGAAATATTGAAGTGATATAGGTAATTAACCTGATCCTCTGAAATAATTTTATCTAGGATATTATGTATTTAGCTCCTTGATTTACCTGGGAGCTGGTGACAATGCATCTCTATGAAAACAGGTAAGTATAAGTGTAAACGTCTCTTGACAGTGAGATGGGTAGAATATAAATTTAATAAATAATTAAGTTTCCTGTAGAGTCTAAAGTTCAGAAATTACTTTGTAACATTAATGGTAGCAAAAAACCAAGAGTTTGCAGCTACCACTGACAGACTGAATTCTTCAGTTTGCTCCAATCTGCTTTTTGGTTTTTAAAATACACATACATGTCCATGATTTTTATTGGTATGCAAAGTATGCCTAGAGTATGTCTGTGAACATACACAAGATATAAATATAAATGCATCAGAGAGTAAATTTGTAAATCTAGGTAACATGAATTACAAATAATTTATAATATTAGGTGTTATGAAACTCTAAATTCATTTCATTGATATTTTGGGATTATAAAACTATGGAAGAAATAGAAAATATTAGAGGAAAAAGCTAAGCACCTTTTTAAACTTTAGTAAAGCTTAGTAAAGCTTAAAAAGCTGCACTTCAGTTTGAAAGCTAAACAGTTTTTTAAACTTTAAAAAACCTGCATGTGAATCATTAAATATATCTTAGTACATCTTTCCAATTTAAAGACTCTATAAAATCTGTTCCTCTTTATTTTTAATATATTACTCTTTCAATTTAAAGTGGGTTGTGGAGGTGCTGAATCAGTTTGATATTGACAGCCTTATTGAAAAGCATTTTTGGGGAGACTTCTGGTTCTTTGCGGTAGCGACCGGTCATGGACTTGTGGATTCTCTGCACCCCCACAGCTAATTTTGCCCTGCCTGGAGACCCTAAATGGGTCTAAGTTGCCCCGGAGAGGCGATGAAGAAAGAAGAGTGCTCCAGCAATTCTGGAACAGTGGCAGCCATTCCATTTGCATTTGCAGCCTGGCCATATTGCATTGATCAGCCCAAGCTACTAGCAAGTGAAGTCCAAAAGCACTAACCAGCACAACTGTGAACAGCATGCTTGAAACTGGGTGAGGAATTCGATCTTCTCTTTTCCATTCTACATTTAATTTTCTGGAAAAGATCCCCAAGAAGCAAAATATCTCCGAAAGGGAAGGAGAGGGATTTCCGCACCACCCTTATACTAACAGAGGCAGTGAATTAATCTTTTTATGGAGGATCAAAATATATGGAAGTGAAATAAATATAAAACCTGAAATTTAAAACTTAAATCTGGATAAATCTAAAATTGTTTGAATGGTTAAGACTCTCATTTTAAAGATAATTGTTTATTTTGGAAATTGAAAAAAAATAGTTGCTGACACCTAGTGGTGGATGAAGACTATGGCAGCTATGACTTTAATATAAATCTTGGAAAAACCTGGGAAAAGCTAATTGTGTTTGTGACCTTTTAACAACAAAGAATAGCTGTGACAAAAAAAGACAATAATCTTGGCTGTAGACAAAGAGAGAAATATAAATTTCAGAAAAAAACTTTTTTTGAACTATTTGGATTACAAATCTCTATTTAATTGGGACTCTAAAGCTATTTGCAGAGAAAAGAAAGGAAGAGAAATACTTAGATTCTTGGCCATCATGGATCAGAGACATGTAGAAAGAACATATCAAGAAAACATAAATACTTCACAGGAGGAGATATATAGTATACTGCAACTAACTCAAACAACAATGACTTTAAACCACAAAGAAATCCAAAATAACTTTGAAAATATAAATCAATCTATTTCTAAGTTAATTCTAAAACAAAAAAAAATCCCAGAAAACAACAACAGAGAAGGAGCAGATAAAACAGATAAATGGATATAGAATTGAGAATAGACACTTAAAGATGGAACTTAACAGAACAAGGAAACATGATTTAATCCTAGTGGGGAAAAATCATAAGAACTGGACAAAACAACTTATCCCTTAAGACTATAAAATAAATGTGAGGACAAGAAAACAGATTAGATAAAATGGACTGTAGAGATGTCAGGAACATGGGAGAGAAAGGAAATGATAAGGGAAGCAGAGAGAAAGAAAAAGAAAAAAGATTTTCAACAAACATGGAAAGACAGAAGCCCCGTACTAAGATACTTCACTTAATTTACTTTTTATATCTACAGCAACATTTCCAAACATATGGAAAAACTTTTTGATTCAGCAAAATACATTGATTAAAAAAGATATTGGGCAAAGGAAAAAGACTAAAGTGGAAACCAAGAAAACAGATGATGGGGCTTACCAGAGAGAATACTTAAAAAAGAAATATTTGTTTGAATATGGTTAAAGAAATAGAAAAGGTTTGGATTATATATGTCATTCTAAAAGGGATGAATTCCCTAAATAATATAGTATGCTTTTTCCCTTTTTTATTCTCTTTCTTGTGGATTATGGATTATAGAAATCAATTGTTAGTGATTGTTTTACAAATGTAACCCAGACAACACACTGTTCACCAATTATTAAGTGATTTATGTTTTAAAAAAATCAATAAAATATATTACAAAAAAAGAGAAAAACATTTTTTGGAATCAATTTGTATTTCTTAAAAAAAAACAGCAGATGGTTAACAAGGCTGACACTTAGTCTGAGGCAATTTTATGTATTTCAAGAGCAATCAGTCACTATTTCTATACCTCCATTTCTATATTCTATTCTGCTGTGCATCTAAGAGAGGAAAATGCTTAAGCAAAGCACTTTAATGATATTGATGACTAGTGCTGTGCTGAAAATGTATTCTGCATGTTTTGTTGAAGGTGCCACTTCCACTGTTCAGTTCCTCCCCCCTAAGGATACATTGAGGAAATTCAATATTCTGGCCGAGACCATTGTTCTTTCTTTTTGCCAGCTTCCTCTCATCCACCAATCTGGTCTCTCTTTGCTAGGTTTTTGAGAGATTTCATGCTGATGAACAAACAGATATAGAGCCAAGGATCCCTTTAGATAATTGCTTTCCAACACAGCAGTTTGTAAGCATGGCTTCCTCCCCCAATTCCTGTCCCAGGAAGGGTCTAAGACAAGTCTCTGCAGTTGCCTCATTGCTGTCACTTTGCCTCAGTCATCTCACCCTGTCCAACTAACCCTGTCCAACTTGCCATGGCCACCTCACCATGGAACAACTTGCCATAGCCTGCTCGCCGCAGGACAATTCAATGTAGGTTAACTAAAGAAAGAGACAAGTGAATTGTAGCAGGTCTTATCTTGCTTTAGATTTGAACTTTATCAAGTTAGAAATCCTCGAGGGTGAGCCAGAATGTGGAGTCACTTACGCCTCTTGTCCCTCTCTTGAGTTATCTGGTATTGAATTGTCCTGTGGTAAGTTGTCCCATGGTACACTGACCATGATGAGTTGTCCTGCAGCAAGTTGGCCATGATGAGTTGGCTGCAGCAAGTTGTCCCATGCTGCAAAAAAAAATATGGCAAAAAGAGGCATTTCTATTTTCTCCAGTGTAATGAAAAAACATGTTGCATTTCTCTGTGTCAGTGTACATTTTCAAACAAGGATGGTGCTACATACATATTACAGCTGTGTATATCTGAGTGATATATATCTGTGTATATGTGTATATCTGAGGGACGCGGTGGCTCAGTGGGTTAGGATGCTGAGCTTGTCGATCAGAAGGTCGGCAGTTTGGCGGGTCGAATCCCGAGTGCCGCATAACAGAGTGAGCGCCTGTTACTCGTCCCAGCTTCTGCCAACCTAGCAGTTCGAAAGCACATAAAAATGCAAGTAGAAAAATAGGGACCACTACGGTGGGAAGGTAACAGCGTTCCATGCGCCTTTGGCATCTAGTCATGCCGGCCACATGACCACGGAGATGTCCTCAGACAAGCACTGGCTCTTCGGCTTTGAAACGGAGATGTGCGGGGGAACCTTTACCTTTACCTTATATCTGAGTGACTGAAAAATTAATTAAGGCAGGTGCATATATATTGCTTTATGTGTGTATGTGTGCATGCAGGTCTAATCAAGGTGCACATATATATGTTGCCTTGGTGTATATTCATATTTCCTCTCTTCCTTAGTGTTGCATCAATAAAGTAGAATATTTGTAGCTCAGGGTTGAAATGAGGGTTAGGTTTAAACATGAAATGTCTGCAAGAAAACAAGTAAGCTCAGAGAGCACCAAGCATCTCTTATTTGTGATGCATCTCTGTATATTTGTCCATATGTGTGTGTAGGGAGGACTGCATACTATGTGCACTTGGTCAAGCAATAGGTGAAAGGAGAGGGACAATTTAAAATGTAGCAATCGGCAACATTTTGAACTACTTCCCAACTGCCTCTTCCATGTAGTAGGACAATTTGTTCTGATATTTTTTTCTCACCAGCCCTCAGCCTGCTAAAATCCATTTTAGACTTTGTCTTTGCTGGTTTCTCTCCATATCACACCTGGTCTTGTTCTGTTCACTTTTTTATTATCCTTTGTCCCTTTTGCACAATTTAATTCCAATATGTCATTGACTTAAGAAGAATGAAAAGGACCAGGGAGGCTGCGGAATAGGTGATGAGGGGAATCCATCAATAACAGCACACTTTGCTTCCTTACAGTGATAAAATAATATCAGAAACACCAACAAAAGAATTCAAAAGAAAATTCAAAAAACAGATAAAAGAACAGACCAAGATAAAAATACGGTACTGTCACTGAGGTGTGAAAATCTGAAGGCCAACTAGTTCAAGTCAAGTAGCTTGTCATACCTGGAATCTTGATAATTTTCAGTCAAGAAGATAAATTTCTGCAAAGTCAAAAATGAAATGCACATCTCTCTCAAGGGTGCAGTGTCTATGAATAGTTTGATATATATATTTTTAGTTGGTATAGATGGGAAGGGTTGTGCACTTGTCTTCACATCATTCTTTACTCCTGGTGGCTGCCCAGAAAGTCCCTGCAATTCTCTTGGAAAAATTTCAGAAGTGGTTTGCCATTGCCCGCTTTGTAGGGCTGTGAGAGAGTGACTGGCTCAAGATCACCCAGCTAGGTTTGTACCACTTTCTAGCCTGGTGTTTTTATTACTAAATCAAAGTGGCTGAATAGATAGCTAGGTTGTTAACCATTTTTCCAATTGTTATATCTTTACTTTCTTAACAAGCTTGACGTCCACTCACTTAGTGTAAAGCTAGATTATAGAAGCAAGTGGGTTTAAGTGGGTCTGGTATAATTAATGAATCCTAAGAAGATTGTTAAGAAAAGTATGTTATTGAGAGAAAACAGGAAAACAAGAATAAATGTAATTATTTTACAGAAGACCATGCTGATTTCTGTACTAGTTACATCTGGCCTGGAGAATAACAAGTGTCGTACATGGCTATCCATCACACAATTCACTTTTGGGGTAAGTAACCTTGTATAAAATGCAGAAAAACAGTAAGAAGTTGTAAAGTGTACCTTTCTGAATCATTCTATCCTTGAAAACCATTTCTATTTCTATTATATCCATATACTGATTCATACAGTACTTGCCCGTGTTCGTTTGAGTCAGCTTTCAAACCACGACTTTCTGGGTCTTCCCCTCTTGTTTATCCATTCAGTCTTCCTCCAGATACTAATTCTGCAAATTGATTCTCATTCATTTTCTCTGTATGACCAAGCTATTTCAGGGTACGTATTTCATACTGGCCATTCAAGTTTGTATTGTTAAATGTACCTTTAATTTTATGTTTGCTTAAAATACTCCATAATTCAACCCTGTATAAAACTTTATTATATACATTCACTAAATCAATACAATACCTTTTCTTTCTGATACTTATTCATTTTTCCATGATTGCTGAAGAGCAAAAATTTAGTCTATTTTTTGCCCAGAATAAAATTGCACTACAGTTCCCAGATATTGTTCACAGGAATCTCTTTTGTGCTTTCAAGGATATTTCACCCAAATCTCCCAATATCCTATTTCTTTCCCCAAAGGATTTTCCACCTTCCCTTTGTGTAAGAGAAAGATAGCTACAGTATGTTCTTTCAGTAATCAGGCACAGGTGCTGCCTTCATACAAATGTTAAACAACTTGCACAGCCACTCTATAAGCATTTTGACATTTCTCCAGTTACACTGACTACATTTGCAACCTTGCTATTTTTTAATGTTTTCACAACATTTCCCCCCCTCAGTCATCACTTAAGGTACCACTTGGCTGGTTGTTCTTCACTTCTGGAAAGGAGGCACAGTCTCATTTAGAAAAACGCATTTGAGCAGTTTCAGGTGGGTGTAAGTGACTTTTCCCATGTCTATTGTTCCTTGGGTATAGGAATGTTTCTTTATTTTCCAAGGATTTGTTCTTTTATACAATAGCCCTTAAGACAAATCTGTTTTCTTTGTTATACACTATGTAATTTAGAATCAAACCATAGCATTCACTGCCTAAATTATTTAGAAATTGAATAGATTCAGAACTGGTTATCAAATTATAGCATTCCTTTTAGACCAGGGGTGTCAAAATGCTGGCCTGCAGGCCGGCTTCATCATACCGAAGCCACGCACACCCCATTGCCAGCAATGCAAAAAGAGTAACGATACGTCACGACACGTCATGTTTTTTAATCTGTTTTTAACTTTTGTATTTTTTGTTTTAACCACCCTGTAAACCGCCCTGAGTCCTTCAGGAAAGGGCGGTATATAAATATAATAAATAAAATAAAATAAAATAAATAAATGTGATGTACAGAGTTTGACACCCATGTTTTAGACAGTTCATCAAATCCTGCTGTGCTGGCAACCCAACTCTAAAAATGGAGAATTTATGAAGAGAAATCACAGGAGTGAGAGGCTAAGATACAGAAAAACAACATGAAGCTGGAAGAGATTTTCCTCAACAGAAAAATCATGCTTTCCCTCAGCTTGATACTTGGAAAGATGTTTCAGATGACATACATAGTTCAACAAAAGCACTGGGAGAAAGATGGATCAAAGTTAAGATTAGAAGCATGGTTATTTTATTTTGAGGAAGGAGAAATAAAAGCAATACTAACTGATTATTACAAATATAATAATTCCATAGATGTATTTTAAGAGTCTCCTTCAGAAATGTTGACAGAGGAGTAACCACTGAAGCCTTATTTAACTACATATGGATTGCACGTTCTTTGTAGAGTAAACCAACCAACTAGAAAGGCTTAATACATAGCATAGTAAGCAAACAGAATGAGAGCAACTGTCAAGCAATTGATTTAATATTATATTCACTGCTTCTTATATAAAGGAGTCGTGAAATTATTTCTACTAAGCTTTATATGTAAAAAGACAAGAGCAGTAGTCAATTTCTAATTGTCCTTGAAAAATTAAGATTCAAACTTCTCATAGCAAAGAATATGAATATAATGAAGACATGGCATCTCATTAATTAATTCTTTGATAAGCATCTGGATTGAATGCGATCTGGACTGGGGCATCTGCCCAAATCTGATATGCACTGTGCCAAGATGGAATAATATTTCAGTATACATGTGGTGTGTTTCTGTCTCTGTGTATAGAACAGACATACAAATACAGGGAGTATTGGGATAGAATGGAAATTAAGTCTTTAGATATGGTATCTATCTGTCCTTCTGTCCATCCACTTATTTATCCATCTTGAATATATTCACATCATTTTTATATATAGCTTTGTCTTGATGTTTGTCTGCCTTCTCCTTGATAAGTTTTCCTTGATTTTTCCTAACTGCAATTCTGATTGCATCAGCTACATAATATTATTTCCATAGAAAACACCAACCTTTCCATTTAAAGCTTCTTCTTTACTCTCTGAATGTTATCCTTGCCATGTTTAGTAACCGCATTTTCCACTCTCTTTTGAAATACTTACATGGAGCCTGACTAAAATAAATCAAGCATATAATAAACCACTCAAAAAGATGTCTCAGGCTTCCCACCTCAATTACTAAATCTTGAATAAGAATTGTATCCAACTAAGTGACCTCAAACAGATAAATTGCTAGAAACTGTTTCAGGTGTCTGTATCCTGCAGATAAGACTTGACCCATTTAAGACATAACATTTTGTTTAAAAACCTAACATACTAGCTGCCGTTATTTTTTTTTAAAAAAATGGTATCATATGTTTGCAGTGATAAACCTGAATATTTTAATGCTTTAAGTTAATTCACATAATCTTCTAATTAGTTTAAGTACTCATCATTTTAAATTAGGACATTGATTTTAATGCAGTTGGAATAAAATGGAACAGTTTTATAATTATAATCAACAATGAGACATACTAGTGAATAACAGGGTTTAAAATGTACCTTGGGATACTTAGTACATTGTGTTTTTTAAAAAATGTATTACACTAAATATTTGTTTTTCAACTCATATAACTGACCAATAGCAAAATTAACTGAGATTTTGTTATTAGCCACATATTTTTACTACTGTAGAATATTTCAATATATGCAAGACAATGTTAATTCCCTATACTACAATCCTCCATCACTGTTCTAATCAGCTAACATGATAGTTACACTGATAGAAGCTATTACAGTGCCAGGGATGAGGGATTCCGAGCATGATTCCCCTCTCGACTTGCCATTAGTCCCTTATGCAGTCCATTAGCAGAAAGCTTTGATCTTATCTTTCTCTTTTTTCCCTTTATTCCTCTGGGCTTGGAAACATACAATATGGAAGCCATGTTTCTTGCCTCAAGCTAACATTTTTTTATAGGAATTCTCAGCCTATTACAGGCCATTTTCTCATTTTTCTCACTAAAATGTCATTTTTTCTCTAAAAATTTAAAAGATACAGAATTATTTTTCAGTGATTAGGGCTTATGTTAAGAATGTTTGCAAAGTGGATCTCTTCTGCAAAGGAAGTGTATTATCTTGGCTCTTTAGTAATAACAAATGGTTTTCAGAATAAAAACTTCTTTTCTAGAAAACACATTAAGGGACACTTACTAGATAAAACTTGGCCCAGGCTACATTATTACTGCAGGTAATCCTTGACTTAGAACCACACCTGGAATTAAAATTTTGTTCGTTAACAATGCAATCATTAAATGAGTCATCACATGACTGTATCTGATTTTATAGTCATTTTACCATGGTTGTTAAATGAATCACACAGTTGTTAAATGAATCCAGCTTCTCCAACTTGTTGAAAGCCAATTGGGAAGGTTGCAAATCATAATTACATGCAGGGCTTTTTTTGTCATAGAACGCTCAGAACGGAGTTCCGGCACCTTTTTTGGATGGAGCCTTGTAGGGTAGGCAAGGCTGGTTGTATGACATGTGTGAGTTCTGGCACCTTTTTCTTTTAGAAAAAAAGCACTGATTACATGATTGCAAGTTGCTGCAACAATTGTAAATGTGAATGCACCCAAATTGGTATGACAGTTGTAACTTCAAGATGAGTTGTAGGTAACTTTTCCCAAAACCATTTAACTTTGAAGTTACAGTGTTAAGGTAAGTCAAGCACAGTTATGTTGCCTGATACACCAAATCAGCATGATAGGCTCCAGTAGAACTCAATGTTTATTATCTATTAATTTTTCCATACACCTTTATCTTCCTCAAACCTTCCTGTTGATTAAAATGGCTAGTTCCTGCATCTTGGGCATTAGCACTTTTCACTTTTACATCTTCACAGTTGCCAATCAGAATTCAAAGAATGTAACAGGAAAAGAGAGGAGGACAATGTAGAGCAAATGAAAATTAAAGTCAAGATAAGGAAAGTTTCTTTTACTGCTCCTTAGCAAGAAAGAAATAGATAACTCATGCTTCAGAAATAAATGTGTTTCATCTCTCGGTGTTGGAGCCATTACTTAATTGCTGTTGGAGAGTGGAGAGCATTTGAGTAGCAGTTCAGCCCTAATATGCAATGTAGACATATGGGAAATGGGCAATAGTGATCAAATATTATTGGGAATGTCTTTTAATTTGTTGAAAAAATCTGCCCTGACATTGCTCTCAAAATAATTATTTGTTCCTTATCACAGATCTCAAACAAGTTTTTTTCACAGGTTTTATCATTTGAAGAAGAAGGACAGAAACCAAATAAGCTGCTAGGTATGTTTGATTCAGGGGAGCAAGGCCCTAATACCAAAATCATAGCAAATCATACTTCATAAACCCTGACTCTGCAATTATGGATTTCTTCATACAGATTTAACTACCCAGTTTATGATAACACGAGTGCTACCGCTTCAAGAGCCAAAGGCAGAAATATGGAAGATATTTAGAGGAACACTTGTTTCTTCTCTCCTGAGTAGTTCAGTTTCTGCAGACCAAGCTGATAGCACTACCATCTCTGGAAGCTGGGAACTTCTGGCATAAAAGATCAGAGCAATAAACTGTTGGAACACCTTCTCTAATTGTACCTTGTATTTTGACTCCAATCCACAATTGAATATTTGGACTTTGCAATTACTACCTGGAATTCTGGAAAATAATTATGTTGTTTTGAAACCTAGTTCAGGCTACAGCAGGGGTGTCAAACTCAATTTCATTGAGGGCCGCATCAGCATTGCGGTTGCCCTCAGGGGGCCGGGTGGGTGTGGCCTACTGGGTGGGCATGGCCAGCTCTACATCGTTCGCATCAAGGGTGCCTATGGGGGCCTGGGCAGGAGTGGGACAGATCTGAGGGTCTCTGGCAGGAGGAGGGTCTCTGAGCCAGGGCCAAGGCAGTGGGGGCCGTTCCCTCATTGTTTCCAGGATGGCTTCGCGGGCCACATAAAACCACTTTGTGGGCCGGATCTGGCCCCCGGGCCTTGTGTTTGACATGTCTGGGCTACAGCTATAGCTTTATATAATGATTATACTACGAGAGTTTCTGGTACTAATGCAATGTAAGGACTGTTGCAGAAGAATCAGGCTTCTGGTAAATTGGCATAATTAACAGTCATCATTAGAAACATACTTTCAGCCCAATACATTATATATTACGCATATGAACTGAGCTGAATCACATTTGGGCTCACCACCCGTGTCCTTGTATCATCACATCTAGTGCCTTCAGGAAAAGGACTCAGGCAGTCACAAAAAGGGTCAGAACCTGGCCAGTGGGTGCTCTCAGTCAGTTGCAGGACTGCTTTGAAACCACTGACTGGAGTGTATTTGAAGAACAAGATCTAAATTCATATACAGATGGCGTACTCTCTTATATTAGAACATGCACGGACAGTGTAACAACGGATAAGTGCATTAGAGTTTATGGGAACTGTAAACCCTGGATGACTGCAGAGATACGAACACTCCTGAGAGCCCGGGATTCTGCCTTTAAGGCGGGGGACAGGGACAGATACAGAGAGGCCAGGGCAAATCTCAGAAGAGGCATTAGGATGGCAAAACAACAATACAAACAAAAGGTGGAGAACCATTTAGCGAACAACGATCCGAGGCAAGTATGGCAGGGACTGCAGCACTTAACCAACTATAAGGGCAGCACGAGGAGCATGGCAAACACCGATGCCTTGTTGGCTGAGGAGCTGAATATCTTCTTCGCCCGCTACGAGGTTAAAAGACCAGACCCCGTAGCCTCTGCTGGCCGGCCTTCTGACTCTCAGCCACTCACCCTGTGTGAACACCAAGTGAGAGCTGTATTAAAGGCTGTGAATCCCAGCAAAGCCGCAGGCCCAGATGGGGTGCTGGGGATAGTGGTCAGGAATTGTGCCGATCAATTAGCAGGGGTCCTGACAAGGATTTTTAACATCTCCTTGCAAACGGCATGTGTACCATCATGCTTGAAGGCAGCTACCATTGTCCCAGTCCCCAAGAAAACTGCAGTTGAGTGCCTGAATGACTACAGACCTATTGCATTAACGTCTGTAGTCATGAAATGCTTCGAAAGATTGGTTCTCCAACATCTTAGGACATGCCTCCCACTGGACTTTGATAAACATCAATTTGCCTACAGGGGAAATAGGTCGACAGACGATGCCATAGCTACTGCTTTACACTCTGTAGCAAGTCATCTCGAGAAACCTGGAAGCTACGTCAGGATGCTTTTTGTTGACTACAGCTCGGCTTTTAACACCATTTTGCCGAGCATTCTCATCGAGAAGCTGACTGACTTGAAATTCTCCCCCGCTATCTGCGATTGGATTCAAGACTTTCTTAGGGATCGGGTACAAACAGTGAGGGTCGGGTCTGCTTTGTCCACCCCCCTGAAGCTTTGCACCAGCACGCCACAGGGCTGTGTGCTTAGCCCCTACCTGTACTCTTTATACACTTATGATTGTGTATCATCTGACCCATCCACTGCGATAATCAAGTTCGCAGATGATACAACTGTGGTGGGTCTTATTACAGGTGGGGATGAGATAGCATATAGGGCGGAGGTACAAAAACTATCCATATGGTGTAGTAACAACAACTTGCACCTAAACATCAGCAAGACGAAAGAGATGGTGTTAGACTTCCGGAGAAAAAAAGAGGAACCTGCCCCACTTTACATCGGGGAGGACTGTGTAGAGAGAGTTCCCTCCTTTAAATTTCTGGGAGTCTACCTCTGTGAAGATCTGACCTGGAAAGTTAACACAACCAGGTGGCTAGAAAGGCCCAACAGAGGCTTCACTTTCTTAGGATCTTGCGGAAGAACAGGGTAGAACAACAGCTAATGACCCTCTTTTACCGGTCTACTATAGAGAGCATCCTCTCATATGGTATTGTGGTTTGGTATGCCGGTCTGACAGCCGCGGATAGGAAAGTATTACAGAGGGTAGTGAGCACAGCACAAGACATTGTGGGCTGTTCCCTGACACCACTGGATGACATCGCCAGGGCTCGTTGCCTTGGAAGAGTGAGGAAGATTCTCAGGGATGACTCACACCCTGGACGGTATCTCTTTACTCTCCTACCATCCGGTAGGAGATATAGGAATATAGCCAGCCGTACCAACAGGCTGAAGAACAGCTTTTATCCGTGGGCTGTTAGGCTTTTGAATGGGATATAATCTTATGCAGAGTTGACTTGGGAGGCCGGTGTGTGGTGTAGTTGGTTCACATAGTGTGGTGGGATGGAGGGTTTGTTGTCACTGTGTGTTGGGGGGAGAGAGCACAGGGGGAGGCTCAGCTAATCTCAATGTACACATGTTGTACTTTGAAAATAAAGGTTTTATTTATTCTTTTTTCTTTATAGATTTTTAACTATACTACTAAAACAATTACTATATTCTTCTCTTAATCAAATTCCTGGGTGTGCAGCTAATGAGTAGGCTGGCTTGGTCGCTAACAGCGAGACACTGGTGAAGTGTGCACAGTAGCGCCTGCATTTTCTGTGTCGCATGAAGAAAGCACATCTTTCTTCTCCTATTTTTACCACTTTCTACCGGGGGACAATCGAGAGCATCCTGTCATACAACATCACAGTCTGGTTTGGAAGCATCACTGCTTCAGACAAGAAGGCAGTGCAGAGAGTGATGAGGATGGCTGAAAAGATCATTGGAAGTTCCCTCCCTCCCATCCAGGACATAACACAGAAGCGTTGCTTGAGCAGGGTCTGTAAAATTATCTGGGACACTACTCATCCTCTTCATAATGTGTTTTCCCTGTTACCTTCTGGAAAGAGGCTTCGTAGTATCTGAAGCAGAATATCCAGATTGAACCATAGTCTCATTCCATACAGCATTAACCTTGTGAATTCTCAAGCTTCCTCCTTCCGTTATGTATTCAAGATGGACAGTATTTAATATTTATTTGTTATGTGTATGTAGGGGTGTGGGTCTATACATATGTTGCATATAGTATGGTTAGGTGTGTGTCACGTATGTGTTCCACTTTGAGAGCAGACAACTAAATTTAATTTTTGATGTGTGCCGTTATGCCCACAGTAAAAAAATGACAATTAAGGTTATCTTATCATAATTATTTATATTGTATCTATCAGGTTTCTTAATCAGCCTGTGTGGAGCCCGTGTGGAGTGCACTGCCAGGCAGTCTCTATGGAGAGAACATGCTCAACTGCTATATTCCACATCAATGCCAAAACCAGGTACTTTTGCTGCTTGTAGTAGAAAATTCTGGCTTATTACAAGACCTGAACTGAAATGAAGCAACCCTGGCCAACTGATACTGGTATGTGTGTTTCAGAGAGAGGGAGATAGAGACACTGAAGGCTTTGCATGAATTGGCATAGCCTGAACAGCCCTTATTGAAACTCAAATACTTTGGCCACCTAATGAGAAGGAAGGACTCACTGGAGAAGAGCCTAATGCTGGGAAAGATTGAGGGCAAGAGAAGAAGGGGACGACAGAGAATGAGGTGGATGGATGGAGTCACTGAAGCAGTAGGCGTGAGCTTAAATGGACTCCAGAAGATGGTAGAGGACAGGAAGACCTGGAGGAACATTGTCCATGGGGTTGCGATGGGTCGGACATGAAAATTACAAGATTAACTTGGAATTAATATACATATATGGCTTTGAAATTTGGGGACTAAAAGTGCTTTTGAGACTTTTTTTAAAAAAAGAGACTTGAAAAGCTTGTAATATAAGTTTGGATTTAAAAAGCTGTTAGGAGAACTGTGGGGAACTAGAGAAGGAGGGAGGCTGTTTAATGAATATCAATGGGCTGAGCATTATTCCAAAAATACTTTAATAATAATAATAATAATAATAATAATAATAATAATAATAATAATAATAATAAGTTGGAAGGGACCTTGGAGGTCATCTAGTCCAACCCCCTGCTAAGGCAGGAAACCCTATACCATTTCAGACAAATGGCTGTCCAGTCTCTTCTTAAAAACTTCCAGTGTTGGAGCATTCACCACTTCTGCAGGCAGGTTGTTCCACTGGTTAGTTGTTCTAACTGTCAGGAAGTTTCTCCTTAGTTCTAGGTTGCTTCTCTCCTTGACTAGTTTCCATCCATTGCTTCTTGTCCTGCTTTCAGGTGCTTTGGAGAATAGCTTGGCTCCCTCTTCTTTGTGGCAGCTCCTGAGATATTGGAACACTGCTATCATGTCACCCCTCACCCTTCTCTTCATTAAACTACACATACCCAAATGATTATTTGTTTAAATAAGGAGGAAGAATTATTTGATGTTTTAAATGCATTGACTTGGAAAGTTAGTTGGCAAAGGAAGAAAGCTAGAGTAAAATGGAAGAAAATAGGGCTTTGATCTATTAGATGGAATATTATATTATTAATTAGATGTTTGAATATGGTGGAGAACAGATAGTTGTTAGAAATAGAATGATTATAACTAGAAAGATAAGATTTGTAATTAGGATATTAGATTTTGGTATGAGAAGACAAACAGGAAAATGCTAAGAAGTTTGAACAAGGGAAGCTTTTGGTTACCCAAATATAACTTAGTTTGAAATTATAAACAATAGACACATTTTGAACACCGATGGGAAATTAAAACTGAAAAAAAAAAGCAAAACCAGGATACTGATTGAATACATGGATATTAAGTGCAAATGCAATTAAGATATGTTTTGGTTAGAAAAGATATCTTAAACTGACATTATTGATATTATTAGAGAATGTAATAAAGATGTTGATATTCAATTGTATATCTATTAATAATAAGAATTGTATTTGCCTAGTGTGGGAAAACAGATATCACCAGAAGAAGAGAGGAAACATTAGATGGTGCAATATTAGATTTATACTGAAGTAGTTAATATATACCACTGAATTACTAATGGACCCAGACAACACGTTGTTTATTAAGTATTTGATTTAAAACTAGAAAATTAATAAAATATTTATATAAAAAAAGAAAAATATTTGATTCCCACCCAAAAAGATGGTATACCAATAATATGGTACATTCATGTTCCAATTAATACAAAATACACTGGGAGGGTACTTTTTTCCATTGCCTGGACACAACAAGGTAAACCTTTTTACACATTTAACCTATAAAATATTAAATAACCAAGGGGATCTCACCTCCAGCTCAGTGTTGAATCATTTGCGAGTCATACTGTTTATTTCTTACAACTTTTCAACTCTATATTTATGTCAAACATTCCCTAATTCAAGCCTATTCCACATTAGGATATTCTGTCTAAATCAGCAAATAATGCAACATTATTCCTCACATTGATACTCTGCTCAGTTTCATCATTTCTCGGTTTTGTTCATTCTTGTGTCTTGTACTCTGTGAACCAGAATTCTGCCCGACTCCTTCCCAGACGTGCTTATCAAACTAATCTTGTAGTTCATGCTTGTTACCTTCCCCGTATTGCAGTCAATAACTAATCTGTAAGACACCTTACATATAGAAAACTGATAACAATCACTGATACTTTTTTTTTATAAAGGAAGAATAATGACATTCTTCCAGTTGCCAGGCACAATGCAATCTATAGATACATTAAACAAATTTATTTTGTTAGTAGACAAGATCCATTTATACCAGCTGCATCTGCAGTCACATCATTTTTCAACATATATAGTATTTATAACTGGTTTTTTGATGTTGCAGTTTTGGAGTCAAGCATTTGCAGTATTTGCTTTATTTTAACACTGATATTTTCATACATTACTCTTAAATATAGTTCCATCCCTTTTTAAATTAAATTTAACTCCACTTTTATTTCATCACTTTCATTTTTAATTACAATCACTCTGCTGGAGGCTCTAAACATTTTTGTGCTATTCTGAAACATAATTGTTTTCATTCTGTTCCAATATATCCCACATCTGTCTCAATAAAAGAGAACATATGTAGCTCAGAGGTGACTTTTGGAGTCCTTGGTGCTCTGAGTCTGATTGTTTGCCTGCAAATATTTCATAACCGAACTAGGTATCATCATCAGTGGCAATGAGTGTGCAGCTTGCTCCCCACTTATATACAGTATACAGTAGCTTTCCTTGCTAGTTTTAGTGCTGATGTGATTTTCTCGTTGATAGTTCATTTTTTGCAGTATGATTTCCTGCTTGATTAGTTTTTTGGTGTTAATGCTTGATTTTCTTGGTGTAGGCAGCTTTATTCTGGTCTTGTTTTCTTCTTAGCTTTTTTGTCTTTTTTGAAAAAAAAATTATTAGTTTTTATAGGGTTAAAAAGGAGGGTAGGGAAATGGGGGTTTGGGATAGGGTAGAGGAAGGGTTGGGGGTGAGGGTTGGGGTTTCCCCCAATAACATTCAAAATTTGGCAAACAGCATGTTGTCTGGGTAAATGTACATAAATAAAGATAATAAAGCTAACAATAACATTGATAGGTATAATAAATTATCAAAAACAATACTAAATTTTCAATGTATGATATCATTCTTACTCAAATAAATTCAAAATTGCATATCACATTCCTTTCTCTCTAACTCGCTTATCTAGCCATTGATAAAATTTATTCCAAGTTCTATAATAAACTAAATGTTCTTTCTCTTCAATCTCTAAAGTTAGTCTATCCATTTCTGCACAATCCAATATTTTCTTAATTAATACGTCTTCAGTCGGTAACTTTTCATTTTTCCAAAATTGGGCATACATAATTCTAGCTGCTGTCAATACATGTAACATTAAGTATCCACTCTCCTTGTCATAGTTAGGGCCTATCATTCCTAAGAGAAACAATTCTGGTTTAAATTCTATTTGTTTTTTAATCATCTTCTCTAACCATAAGTGTATCTTAAGCCAAAGCCTTTTTGCTTTAGGACATGACACCCAGTATTTTTAAATATTTTAGCTAGTCTAACTGGCGTCATGTGCCATCTATAAAACATTTTATACAAATTTTCTTAATATGATACCGCTTTGGTTAATCTAATATTTCTATCCCATAGCTTTTCCCATTCTTCAAGCTCTATAGCAGTGGTGGCAAACCTGTGGCACAGGTACCAGAGGTGGCATCAGAGCCCTCCCTGTGGGTGCCCACGCCATGCCTCGGAGGGGGCAACTGTCCCTCTTCAACCAGCTGCCCCACACAGGTGTCCCTCCCCATGAGCAACATTGAAGTGACCACACCCACCCAATCTTCCATGACCACCACAGCCACACCCACTGAGTAGGCCACGCCCACCTGGCACCCAGTGATAATTAAGTGGGTTTTGGGTTGCAGTTTGGGCACTCGGTCTCTAAAAGGTTCGCCATCACTGCTCTATAGTATGTCCGACATTTTTTGCCCATATTATCATTGTTTCTTTAACTTGTTCCTCTTCCATCTTTAAGTTAAGCAGTAATCTATAGAGTTTTTTAATCAGCTTTTCATCTGTTTTTAGCAATGTAAGATCAAGTTCTGTCTGTTCCTTATAGAGCCCCGGTGCTTTTATGTCTTTTTCATATCTTGATTGAATTTGTAAATATGGCCACCATGATAGGTCAATACCTTGTTGTTGTAAGTCTTATCTAGATTTCAATCTTCCTTCATTGTCCAGTAAGTTTTTATATGTTACAAGTTTATCATAGTTAATTAAGTTTGGGTAAGCAAAGGCTTCTATTGTTGAAAGCCATTCAGGTATCTTAGTATAATTTTTTTCTTTTATTTTTTCCCATTCTAAGAGAAGTGCATTTCTTATAGCATGGTTCTGAAAGCTTTTTGGTCTTTTTTGAATGGTGTGTAAATGTGTTTTGCCTCTAAGTGACAAATACACTAAATAAAATAATCTACTGATTTCAACTTTCAATTACCGGTATATCTGACTAACATATATGAACCCAATTCATAGCTTCTGATATACCTCTGAAATACATTTTAGCTCTTTCACTTGTAATAAATTTATACCTTTATTATCCTGCATGTATTCATCAACTTTGCAACACATTTTATTAGTTTATGAATGTATGTATTTATTGCCTGTTATCATTTTTACTAATAACTCAAGGTGGTGAACATGTTGAACACACCTTCCTTTTCCCCACAATGACAATCCTGTGAGGTGAATGTGCTGAGAGAGGGTGACTATCACAGGGTGACTCTGCTGACTTTCATAGCTAAGGTGGGACTTGAACTCACAGTCTTTTGCTTTATAGCTTGGTGCCTTAACTACCATACCAAACTGACTGGTATAGACTTGCTTGTCAGCCTTAATTGTACCTCTGCTACATGAAATATTTCCTGTTAATGAGAAGTAATGTACTGGTTAGTATTTGTCTGTGAAGATATTTTCTGTGCAAAGGTAATAACTGCCTAAATTATGACAATTTAAAGGAAAGGTTGTAATGTAAAAGCATTAACAATAACTCTATAGAAATAAAGGTGAAATTTTGAAGCATTTTGAAGTAATTATGACATCGGTTACATGTATTTGATTAATAAGAATTAAGTGATCTGAAAATTCCTGAGCACTATTTTTATCTGATTACACTATTGACTATTTACCTTGATACATGCAAAAATTGTAAAAAAGTGAGAACATACTATTTTTATAGTACTTTAAAACAGAAAATTAAGCTGCAAAATTTATGAAGTATATTTATACAATGGAATTTTAATGAGAAGTAGCTTAAAGCTATCTTTAAAACTTTTCTGCTAAATTACAGGATATGAAACCCAGAAGAAAGTGCAGTAGATAGGAGTTAAAGATATGGGGAAGTATTCAGAGGCACATACACACACATGGACTTGATTTCACAATATTTTCTAAGCGATTATCTGGTGAGCCTCTCCCATATCCATCAACATTCTTTTAAGAGAATTAGAAAAATGTAATGCTTTTCTAAAGTATATTCCTTTCACCACAATTTATTGCATCTAAAAATTTCAGTCGCAAATTTACAATAAGGCTCCATCACAAATGTTTCTGTCTTGGAGCTTTGTTTCTATGGAAATCTTGGGAGAAATATATAGTATTTTAAAACATTATATGTTTTTGTGTGCTATCTAATAACTAACAAGGTTTTAGGAGGTTTTAGTTTCATATTCAGTCTCTTTGAAGAAGTCAACAGAAGGTCTTCTGTTGATCTAACTGGATCATGGTTTAGATCAGATATAATGCAGACTTTCATTACTAAACTGGAATTAAGTCCCATTGAAAGAAATGGACTTATTTCCAAATGCTGACACACACAATGCACAAAGTACAATGTTTATTGAATATGTATTTATTTACATCCCTTTATGTACATAAATGAAGGTAGTGACAGATTTTATTTTCCTGGGCTCCAAGATCATGACAGATGGGAACTGCAGCCAAGAAATTAAAAGACGCTTGCTCCTGTGGAGGAAAGCTATGGCAAATCTAGACAGCATACTAAAAAGCAGAGATGTCACCCTGCCAACAAAAGTACTTATAGTCAAGGCCATGTGTAGTGTATGCCCAGGTTTGAATCTATTGGTCGCGATTCACCTGGGCAGGTATAAAGAGACGCCAGGTAACCCCTTTGCTCCAGCTTCATTCCTGATCCAATAAAGAAGTACTACCCAGCTCAAGTGTCCGTCTCTCTGTGCGACCACGCTACATTGCACCATGGTTTTCCCAGTTGCAATGTGAAAGTTGGACCATAAGAAAGGCTGAGCGCCAAAGAATTGAGGCCTTTGAACTATGGTGCTGGAGAAGGCTCCTGCGAGTCCCTTGGACTGCAAGGCGATCAAACCGGTCAGTCCAAGGGGAGACCAACCCTGACTGCTCTTTAGAAGGCCAGATCCTGAAGTTGAAACTCAAATACTTTGGCCACCTAATGAGAAGGAAGGACTCACTGGAGAAGAGCCTAATGCTGGGAAAGATTGAGGGCAATACAAGAAGGGGACGACAGAGAATGAGGTGGCTGGATGGAGTCACTGAAGCAGTAGGCGCGAGCTTAAATGGACTCCAGAAGATGGTAGAGGACAGGAAGACCTGGAGGAACGTTGTCCATGGGGTCGCGATGGGTCGGACACGACTTCACAACTAAGAACAACAATGTATAGTTTTTATATCTTATAGTTTGCTGGTTTTCAAAAACAAAATGAAACAAGCAAACAATGATATTAAAGGTTGAAAGAACATTTGGTGTAACAAAAGATAATGCTGTGTTTTTCTTTTTTCCTGGAAGTATCTTAATTTTTATGAAGATGTTTCATGAAAATGAGTTCCAGTGTAAAAATATACTTATATTCAGCAGAGTACAAAAGCATTAAATAACTGTAACATCCAGAGAAGCATCAGAACCATCAATTAAACATTACTGCATAAATTGATGAATTATTCAGATTGTTAAAGGGACTTGCATTTTTAAAAGTTCAGTTATATATCAAATACAATTAGCATCGAGTGTTATACTTCTAGTATACACATAAAAAAATATATAGCTTATCGCTCCTCATTGTTCAATTCTGTGGCCATTCAAACCAAAGAACAATGGCTCACCAAAACAAATATTAAATCTAAATCCAACTTTTTATGAAACTAAACAAATATACACTCATTCTACTTCATCATTTACAGTATGTGAGGTTCCAGGCTGGAAGACATATCTGCAGCTTTGATATCACTACACTGGATCTACTGTAAAGTCATACGTAATAGGGCTGACTGTAAGAAATGAAAGCTGGGAATTGGAGAACGTGCTCATTCCCTTAGTAAAATTTAGGTTTGAATTGTGTGTCAGTTGGAATCCCACTAACATTTCATTGCCTGAAAGCTCTTAAGAAGTGACAAGTCTTGCAATTGCCCTATTTGGGCCAACTAATGTATTCCCTACTTTAACAAGCTGAATGCCTACTATCAGTAGCATAGAAATAAAAATTAACAGGCCCATCCCAGTAATTAATATTTAATTACTATTTATTATATACTCTGATCTGCTTCTTTTACTGCTTATATTCAAAGGTGCAGACACTGTGGTTAAAAACTCCAGACATAAAAAAGAGAGCAAAAATCCTTTTACAACTTTAATTTCATTATTATTCATACTGATTATTGTATTTCATTAAAATGAATATCAAAGCACTTTACACTAGAACTTTAAATGTTCTAATGTAAAAATATGAAAGAGTAAAAAGATAAAACCAATACTTAATCATTATTAGAACCAGATATGCACTATCTGACCTGCATTAATGCAGATAACCACTAGATGACAGCAAAGAGATAAAGAAAACTCTTCTCCTTTGTTGAAATCTAGTGTTCATGATCTTTGCAGTCCAGCCTAAGTAGGGAAGCTGACTAAAGGAGAAAGTATGCATCGTTGCCTTGAGTGAACTCAATGATATACTGTTCATTTTTGAATGCATAGATATAGCTTGTAATATTTATAAACATGTATTAAAAACATTCCTCCAACTGCACTGCAACTGTCTTTTAATCAGAAATGCTAATAAATTTTAAACACAATAATATTTAATAGAGCTATCTGGCATTTGGAGTGAGAGCCAATTTTCAAAATGTCACAAACACATAGCCTAAAACAAAAATAGTCCATTACCAAAATAAGGGGAAGAAAATTGTGTTAATCCTTTACAAGATATGCCAGGGAAAAGACACAAGCTTTTTTTAACTTAGATCTCATTATAGATAAAGCTTGTAAGCAGTAGTTCACTGGAAGCTTTTTGTAATATCTTCATTAGCATTTTTGTAATGAATCTACCCATCTTGCAAGTTTATTCATGCCAGACTTTAATCTAGCCTATTGGGAAAAGCCTGACACTGGATTGAATTCTAGAAAGCTGCTTTAGAGCAGGGGTCCCCAACCCCCACTCTGTGGATCAGTACCGGTCCATGGCATGCAAGCAACAGGTCCACACAAACAAGCAAAGCCCCATTCGTGGGATGCAGGCAGCACACAAAACCGTGCACTCTTTGGTCTGCAGAAAAACCTTTCTCCACGGAACCGGTCCTTGGTGCCTAAAAGGTTGGGAGCCTCTGCTTTAGAGTATTCAGGTGTGCAAATATAGCAGCTATATGAAATGTTTTAAAGCAGCTGCATCTTTTCCAGGATCATATGTTTGGCCATATGAAAAGTTGGCAATAGATGCTACGTTTGAACTCATGTATCCAAAGGATCTTTTTGGAAGCAAATCTAAAATGCTGCAAAATATGAAGTTATTTTATGAAATATAGAAACAGCTTCAAAATAAAGAGAGAGGAGAGAGGTATTTCTACTTGAACATTTACTCATTTTAAGAAAACCTCATGCTAATCTATCATAAACAACAGTAACAGTTGAAAGCCTTGTTGTCACCTCATTCACAGACCATACTAATAAGGTTCAAGGGATTATCACTTTATCTGGAATTTGGCAGGTTGTACAATTGCTGCTCCTTTTGACAAAAAAAAAAATCCAAAGCTATATTCATCTATATTATTCACCCAGGATCACACTGATTATAGATTTTTAATTTTTGTTTCTTTTGATCAGGCCGGCTGCAGATATTTTTTTTGTTCAGCTAGCATGATGTTAATGGCTGATATTTAAAATTAATTAATCAAGGAATCATATTGGGCAAACATCGTCTTATGCTTGTTGGTGTTAAAAACTACTGCATTCATTCTTCCATTAAGAATGTTTTGAAGAAGCCTCTGAGCTTTTTCCAGTAGTATGCAGAAAGCCACTTAAAAAGACCAAATTTCAAGCTGGATTTACAATGAAGCATTTTTATGACCCTGTCAGATGAGGTTCATTAATTCCAAGGCATAAGAATTTGAAGAACTGAAACTTTACCTGTGTAACTTGTATCCGATACTGGAAACCTCCTGTGTGGGCATTAATAACAGTCAAGACACTGAAAGGAATCAAACTGAATTTGGATTAGTGAATGTTTAATGAGCCATTTCCACAGCTGATGCACCAAATCAGTGTATCAGTGTTTTCGCTCACACACATGTATCCTTCAGTATTCTGTACTGTATCGCGTTCTGTACAATAATGTGTGAGAACATTTTAAAATACTAAATCACTCTGCCAGTGATCTTCAGGTGGCCAAATGAGAATCCTTAGGGAAATGACAACATGAAACTGCTGCTTTAACAAACTGAGTTCATGTGACTTGGACAGAGATAACAGCTCTCCTTAATTCAAAGACACTGTCCATTACTTCCCTTTTTGCATTCTAACCAGTCCTGAATTTTGATAGTGAACTAGAGAGCATAAGAGTGATTTTCCACTAATTTTCAAGGGAAAAAATCTTTTTAAAAGTATATGAATCTTCATTTGGATTTTACACACTTTCTTTAGCTAACACAAGACACCATATGGAGCCTGCTCATTGTGTGTGTAATGCAGTTACCATGTTTTTACTTATTCAACTGTTTGTATTCCGATTCTGATTCTGTTTGCATATGTTTAATTTTCCAGTTGACCTTCTAGTGTTTTATCATTGCTCTGTGTGAAAGATTCAAGATTCAATTTCCTGGAAAGTCTCTGGGTAAGTGTTTGTACTTTTAGTCATTGAACTAGCTTTTTACCTCCTTCCATTCAATCATGTCCAGTTCTCGAAGACTGCCAACAGTTTCATTGGCAAGAGTTTTTTTTTCCCCCAGAAGTGGTTTGCCATTACCTCTTCCCTAGGGATGAGAGAAAGTGACTGGTCCAAGTCACCATCTGGCTTTCATACCAAAGAAGGCACTAGAACTCAACGTCTTCTGGTTTCTAGCCTGATGCCTTGATCACTATACCAAACTGCTTCTCTTGGTAAAGCTAGCTTTACCAAGAAATTATCAATATGATTAATGTAGTATAATTTTCCTATGAGAAGTCTAGTAACATTTCCAGAGAATAAATCTCATATGTAACGGGGTAGGAGCAATTTCCCACACAAACATAAACACATTTGATATACCGTATTTTCCAGCGTATAAGACGACTTTTTAACCCATGAAAATCTTCTCAAACGTTGGAGGGTCGTCTTATACGCCCAGTCATCTTATACACTGGAAAATAGTACATAAATCAATCGAGCGCCCCCATTCTTGCAAAGCAACTTCAAGCCTCCTTAGTCCAGTCCCTCCTCCAACATGACTTTCCCTTCCCACCCCCAAGAGCCTCTAAGCCCCTTCCCCTCCCCCTTGCAAACGCCAGACCCCGGGAGCTCTTGCGTTTATTCCAAATGGTGGTTGGAAGGAAAAGCCCCTTTCGGCTCCGGCGTGGCTGCAAGTCGACGAGCCCGGGAAGGCACGCCCTCCCCTCTCACTGTGGAGGAAGCAGGGCAGGCTGGCGTCGGGCATGAGCCGGCAGGGCAGTCCTGTGCACGCGCGCGCTCCCCGGCTGCTAAGGAGTGCTCGGGGAGCTGTGGCAGGCACCTCACGCCCTTCCCTCTTAAGGCGGCAACGGGGGAGCCGTCTGGCGGGAACCGGCAGGGCTTTGCACCATCTGCATCAGACGGGTCTGAATCGGGCTTGTGTCAGACACTTGGCAACTGGCATGTAAGTATTTTCTGGTGTATAAGACGAAAAATCTTGAAAATCTTCTCAAAAGTCGGGGGTCGTCTTATACGCCCAGTCGTCTTATACGCCGGAAAATACGGTAACATAAGAATGCTCAAAAAAGCCCTGTTGGATGGGCATGGGTCACTTTCAGATGCAGAAAACAATTTATTTATTTGTTCATTCAATTTACATAGCCACCCACCTTACTTTTATGTGACTGTAGGTAACATACAATTAAACATTCTTTAAAAAACAACACAATATAAAAACAAATAACAATAGAAACGCATAGTAGCTGGGCCTAATTGCCCAGAAAATTAGCTTAAAAAGGATATTCTGCATCGCTACTTTTAATTGCTCCTGTCTTTATGATAAAAGATGTTATCATGTTTATTCAGCTATGTTATAGCTGAATCGCAATGTTGTATGCCTGTAAAAGCATTTCTTTTCCCCTTCTTTTGTTTTTTCCCCATATTCTCTTCTTTTTCTCTCATAGACATACATACAAAGTTATTGTTATGCTGTGTCCTGTGTCTTGCTGTCTGGTTCATGAATTATGTGTCTGCTTTACATTTGTGCCTTTTGCCAGGGTTGTTCGCTCATCAGAAGTTGATCGTTTTTCATCAGCTATGTTATATATAGTCATCGCATTCAACAACTGCCATTCCCTAGCAGAAAACAAAATCTATATATGTGATACAGAATTTAAATCCCTTTGGGGCCATTCTCTTTGGCACATCAAAATCTAAGCCTGACATAAAATGGTACCTAACCACTTAAATATATTTGCTGGCCTTGACAGGCATGATCTATTATCTTTGCAGTTGACACCGTAACACCATGAATTAAATAATGGTAGAACTAATATTCAGCCTACCTCCTCAAAAGTCAACAATACATTTAATCTTAAGCTAGCTAGAACAGACAATATACACATGTATAAAATAAATAAATTAAATCTTTATTTCTCCCAAGAATAAGGTTTAATTCGAGATGCTAGGTTATCTTGTTACAAATTAATAATAATAATAATAATAATAATAATAATAATAATAATAATAATAATAATGATGATGATGATGATGATGATGATGATAATAAAGTTGGAAGAGACCTTGGAGGTCATCTAGCCCAACCCCCTGCTCAGGCAGGAAACCCTATACCATTTTGGAGACAGGCAAGTCGTACATTGTGTAAAAAATATGACTTGCCTGTGTCCGAAAAGTCGTGGGAACATAGGGTGGAAAAAGTTGTCGAGAATGAGAGGGTGAAGATCTTGTGGGACTTCTGAATACAGACAGATTGCCATTTGGAACACAACATGCCAGATATCACAGTCATAGAGAACCGAAGCGTACAGTTGATTGATATTGCTGTACCAGGAGAGGCCAGAGTCGAAGAAAAAGAACTGGGAAAAAATTACAAAATACCGCGACCTGGCCATCGAAACTGTGTGATTATGGATGATGCCCATGTAACAGTGATGCCCATTGTCATCAGGGCACTGGGAACTATGTCCAAAAACTTTGCAAAATACATCAAGAAATTGCAGCTTCCTGCAATAACCCCCAGCAAAGCTACAAAAAACTGCCCTACTTGGAACATCTTACATTTTAAGGAGATACCTGGTTGATACCTAGGATGCTGGCAGCAACCCGTGTCAACCATTAGTGCCAGTCAATTTGAGTGTTCAGTTGACTGAGTTTTATGTTTTATGAATAAAAGCTTTATATAATAATAAAGTTGGAAGAGACCTTGGAGCCCAACCCCCTGCTAAGGCAGGAAACCCTATACCATTTCAGACAAGTGGCTGGCCAGTCTCTTCTTAAAAACATCCAGTGTTGGAGCATTCACCACTTCTGGAGGCAGGTTGTTCCACTGGCTAATTGTTCTAACTGTCAGGAAGTTTCTCCTTAGTTCTAGGTTGCTTCTCTCCTTGATTAGTTTCCATCCGGTGCTTCTTGTCCTGCCTTCAGGCACTTTGGAAAATAGCTTGACAATAGATTGCTGTAACTTTCAAGTACAGTAAATATGAATGGTATGTTAATTTACTGAAAATGTGCTCTAGTAAATGGATAATATTAAATGGAGATTTTTTTTTAAAAAAATCCTTGGTTAGAGACTTCTATGCTGGCTTGTTTAATTTCTTATAAATGGGAAAGAACTCAAGATTGGCAGAAATTGATGCAAACCTAGCAGGCTGCATTTGACAAGCTTTTAAAAGAAATTCCCTTGAGTTTTGCCATGAAATATTATCTTTCACTCATTCCTATGATCTGTCAGCCAGTATCTCTTCTGATCTGCTTTTCTTGTCCAGTGCAATGAAGCCTGCATCTAGGCATCCCATCACCAAATCTAACAAGTCTGAACAGAAGATAGTAATGCAGATCTACCATGCTTTTATATTACAGGAGATGTTGTTTCAAATACTGTTTGCACTATACTAAGGTGATTAGAAGAGAAAGCAGTTGACAGAACTGACTACTGTGAGAGAAAGAGAATATTTCATGGCAAAGTTCAAGGCAATTTCCCTTCACAGCTTGTTGAATGGGATCCATATGACAGCAAATGTTTTCCCTGAAGGAATTGTGTTAGAGACAGAATTGCACTTTAGGCTGGCCATTCAGATATCCCAGTTCTGAGACCAGCCTTGTTATCATTAAATACCATAATGGCAATATATATCTTTCCATTTCATATGGCTATTGTATTATTGAACAGGATGGGGGATGCATGCAGAACATAACTTCTAGGACACTTTCTAAACTGTTTACCAACAATAGATATAAATTTTGGAGACTTAGAATGGGACAATCCAGGTGGGAAAAAATAACACAACCAGAAGAGACTCTGAAAAAATATCTAGAAACTATATCTTTTTTGGGCAGAAGGGTGAAAGAACTAGGAATGCAGATAGTTTTTCCATCAATCTTTGCAGTAAACAATCAGGGCACAACACAGTCAACAACTGACTATGCAGGTGATGTCACCACGAAGGATTTTGATTCTATGACAATGGCATGTGTTGTCTTTAGAAAGGACTCCTGGTATGAATTAGATACATATTAGAAAATTGAGAAAGAGACATTTAGCATGTGCCTTGTGATATCATCAGAAATATATTAAACTAAAAGAAAATGGGGACAATGGAAAAAACCCAGAACTGAAGATGGAGCCAGGCAGAACACAAAGGGGGAAGAAGGAAACCTAAATAGGGACTCAGAAATTTTGCAGGGCTTAGATATTTCTATGGTGATGCTGGAAGCATGGGAAGTAAATAGAGGGAACCATTAATCCCAGCTGAGGAAAACAAATGTGATAAGACAGAAATCATTCAGATTTGGTGGGTTGATACTCTGATTGGCACACAGTACTGGAATGTCACAATTTATTTAAAAAGAACAGACTCAATAGAAGTGGTGCAAAAGCTACACTATATAAAAAGTATCCTTGTACAGAAAATCTAGAATAGGAGGATGGATATCATGTCGAAAGCATTTCAGCATGCATAAAAAGAAGACAGAAACAAAAGTAAAATTAACGAGGGACTTTTTTTAATAGATTGCCTGAACAGGCAAAAGATACAGATAAAACTTTTCTGTATCAGATGATTAGTCTTTCAAAGAGTTAAAAAGTAATGATAAGGTATTTCACTTATCTTGACATCTGCTGGGAATCTGCCAAGAGAAAGAGATCCCACAAATTCTTGTCATCTGTTGTTGATAATTTCATTTGGTAGAAGTAGAAGATGGGACAAAGGAGTCTGCTATCCTGGAATTAACCTTCACCAAAATGGGGTCAGGTCAGTCTCTCTCACCACCTAATTTATTTTACAGGATTTTTGTTTTAAGGATCAAATGATGTAAGAGCCTCATTTAAGCTGCCCTGAGTTCTTTTTTTTTATTAAAGAGTTTTACAAAAACAAAATTTTACAATATATCCCCAAATCCCTCCCACCCCCAACCCGCCCACTTCCCCCCCCCCACTTCCCAGAGCTAAATACAGGATTATAGTTACAATAATCATATTCTAAATAAAAATTATGCATAATATACAATTAACCAAATTCATAATGTGCTTTAACTCCCCTTTAATATAACTACAAACAACGTGCCAATAACAATATCCCACTAAAATCTACTCATAAGCTAAATGGAACTTTTTAGTGCCATATTTGTTCTGAATATAATTTATCCATCTCCTCCAAACTGAAATATATCTTTCCTGTGAATGATCTTTCAAATAAGCAGAAATCTTAGACATTTCTGCAAGATTCGAAACTTTAAACACCCATTCTTCTATAGTGGGCAAACTATCCTTCTTCCAATATTGTCCCACCAGTAACCTGAGTTCTTACTGTAGAGAAAAATCAGGGGATGAATGGAACTAATTAAGTAAATGTGCTAGCCATAACCATATTGTATCAATGTAAAAAGTTCAAAGTTGATAACCTTAAGCTTAAATTTGTGGACAGCAAATTTGGTATTTTACTCCATCTGAATTAATGGCAGGCATAACTACCACCATGAAATGAAGCCCAGCTGTTTGTTTTCCAGGAAAAGAAAACCCTTCATGAAAACATTCAATATTGAATACACAAAAGAAATGATTTGTCAAGTGTATATACCTTTATTAACCTTTAGCTTTAAATGGTCCAGTTAATTGGCATGTGACCTGGGTCAAAGTTAATGGAGAAATTCTACAAGGGGGAGTTTCTAACACGCGTCAATGACTAGGACTGTCTTTTCTGTTTAAATGCTTTAAACAAGGAATGACTGATATATAATAATCTCAGCTTGAGGGATATAATTACAGATTTTCATGCAGACTTAGATAATTTTCAACAAGATAAATTGCTGGCAATTATAGACTATACAGGACAGGTGGCTTACATTGTGCTGCCTTGGAAAAATATTGCTTTGCTTAAGATGGTTGAAGATATTGATACATAAAAGCAATTGTTTGGAACAAGCCACTGCTGCTTTTAAACATTTTCTGTGTAGATCCAAGAATCACATTTCACATTATTGCAGCAAAAAAGCCATTTTTGAAGTGATATCTAACACTGAACACCGGTAGAATTGATCTAATGGCATGTACAGTATTTTGGAAATAATTTATCTCATGGGACAAAGAATCAATCAGTAATATATATCTAAATAGAATCATCCTAAGTGATCTAAATGTATTTTCTTATCTCAAAGACATCAGCATAAATGTCAAAAGAAGTAATATGCCTATCATGATCTTTAGGAAGAAATGCCTGCAGTTTATTCTGCACAATAATAAAAGCATCTTTATCTCTTTGATTATTTGTGGCAAAAGTATCCTGGCTATTTAATGCAGATATTATTGCTATGAACAGTCACTTCAGCTGAACTAGGTGTTCTAGTTCTAACTTGAACTAAAACTATCTAGAATTAAACTAGAACTCCTAGTTATTATTTATGTTAAATACAGGTAGTCCTCGACTTACAACCACAACTGAGCCCAACATTTCTGTTTTTAAGTGAGTTTTGCCCCATTTTATGACCTTTCTTGCCACAGCTGTTAAGTGAATCACCACAGTTGATAAGTTAGTAACTCGATTGTTAGGTGAATCTGGCATCCCCTTTGATTTTGCTTGTCAAAAGGTTGCAAAAGGTGATCACATGACCTTGGGACACAGCAACGTCATAAGTATGTGTCAGTTGACAAGCATCTGAATTTTGATCACATGATCATGGGGATGCTACAAAAGTCATGAGTGTGAAAAACTGTCATAAATCACTTTTTTTCAGTGCCATTGTAACTTTAAATGGTCATTAAACTGTTGTAAGTTGAGGACTACTTGTACTTGCAATGCACAGTACTTTAAAATTTATTTCCATTCAAGGATTGATTAATCTGTACATCTTTAATTCTTATACTTTGTCATTTTGACCTGTGTACTTCTTGTGATCTTTCTTTCTTATGAGAATGAAAATGTTGTAATTAGTACACTTACATCTGGAATACTGAATTTATATGATTTGGGATTATTACTATTTTCTAGTTTCCTGTAATTAGGAGGGAGAGGAAGAGAAAGAAAGAGTCTTGGATTGGCCAGTAATGAGAGACATGGGCCTGATTTGCTTCAGACAAATACTTTTAGAAACTAACTTAATAGTGTCTGTAGCTGACTATTGCTTTTGGATAGACTGGGTAAAAAGCAAACTGGTCAAATTTCCACTGCCTTGAAAATAACTATAGGAAAACCAATGGCAAATTAAAGTGTGAGTAATATGATTTATTACCAGATTTATATAGCTGCCCATATTGTAGTAAGAGCTCTGGCTAGAATACCAACAATAATACCAACAAAACTCCCAAACCAAAAACAAAATTAAGAAACCTTTGTAAAACTCTATAACATTCTACAAGGTCATGGCTAGTACCTCCCAACATCTGTATATCATTATACTGCACTCCAGCCTCATTCTATCCCAGTGCTTTAGGCAGTGCCAACTCTATGAAGCCTTCCAGAAGGCAAAGGGGCCTGCCAGATTTCTGAGGAAAGGGTATTCTGTAAGGCAGGAGAGGCTACAGAGAAGGTGCAGTTTGTAAGTCCCACTAGATCAGGGCTCTTCAACCTTTTCACCCATTGTACCACTTTTAGGATATGGCAATATCCGAGTACCACCAGTCGCCTAGCAAGGTGTCAAAAACTTGATGACTCAAAAAAAAAAAAGAGGAAAAAAGTGATAAAGTACAGGTAGTCCTCAACTTACAACAGTTTGCTTAGTGACTGTTTGAAGTTACAATGGCACTGAAAAAATTGCCCCCCAAGCCACAGCCGAGCAAGACACCTGCCTGCCCGCCCAGCGGCGCTCTTCCTCCTGTACGAGGTTTTCATTGTTGTGAGCATTTCTGTTGAGGATTGGCAGTGGGGATGGGGTGGGGGTTGTTTGGTTTTTATTCCCCCCATCTGCTGGGTAGTTGCAGAAGGTTTTGGTCAGTTCACATGACCCTGGGACACTATGACTGTCATAAATATGAATCAGTTGCCAAGCATCTGAATGTAAATCACAAGACCCTGGAGATGCTGCAACATTCTAGCTGATCGGTGCTTCTTTTGGGCTCGGCAGAAGCACTAGGATCAGCACCGAGCTCCAGCTGGAGCCTGGCGCTGATCCTGGTGCTTCCACTGACCCCTGACAAGCCCTGCACTAGATGACACATTTAAGCGAAGTGATGTGGAGCATGTCACCATTTCTGATATGGTGGGACCGGACGATAGCCAGGGAGAGGCGGTCCTGCAGCTAGTCTGGTCCCATGCCATTTAAAAGCAATAATCAGTACCATGGATTGCATCTAGAAAGCAGGAGTCAGTGCAACTTGCACAGCAGTAACGTAATATGGACAAAATATGGAACAGCCATAACTTCATGTACTGCCACATTCTGGACCAGGTGATTTTTGGAATGGTCTTCAAAAGCAAGTTCAGGTAGAGTGCATTGCATTATCCAACTGGGAAGAGATCAGGACATGAGTGACTACAAGCAACACCTCTGGGTCCAGGAATGGCTACAATTGGTGCACAAGATAGATCTGTAAAAAGGCCACCTTCACTATGGCTGTATTCAGGACCAAGCATAAATAGGACTTCTTTTCAGAACATACTGTTCAAACTATCTGAAGTGGACTACGTGCATAACTAAGGCCCCTTACAATATGCTTATATAGTCTGTACATGTAAACAGAGTATATGTCAAGATTAGTATCTTATAATAGAACATAATGGCTAGAAATCTATGCCTTCTTCAATAGCAATATTTCATGTAAGTTAGAGGTCTAACATCAATGATACTGACTTTAGTACTTCATGACTTACTGTATTGACTAGAAAGTGGCAACATGATGAAGACAGAAAATCAAAGATTTAATCTGTATCTTCTGTTTAATCTATACTCTGCTTGCTCTTTGTCTGCAATTCACAATGAGTTAGTCTTTTTTTAAATAAAATGAGTTAGTTGGAAGGATGATACCAGACTTCTTCTGATTTCATCTACAGAGAAGAAATCTTACAGTGCTTAATCTAAATCATATGAATAGTGATATTGCTTTATATGGTGGTTCAGAAACTATAATCTGTTTTCAAAATCTGTATGAAACCAATAAAAGTTCATTATTTCCAATTTTGCTAGCTATATATTATTAGTAAAATTTCCTAGAGATTAACATTGGAATCAGCATTTGTTTTCTAATTTATTGGTAACACAAAGTTACTGATTTCTTTATGGGCGACTGATCTATAGCTCTCATATCAGTTACAGATAAAATATATAAATGATATGTCAGAATGTGGTTGTTTACATATGATCTGCACCATATCAAATTAGATCTGCACCATATCAAATTAAGTGAGACTTTACATGTAGCCAGAAGTGTTTCCACAGAAGGCCAGTTTTGAAGATGGAATTATCATCCAGACACATTGAGTTAGAAGTGAGAAAGGAAAGGAATCTATATCAAAACAAATTATTTTTAAAATATATGTATCAATATAATCAACTACAGTGATGCAAGTAATGCATATCAGTGCCAATGATTTATAATGCTTAATCAATGTTAAACAGCTGGGATTATCCCATATATAGAATATATTATTTCTAGCCAATATTCTGGTCTCAAATAATCTGCATTGTCTGACATGTTTTTGACCAATATCCTGTAACACTAGAAAGAGTTGTGCTTTGTAATATATGATGTATGGTAGTACATTGACTTCAGAAATACTGTGTCATTTTGAAAACAAGTTATATTGCTTTAAAAATGATCATCTTAAAAATATTTATTGAAATTTAATAACACTGCTGTTTTTATATATATGCCAATTATTAAAGAAAACCATAATAAATAATGAAAGACTAGACTTTTGTGATTCTTAAAAACTTGGGAAAAGTCCTAGACAAATGTAAACATGAGTGCTTGGCTACTAGCGTGTATTTACAATAGTTGTTGCATTCTGGGTTTATGTTGATCGCAATTTGAAATGTTCTAGCTTGCTTCCAACGAGTAAGGAAACTAGATTTGTTTAACAACCATGTGATTCACTTAACAACTGTTGTGATTTGCTTAACAACAATTGCAAGAAAAGGTTGTGAAATCAGGTATGACTCACTTATTGACTGCTTCACTTAACAACAGAAATTTCAGTTATGGATGTGACTACCTATATCTACAAAAGTTTAAGTGAACTGGTTTATATATTGTCTGTCCCCTTAGACAGTAGATTGCGGTCACAGAAAGGGGTAGCAAATTGTTGCTTAATTCAATTTTTACTGCCCTAATAAAAATTTCAAACTCCAGAAGAGATTTTTTTATCATATTGCTATTTAATTTATGTTATTGGTTTGTGTTTTTAAGCACACAAACCAATAACATTAATTAAATAATAGGAGGATAAAAATTCTCCTATATTTCATTTAAGATACTTCTTTTACAACAGAAAAGCTAATTAAAATGAAATATTTGGGAAAACATTATAGGGCAGATGGATAAGGGGAACCTGAGCAAGTTACCAAGAGCGATTTTAGCTCCATGTATGAATTTGATTCAGTAATAAATTTTATCCATCTACTAACCATGTGACACCTAACACTTTTCAATAAACTCAATAATATAGGCCAAACATATAGGCCAGAAGGAACTTGTGTGGCATAAGGATTGCAGGACTGACATTGGGAAGACCTATGTTTAAATCCACACTAGAACATGGAGTTCACCAGAAGAACATCTTTGGGCCAGTAACCATTATTGTTATGAGGATATGTGAACTACTTCAAGCTAGCAGAAAACTGGTATAGCAATAATATATTGAATAATCTTTAATAATTCAATTTCTGTTGAAAACATTGCATACCCATTAAGTTTAAAATATGTAATAATAATATTTATTTTGGTGCTTATAAAGTCAACAAACATATTAATCTTAGCTGAAGAGATGATTAATACATGATTTATGAATGTATAAAGTCTGCAGTGGTCTGCAAGCGTTAGAACAACTGCTCTGTCCCCTTACTCCATTTTAATATGATTTTCAGTGCTGCACAAATGATAGTTTGGGTTCCCTCTGGTGGTTGATTTAATTTGTGACAGTCTTCTACAAAAGATGAAATTTTATTAATAAGATTTGAGCTTTGTTGAAGGAGCAAATAATAGTAATACTGTTCAAGTACTAGATCGTATTTTGCAATGGGGAATGCATTTCCAAATCCCTGTTTTACAAAATTTAAAGGTAAGATTTATTACCAAATTAGACTTTGGATGTATTAAAAGATGCTTGCTCCTCGGGAGGAAAACCATGGCAAATCTAGACAGCACACTAAAAAGCAGAGACATCACCCTGCCAACAAAAGTGCGTATAGTCAAGGCTATGGTCTTCCCAATTGCAAAGTATGGCTGTGAAACTTGGACCATAAGAAAGGCTGAGCACCAAAGAATTGAAGCCTTTGAACTATGGTGCTGGAGAAGATTCCTGCGAGTCCCTTGGACTGCAAGGCGATTAAACCGGTCAGTCCTAGAGGAGATCAACCCTGACTGCTCTTTAGAAGTCCAGATCCTGAAGTTGAAACTCAAATACTTTGGCCACCTAATGAGAAGGAAGGACTCACTGGAGAAGAGCCTAATTGAGGGCAAGAGAAGAAGGGGACGACAGAGAATGAGGTGGCTGGATGGGAGTCACTGAAGCAGTAGGCGTGAGCTTAAATGGACTCCAGAAGATGGTAGAGGACAGGAAGGCCTGGAGGAATGTTGTCCATGGGGTCGCAATGGGTCAGACATGACTTAGCAACTAACAACAACAAAAATAAAATTCTTACAAATGCAAAATTTTATTTTACCATTTTGTGCGTAGCACCTAAAGATAATTGGAGTAAAGTTAAATATACAAAGCAAAAGTCTCACACCCAAATTGTATATCAGATGGACAAAAACTTCCAAATTATCTAACATTAAGGAAATTTAAAATAGGTTTAATTGTCCATTTGTAGGGGTTAATTTAAAACCTCAGCAGCACAGCACTTCTTCCAAAGGTTCATGAGTAAAATGTAATTATGCCATCTATCAGACTGAACTTTCTGATATGCATAGTTTTGTTGTATGCTGCCCATAGTCACTTTGTATGAGATGAGTGGACATACAAATTTGATGAAATAATAAATAAATAGTCTATCGTGGCCCTTTGGGTAATTAATACTCTTTCTATTAAGAATTTTTCCTTTAAGCCCAGCCTTATGAAAAATAGAAATGAAGGTACTTTAAATCTTTATGCCCACAGCAATCAATACTGTGTTGAATTTAATACATCTTATGTCATACAAGCTTTCACAAGTGTGTGCGTGTGTGTATGTGTGTGAGAAAGAGAGAATGAGAAATTATTTTTAAAAAACTTAATGCATACAAATCTCTAGTTGAAGAAAATTCAAGAACAGCAATGAACTGTGGTGGAGCAGAGGTTAGAGCAACAGATTAGCATTTTAAATTCCCACTAAATTTCATGTCTTTAAATCTTACCTGGTAGTTGAACCCATCTTCCTTTTAATCTTATGCTCTAACAATAAAAGTTCCATCTAGACTTCAAAATTATTTTACATATAAAGGATGACATAAAAACAGAAGATGAATTCTGTCAGTTTAGCAGTTAGAGTCATTTTCCAGGGGCTTTGGGCAGCAACATTATGCCAGAACAAACTCTTTTGTCACACTTAAGATCTACCCATTAAGTAACAGCATGTATTTTCCCTGGAAGAAATCTTAGAGGACCTGCATAATTATGGGAGATACTGCATAACAATTCTGTTGGCTGCCACTCTACTGAAATACTCATGTCATAAAATAATTTACTGTTTCACCCAACAACCCAAACCTTTAAGTAAAACTTTAAAAAATGTATTATACATTTATTGCATATTTATTTTTAAATATTTATTGCACACTTATAAATATGGCAGATTATGAAAGCCAGAAATGACTATGGCAAAAATGTTTACTATGGAACAGGTAGAGTAAACGTAAATGTTTGGAGTATATAAAAAGGTAAAAGGTAAAGGTTCCCCTGCACATGTGTGCTAGTCGTTTCCAACTCTAGGGGCTGGTGCTCATTTCCGTTTCAAAGCCGAAGAGCCAGCACTTGTACGAGGACGTCTCTGTGGTCATGTGGCCGGCATGAATAGACGCCAAAGGCGCACAGAACGCTGTTACCTTCCCACCGTAGTGGTCCCTATTTTTCTACTTGCATTTTTACGTGCTTTCGAACTGCTAGGTTGGCAGAAGCTGGGACGAGTAACAAGTGCTCACTCTGCTACGTGGCACTCGGGATTCGACCCGCCAAACTGCTGACCTTCTGATCGACAAGCTCAGCACAAGAAATGTATGGCTTACTGTATTACTATATTTTATGTCGTCAAATCAGGAGGCTGGGAAAAATTGAGTCAAGATTTCTGTGGCTGGACAATACTGGAACTGGTGACCCCACTCTGATTTTGACAGACCCAGCAAGTTCATAAAACCCTTTGTTCACACCCACTGCAATAACTCAGATGCAAATTTTTTGGTTCTTAGTCTTAATGGGGACCCAAGACCTGCAAGCTGACCTTTGCAATCTTGATGAGTCTCAGCTGTGCATTCTATGAAATTCAGTATGACTTATTTACTGTGCTTACTTTTGCTTGACACATTAGGCCTAATACAGCTTTTGCAACTTTCTGCAGCACAGAGTATTTTTCCCTTTCCACAGAAAGGAATCAGCAACTAGGTTGGTTAACCACACAATAGCAGGTGCTGTTTTCATTATTATATAAATATATGTTGCACCCTTTTGCATTGGGGAAGCAAGAAGCAAATTCAATTTTATTCCCATACTTTTAATGGTACTCCAAAGTATGTGGGTTTAAAATGTGGAAATGTACATAGAGAGATACTAATACTCTTTGGAAAGCCAATTTGGTTCAGTGTTTAAAACACCAGACTAGAAAATGGAAGACTGTGGATTCTTGTCCTGCCCTAGGCCAACTGGCTGATTTTGGACCAGTCAGTCTCTCTCAGCCCTAGGAAGGAGGCAGTGGCAAACCACTTTTGAAAAGCTTGCCAAGCAAACTTCAGGGATAGTCTAGGCAGTTGCCAGGAATCAAGGCTCACTAGAAGCTCTCTTCCCCTCAAAGATACTTATTTTTACTATAATTAAAAATACTCATTATCTGACTGTGTCAGAAATATAGCAACAATGCAAAGAGTGGAATGGCTGCTAGGAATAAGAACTAGTAGGAAATGTTACTTGCATACTTCACCAATGAAGTAATACCATGTGGCATTCTAAAAAGTTTCCCTGAGTGACATGAGCACCTTATATACACTTACTCCAGATATTAAAGTCACTTAGCTGCATCACTGCCTGTACATATGTTATACATGTGAAATAACATGCATTTTCAGCAAGATAGCAGAAAACCTGAATTTGCAACATAAGTTTACAAAGCTCCCAATGTTTAGGGATGCCTAGAGTAACTATGTAAATGCATGGATAGGATTGGAACCTTGCAGACATGATGCAATGCATAATGTATTCTCAAGACATTTTGTTGGGAGTCTGAAATTATTTTATAGCCCAGAGTCTTGGTTTATACAGTATATAATGGAGAGTGATAATAATGACAAATGAGTGATTTACCTAACAGGTAAATCCCCACTTCCTCTTAACTCACTGTGTAAGTCATGGGAAGCTTATAATAAGGAAATGAAATTATTCATTTATGCCAACAGATTTTTAACAGAAAATCTTGCCATTTAAAGGGTAATTAAATATACTGAGATATGAAATTAAAATTGATGAATGAAAACCTTAAAGCTTTTTCCTTTCCTTTATACTATATATTTTAAATTAAGCTGGTTAAGCCACACTGATTTTAGCAGAACTGAGTAAACAAAGCATTGTGTGCATTCCTTTTTGTTTGGATTTACTGTATTATCTACATAAAAAAGGTAAAGGTTCCCCCGCACATGCGTGCTAGTCATTTCTGACTCTAGGGGCCGGTGCTCATCTCCGTTTCAAAGCCGAAGAGCCAGCGCTTGTCTGAGGATGTCTCCGTGGTCATGTGGCCGGCATGACTAGACGCCAAAGGCGCACGGAACGCTGTTACCTTCCCACCGTAGTGGTCCCTATTTTTCTATTTGCATTTTTACGTGCTTTCGAACTGCTAGGTTGGCAGAAGCTGGGACGAGTAACAGGCGCTCACTCTGTTACGTGGCACTCGGGATTCGACCCGCCAAACTGCTGACCTTCTGATCGACAACAAGCTCAGCGTCCTAACCCACTGAGCCACCACGTCCCTTATATTATCTACATAGGTGGTGTCAAAATAATTCCTAGATAATATAAGAAAGGCAATTGGTATTTAATCAACCAAATATCACAGCAAACCCTTTAAAATCGGGAATACAAATTTGCAATCAATAATAAAAATCTAAAAAGGAAAAGTTTGAAAGACTCCAAGACCTATAATCTTTTATGGATTTTATTATTTCCTTTCTTTTTTCCTGGATTTATGTGAATAATATACTTTAAAAGTAGCCTTAATCTTTTGGTATTGTTGAACTCCTGTACCCATCAACTTTACGCAATATGTGCAACGTTCAGAGAAGTTGGGAATTAATGTTTAATAATGTGGCACATATTTTACCTGAGGAGCCAAGTAAAGACTGTGAAGAAGCAACAGGAGCTAAGATCCAGAAGAAGAACTGCTGTAGCACAGCACCCACTCTTTGGAACATCTTCTCCTCTAAAGTAAGATCTTCCCCCATCCTCCTATCCTTCTGCAGGAGCCTAAAGACTTGGCTCAACTGGTTAGCCCAGGGGTAGGCAACTTTGGCTCTTTTATGACTCATGGACTTCAACTCCCAGAATTCCTGAGTCAGCATGACTCAGGAATTCTGGGAGTTGAAGTCCATGAGTCATGAAAGAGCCAAAGTTGCCTACCCCTGGGTTAGCCTGAGGTCCAGATGGGAAGATTTCATGCTGGAGTTGGATACCAGATTGATGGCAAAATCCACCTCTCCCCCTACTCTGGCTCTTCTTTCATCCATCTTATTGCTTATCATATTGATGAATTATTCTTACTGTGCTCCTTTGTCTATGTTTATTTATCATTCTATTATTTTGCTTCTGTTCTGTTTATACTCCTTTCATTTTTCTTCCTTTTTATTATTGTTAGGTCACCTAGAGTAGCCTATGGTAAGACAGGCAGGAAATAAATTTAACAAATAAGTAAATAATAGATTAGATGAGGATCAGGGGAGAGATTATTTTATTCAAAGTAATGTGTGCAGAGTTGGACCATGGACTGAGAATGAGTCAGCGTGAAAATTCAAAGGACACCAAATCTATACCACAAGAGCAAATAAGACCATCAGAAGAGAGCAGGAAAAACCCTCAGGGAGAACCTCCAAAGATTACTAATATTCTCCAAAGCACCTGAAAGCAGGACAAGAAGCAATGGATGGAAACTAGTCAAGGAGAGAAGCAACCTAAGGAGAAACTTCCTGACAGTTAGAACAATTAACCAGTGGAACAACCTGCCTCCAGAGGTGGTGAATGCTCCAACACTGGAGGTTTTTAAGAAGAGACTGGACAGCCATTTGCCTGAAATGGTATAGGGTTTCCTGCCTGAGCAGGGGGTTGGACTAGATGACCTCCAAGGTCCTTTCCAACTTCTTCTTCTTCTTCTTCTTCTTCTTCTTCTTCTTCTTCTTCTTCTTCTTCTTCTTCTTCTTCTTCTTCTTCTTCTTATTATTATTATTATTATTATTATTATTATTATTATTATTATTATTATTATTATTATTATTATTATATTATAATGGACAAAAGAGGGCAGGGTTAATGAGCTTTTTACAGTATATTTTATGTCTTTTACTCTGTTCTATTTTATTCTTGCTTTGGTTGCTTTACAATGGAAAGCCTCTTCTCATTCCCCCTTAACCCATTAATTGGCATTTTAGAAAAGGACAAACCTTCCTCCTATTTTCTTCCTTCTTGTTCTTTTAGTCTTCTACTCTTGAATCTCCTGGCATCCTCAGCATGACTGAATCTTTCACTAGTCACTGAAGACCTTAAGTCCCAAAAGAGAGCTCGACTAAGATTGATGTCTGCAAACTTATGGAAGTAAGAAAGTAGATGATAAGCGGGCACAAAGTTTGAAAAATTACAATCCTTTCTCAGATTACACTTAAAGGAGAAGAATGCTTAAATTTGACTAATGTAGAATGAAGCAAAATACTTTAACAATGGACATAAGGTTATTTCTGAAAAAATAGACCCAAAAGTTAATTTTAACAGTGTCTGCCATTATATACTGTGTTTAAAAGATCTTATGGAAGAACAAGTTATACTGGAGGAATATAAATCTGAAAGTGCATTTAAAAATTACAGGCTACAAGAATGATATGGAAAAAGTTGCTCCATGGGGATAATTTAAAGAAATTGGATACACAAATAACAAACCAAAAGGTTGACCTGGATAATTTTCCTAAATTAGATTTACAAAAGAGATTGGAAGTTTGAAGAACTTTGTGAGAAGGGACAATTTTTTAAAAAAAGTGTCAGGATATTAATTAAAGATTGTTAAAAGAAATTAAAATGGGTTTATTTGATCAAGATTAAACTAGATATGTTATTATCTCTGGTAATCTTTAATGGACTTTTGCTGACCAAGATTAAAGGATGTGTTTTAAAGGATTTGTTTGTAGACAAGTGATGGGATATTGAAGAAAGAGATGATTTGTGGCATTTAAATAGAGAGTGATAACTTAGGAAAATTGTTTATATTGTAGTGATGAAGGAGAAAGATTTCTTAATATATTTATTTTCTTTTTCTTTACTATATTCTTATTTTTCTTTCTTTTCTATTTTTTCTTTTGTGCAGTTATTTTATATTATCTTTTTAAAGTTTGGTTTTTATTATTTAATTCTAATGTTGAATAAAATTATGATAAAAATAGGAAAAATAATTGGTGAGAACAAAGAGTTAAAACAAAAAAACAAAAAAGTATGAAGTAATTCAAATTGAGAAACATCATGTCAGCTTAGGAATAAAAGGAAGGAAATTCATTTTAATCATTATTTTATATTTATTACTGTTCATTTTTATTTGATACATTCTGCTATAATCACCATGTTTTTATTTATTTCATTCACTATAATACAAATGAAAAATACAATTTAAAAAATCATAAAACCCAGCAATGCTTGCTGGAGTTGGTTAAAAAAAACTCAGGAACAGAGCAAAAAGGATATGTGTCAAAATATATAGTCATATGAATATCAATATTCCAAACTAAGTTGGGAATCCAAAGTTTTGTCATTTGGGTGGTTTAAAAAATCCAGCAAATAGATTTAAACTACCGGGACATGATTCCAGTGTTTTTATAAGGCTCTCTCTCTCCTGCCCCCCCTTCTTTCAGTTGTGTCTGATTCTCACACACTGCCTGGATAAGTCCCTGCAATTTTCTTGGCAAAATTGATTGGCCACTCTATCCTTCCTAGGACTGAGATAGATCCAAAGTCACCACTAGCTTTGAACCTAAGGTGAGACTAGAACTTCCTGTCTCCTTGTTTCTAGCCTGGTGCCTTAACCATACAGCAAACTGACTGTTGGTTATTATTGTATGATGCAGGAAAACAAAGAATTAATGAATCAAAGACTTGGGATTTATGAGATTTCTTTTTTGTAAGACTGTAGATTATTATAAATAGTGAAGTTCTGTTTTGTCTGGGAAATCAATCTTCATGTTAACTTCCAGCCATGTCTCTATCTGTCTTTAGGAAAGTCATTATCTCAACTTAGTTTAAATAGTATTGTTAAAAGAACATGTTGTGCTACTAACAACTGATGGAAAAATGTATATAACATTATAAAGAAATTATTATATGAATAATTTCACATAATGATTGAAAACTATGGAGAAATTATATAATATAAATACAACTGACTTTAAACATTAAAACAGCAAGTGTTTTTAATTTCAGATCAAGTAATATTTGAAAAACTATGGGTTACAACGAATTGGATTGTACCAAATTAAAAACTGTTTGCATAGTGAAGTTCTCAATAATTTTTTTATGCCCTCCCCATACCTTCTCAGGGACGCGGTGGCTCAGTGGGTTAGGACACTGAGCTTGTCGATCAGAAGGTCGGCAGTTTGGCGGGTCGAATCCCGAGTGCTGCGTAACAGAGTGAGCGCCTGTTACTCGTCCCAGCTTCTGCCAACCTAGCAGTTCAAAAGCACGTCAAAATGCAAGTAGAAAAATAGGGACCACCACGGTGGGACGGTAACAGCGTTCCATGCGCCTTTGGCGTCTAAGTCATGCTGGCCACATGACCACGGAGACGTCCTCGGACAAGCGCTGGCTCTTCGGCTTTGAAACGGAGATGAGCACCGGCTCCTAGAGTCAGAAATGACTAGCACGCATGTGCGGGGGAACCTTTACCTTTACATACCTTCTCAAAAAGCTCTCAGATCAACTGTACTATTTGGATTATTGTTGTATATATAAAACTACCAACTTCTTTAACAATGTCTACATCTCATTTAAGTACATGATTAAAACATATTTACCTATGATATAATCTTTGGGGAGTCATTGAAAAAATAAAGTGATGGATGCAAGGCAACCTAACAAAACATGTGTCCTCTTGTGTCCAGTGTGAATGATTAATTAAACTTATTAATAAAGTTGATTAACTTTAGTGGGATGTAAATTCAACTGAGTTGCTAACCTAATGGCCTTGTTGTTACAGCATGCTTGAGTGGGTTAATCTGTGTAAGTGTGCCTAATAAAACAAAAGGAACTACAGGTAGTCCTCAGCCTACAACCACAACTGAGCCTAATATTTATGTTGTTAAGAGAGACATTTGTTAAGTGAGTTTTTCCCCATTTTATGACCTTTCTTGCTACAGTTGTTAAGTGAATCACTGCATTTGTTAAATTAGTAACCCAGTTGTTAAGTGAATCCAGCTTCCCCATTGACTTTGCTTGTCAGAAAGTCAAAAAAGGTGATCACATGACCCCAGGATATTGCAACCGTCATAAATATGAATCAGTTGACAAGTGTCTGCATTTTGATCATATGATCATGGAGATTCTGCAATGGTCATAAGTGTGAAAAATGGTCATAAGTCACTTTTTCAGTGCCACTATAGGTTTGAACTGTCACTATAATAATAATAATAATAAGTTGGAAGGGACCTTGGAGGTCATCTAGTCCAACCCCCTGCTAAGGCACTAAATGAATTGTTTTAAGTCAAGGACTACCTCTACTTCTTAATACAGTTAAACTATGAAATTTGTTAATACAAAGTATATAATCAACATCAAAGAAGCTGGTTTTAGAAGATTATTAGAGAAATGAGAAAACAATAAACTATCAGCATTTATACTTGATGGTATTCTGCTTGCATGTTTAAGGGCAGCATATTTATAAACTGAAGCTGATAGGGAACAGTAGCTGGCTTTCCCATAGAAATCTAACGGCAATGTTATCTGCTAGTAAATGTAATTTCAGTATTATAATTTGCTATTTGCTAATTATTATGATTCAGAATGGATAAATATAAATTCAAAAGTGTATAGATTTGTTGACAGTCTTTCTATAAAGGCTTAAAGGAATAACACTACTTTTACTTCTTTTTAAACTATATTTGCAAGCTAGATACCTCAAACTACATTCTATTTAGGATGCTATTCTATAGTTATAGTCCACATTCAGGTAGCTGGGATTAAATGCCTTAACTGAAGAATCTGGTTCCAAGCAGCTAAAGTTTATATCTGTTCAGAAGCAAGGGCTTAAGGCAAGATTAGCAGTTCATGGTTTGCCAGTTTTTAGTATGATATTTAAACATTACACCAATAAATATTAGAGTTCACTGAGACTTATTTACATATAAGATTATTACTTCAGTCTGCTAGGAAGTACTCAAGAGTTTTAGGTTAACCAGATTCTGGGACAAATGGAATCAGAAGAACCAAAAGAAGAATGTGGAGATAGAAAAAGAGTCAATAGCAAGAGTTCCTTAAAAGGAAGCTGCAGAAAATTCCAAATAAGGAGGAAAAAAGAAAGAAAAACATTATAAAAAACCAGCATGATCGCACAAAACAAAAATCTGAAAACCAGAGAGTAGAGTACATAATATAGATGAAAAGCAAAACAGGTTAAGTATATATAGGTAATGTGGAAATGATATCAGGAAGGTTAAAGGTCAAAATTAGCTGACAAAGAATTCTAAGAAGAAACAAAAGGCTTCTTTGGATATATTATAAATAAAAGGATCATTATATCTGCTACTCAATGAAGACAGCAAAAGGCTAACAGATAACAATGGAAAAAAACCCCCAAAATAAACTAATTCCACAGTTGGCAAATATCTTTCTTATTGAAGCCAAATATTCACTATTTTTCCTGTTAAGTTGACATTTATAATTTCTTCAACATCTATTATACATGACTAACATTCAGATGATTCTAGAAAAAAACAGGAAGCCAAAATTTGTGCTAAAATGCTTAGTTTATGGGACTAGACTTATTTACAATGCATGTTTTTCTAAAATAATTTTTTTTGTAGCACTCAGACATCCACTTGCATGAGTCATAGACCATGACTCATGCAAGTAGAAGACCATAATCATGTTACCTCTGCTTCTTTTCAAATATAATTCTTTTATATTTACTATAGTTATGTTATTTTCTCATACCATCGTCAGTTAACAACAGTAATTGGGACTGGAATATCCATCGCTAAGCAAAGTGATAGAAAAATGCAATGTCACGTGACCTTATTGTTTAGCACCAGCTATCCCTGCAAACTCTATTATTATTATTAAGCAAGGTTCACAGTTTGTTAAGCGAGGACATCCTCAAGACTTCCTGCCTGCTTCTAGCAATCAAAGGGGAAGCCAGCAGATAGTTGCAAGTTCCAGGCGGCTTTTAGGCAGACCGTCAAGCTGGTAAGTTTCTGCATCTGGTGGAGAACGGGTGTGTGGGTAACTAATGAGGCATGGAGGGGATGACATGGCTGCTGCTGGGTGGCAGAGAGTGCATGATAGTGCATGGGTGACCCTCTAAGGAGAGCACAAGCTCAATGTAACTGAGGGAAGGTCCATGAAGATGTACAAGTAGCCAGTTAGCTTTGGTGTGAGCACGAGGGGGATGGTGGACAGTAAGCAAGTGTGTACGGATTGCCAGCAAGGTACAATATAAAACAGGACTAGGAGATGGTGTGTGGGTGGCTGTTGAGATGTCATGGGGATGGGTGTGGCTGCTGCCAGATGAAGGACAGTGCAGAAGGAATCTGGGTAAGTGGCAACAAATGGTGTGAGTACAGTGGAACCAAGGGAGGGTGTACAGGTGGTTGGCATGGCACAGTGAGGTTGGCTGCTGCAGCGTGGAAGAGGGTGCACAAAGTTGCAAGCATCCCCAGAGCCATGGTGGGACAAAAAAAAACTCAGAGCCCCAATGCCTTCCTATGTATGGCCAGCATGGTAAGCTCAGGGGAGGAGAGTCTGACAAAGACAATCAAGATCAGCTGGGGAGCAGCAAGGTAGCCATCGTAAATTTGAGCTGGCTCAAACTTTTATCACGTTGACCATGGGAGTGCTGCAATGGTCAGTAAGTTCAAGGACTGGTCACAAGTCTATTTTTTTTCAGCACTGTCAGAACTGTGAATGGTTGCTGAACAAATGGACATTAAATAAGGACTACTTTATTCTTGAGTTCTCACAACATATAGTTTTTTACTTCTATGGAGTTTCAGGATATTGATTCAGATCAGACAACTTGGTAGCTATGAAAAGTAAACTAGTTGATACAAACTATCACAAATAAGCAATCAATGCTAAATATATTGAGGATCAGAAACACAGATGTTTCAAAATTTAATCTCTTTTGCTCTATGTTTTAGATTTTCAAAAATGAATGAAAAGAGTAAAAAGTAACCATAGATATGATAGAACAATGTACTTGAGTTCTATTAAGTTGACATTTATAATTTCATCAACATCTACTATACATGCCTAACATTCAGATGATTCTAGAAAAAAATAGGAAGTCAAAATTTGTGTTAAAATGCTTAATTTATGGGACTAGACTTATTTACAATGCATGTTTTTCTAAAATAAAAAATTTGTAGCATGACCACGGAGACGTCCTCGGACAAGCGCTAGCTCTTCGGCTTTGAAACGGAGATGAGCACCAGCCCCTAGAGTCAGAAACGACTAGCACACATGTGCGGGGGAACCTGAACCTTTACCTTTACCTTTACCTTAAAAAAAAGACTCATATCCAAAGCTGTGGGAATATACTGGCATACACAAATGCAGCATGGGGTTGCTCAAAATATGATCCATTAGAAATTAAACAAATTAAGTGTCAACAAAGTTATTTATTATTAGCATTTGCTCATTAAAAATATTTTATTATTTAACATTATTCCTATTGCAACTATGGTATAGTAACTTCTAACAACTAAGAATTCACCCATCCTAGCCAATTATAATCTTGGATAAAACCACAGATAGGTTATGGAAGAATGTCCTAATAAATTTTCTGATTAGAATACAATTATCTTTGGAAAAGAGGGACGTGGTGGCTCAGTGGGTTAGGACGCTGAGCTTGTCAATCAGAAGGTCGGCAGTTTGGCGGGTCAAATCCCGAGTGCCACGTAACAGAGTGAGCGCCTGTTACTCGTCCCAGCTTCTACCAACCTAGCAGTTCGAAAGCACGTAAAAATGCAAGTAGAAAAATAGGGACCACTACGGTGGGAAGGTTACAGCGTTCCGTGCGCCTTTGGCGTCTAGTCATGCCGGACACATGACCATGGAAACATCCTCAGACAAGCGCTGGCTCTTCGGCTTTGAAACGGAGATGGAAACGACTAGCACACATGTGCGGGGGAACCTTTACCTTTACCTATCTTTGGAAATGATTTCATTTTTTATTAAAGAAAAAAAAGGGGGAAAAAGAAAGCAGGTGGAGCTGCTTTATTTCATCACTATAAATCAACTTCAGTTCTAAAGGCTGAGAGTCAGGCTATTGTTGACATTAGAAATAAAAGAGATGTACTACTGAAGGACAATCTTAAGAACTAGGTTTAGTCTGATGGTTGTAGCTCATTTTAGTTTTACATGCAAGTCAAACATTTATTCTCTAATATGTATTGTATGTTATATGCTTTCCATGTTGCTTTCCAGGAAGTAACACATTTGTTTTACATCAAGCTGTCATTCTTGGATAGATAGATGCTATGTAACAGCAAAAGGCGATCAGGATTCATAGATTAATAGATTCTAAACGTATTTTCAAATAGGATTCCAGCAAAGGCTTTTCTCTGAAAAACAGTTACTTGTTCCAATTTCAATGTAAGAAACAACCTCTACATAATTATAGACCATGTCAAAGTTTTGTATAGTACATTAAATAAATCTTTAATTTCCTTCATCCCGCTTGTTATGATTTTTGTTTTGGCAAATATAATGCTTTAAAACATGTCCCTAACTCAGATAAGCAGTTAAGTTCAATTAAATTTCATGCAACAGTCTTTACTTCAGCAAAAGACAATGCATTTCACACAGTAAAATGTGCTAAAGGAAAAACATAGCCTATGCTTCACCAGAAAATAGCTAGTGTTCTATTTTATTTTTTTACTGCCACAAATTCATGAAATGCATGTCCAATTTTCTCTGAATCCTTTAGTCAACATTTAAAATGGTCCATGAACACATGATGCCATCCTGTTTACATCCTCGGCAAGGCACATTATCACACACTCTTAGACTTCTATATGGAGAGACCTGGCCAAGAGTCAGACATGACTGAATGGATAACATTATCATCAACTTCCATCTATATAGTTTCTTTCTACACTTGAATGCTTCTTATCTTTGTAATGTATTATGGACAGAGACATTATAGTAGTTTATACACAATGTCACATTGAAAAACAGTTGTTGGAGAATAGATTTCCACATGCTCTTCCTCTTTGCTGAAAATTTGGGCACACTCTTGAATACGTTCTCTAGTAGCATGGGGATAAGAACTGACTGGAGAGAAGTGAACGCCTGGGAATAAATGCCATACCTTTTCTTTTTGCCAAGAATGAAGATACAAGAAGGGAGAGGGCTAAAGCATGAAAGTGCTTTAAGCGGAAGACACCTCTTTTTTTTTTTTTGGTAAATGGGGCAGTATGGTTTCACAGCAAAAACACCGTCAAGCAGACGGTGCTGATCCTTCCAAGTGAATTAAATTGTAAGTCCTTGAGCCAGCAGAAAGCTATTTCAAAATGTCATTTGCTGCCCTCACCAGTGATGCTTGTCCTTGTATTTCTTGATTTATAGACAACACATAAAAAAAGTGGATCGGTGGAGGCTGTGACTTCATTTTCTTCTTCTCCCACCAAATATCACCAACCATGGTAAAATTACCACCAATGATTGCTTTTCAAGATGGACAAGCTCAAGGAAGAGGAGCATTAGAGGTTTCACAAATACTGTTTATTGTTGTAAGATTAATAATCTTGAAACATGTCAAAGTTTGTCTCTGTTATGTCCTACATCCAACAAAATCAGGGCAGGGTTATTTTGAATTTGTTTCTTGTATCCCAAGACTGAGTAATATTTTTGAATGTCCTCGCCTCTCCTCCTCCTTTAATAGTTCATTCATCCTTTCCCTATTCCCAGAGCCAAGTTTATATTCCTTCACCACCATTCTTCTGAATATAAGATGAGGCTGGGAAAGAAAGGACCATTGATATGTAAGTAGACTAATGGCTATGGATATAGGTTTAGTGCTTTTCTGCAATTGTGCTAGCCCTGTGTTGAAAAGCAGTGTAAAGAAAAACTGATAGGCTTGGGGAGAGTCGTTGCTGCTTGACTTTAAACTCCCCTGCTTCCTTGCTCATCAGCTACTGCTCAGGCTGAATCAAGTGTCTGACTAGGTTATGAGGGTGTCTGGTCTGAAAGACCTGGATTCTTCCAGTGCTGAAAGCAGAATGATCCCAGAAGATAGGATCTGGTTTTGGGGAGAGAGGAGTACTGCAAGTAGCCAAAAGATGTCAATTGGATCCTACCATGTGAGGAGGGGAGTCACTTGATTGTATCAGTGACCAAAGAGGACCAGATTCACAATCGAGCTGGAAGGGACCTTGAAGGTCTTCTAGTCCAGCCCCCTGCTCAAGAAGGAGACCCTACACCAACTGGCTGTCCAGTCTCTTCTTAAAAAGAGTGATGAAGAACCTACAACTTCTGAAGGCAAGCTGTTCCACTGGTTAATTGTCCTTACCGTTAGAAAATTTCTCCTTAATTCCAGGTTGCTTCTCTCCTTACTTAGTTTCCATCCATTGTTTCTTGTCTTGCCTTCTGGTGCTTTGGAAAATAAATTCACTTCTTCCTCATTGTGGCAGCCTCTCAAATACTGGAATACTGCTATCATGTCCCCCCCTAGTTCTTCTTTACTCTAGACTGACCATACACAAATCCTGCAACCGTTCTTTATATGTATTAGTCTCTAGGCCTTTAATCATCTTAGTTACTCTTCTATGTACTTCTCCAAAGTCTCAGCATCTTTTTTGTAATGTGGTGACCAAAACTGGATGCAGTAGCCTTACTACAACTTTATAAAGCGCTACTAATACATGATTTTGATTCTGTGCTTCTGTTTATACAACCAACAATTGTATTAGCTTTTTTAGCTGGCGCCACACACTGCTGGCTCATATTTAAGTGATCATCCACTAGGACTATAAGGTCCCTCTCACAGTTATTGTTTTTGAGCTAGGTTTCGCCTAATTTGTACTTGTTCCTTTGGTTTTTCCTGCTCAGGTGTAAAAACCTTGCTTTTCTCCACATTAGATTTCATTTAGTTGGATAGGGACCATTGTTCAAGTCTGTCAAGATCTTTTTGGATCCTGAGCTTGTCTTCTGGGGTATTGGCTATTTCTGCCAGCTTAGTATCATCTGCAAATTTGATGAGTTCCCCTTCAATTCCCACATCTAAGTCATTGATGACAATATTGGAGAGTACTGGGCCTAAAACAACTCTATCTCTCCTCTCTCTCCCTTTCTTCCCTCCCCCCCCTCTCTCTCACACACACAAACATACCACCCGCCCCCTCAAATTTCAAAACACAGCTGTAGTAAGGATGGGGCCAGAAGAGACCTGAAAGCTGTGGGATCGTCCTGCCGCCTATGGACATTCATGCCAAAGCAGATACGAACTGAGATTATTCCGCAATCTTTTGTTTAGGATGCAGAGCACAAAAGGCAAAAGGTACTACGCTAACCGAATGTCAGGGATCAATTTGCGGGAGGGGGAGCGGGGGTGAGTCGAGAGGAGCCGATCACTTCCACATGTCTCGCGAAGCCTGAATACCGACTAGGAACTGAACTTGCCAGCCAATTCCCTTTGGGAGGACATCCCCCCCCCGCCGCCGCCCCGCCCCAGAGTTACACTTGCTC
>NC_138204.1:185444932-185452432 GCF_964194415.1 Vipera berus | reverse complement strand
AGCCTGCGACCAGTCACTACTATGGAGGACCGAAAGTCCTTTTCACAAAAGGAAGAACTTTTAATTCAGTGAATCTAAATTTCCCTCAATTTCTTAACTGAATTAACTATTCATAAATATACACATACTTATATATTGTTCTAACTATCTAATTATATTTCTAATGATATATACATACAAATGTATGAGCCGCATGGTGGCCTAGAGGTGGAACTCTTGCCTCACAATTAGTTCAATCCTAGATAGTGGCAGATATTTCTCTCTCTGGGCACAAAGAGAAAATATTTGCTGTGAACTCCATGTAGGCATCAGGAAGGACATCCAGTCAGTAAATGCTCAGCTCCATTCAGTCACCCCAACTCCACCCTGATGCAAGGAATTACAGAGTCATTAAAAGAAAAAGAAAACATGCAAAAGTATATATATATATATATATATATATATATATATATATATATATATATATATATATATATATATATATATATATATATATATATATATATATGTATCTTTGGTCATTCGGGTTTTTTCCCCACGACGAAATCTCATCCGTCATCCTCAGGCTGGTGACTTCAGCTTCGTTCTTCTGGGAGAAGTGTGTGATAGTGGCTGTTTTTTCTTCTTTTTTAAACTGCCAGAGGGTGTGTGTGTGTGTGTGTGTGTATATATATATATATATATATATATATATATATATATATATATATATATATATATATATATATATATATATATATATATATATATATTTGTGTGTGTGTTGGCTTGAGTTATTTGTAAAAATAATAAAGGCAGCATATAAACAAATAAATAAAACAAAATGAATCTTCAGAAGATTAAAATGTTATAAAAGACAAGAAAATTTCAGAAGTACAGGTAGTTCTTGGTTAATGATCATAATTGAAACTCCATTGCTAAAAGTCATAAAATAAAATAAAAAATGACTTACAATGACAGTTCCACAGATCCAGTTGCAGTTGTTAAGCAAATCACACATGGCGATTAAGTGGGATGACATATGACCATAACTTCAACTTCTTGCTGGCTTCCCCATTGACTTTACTTGTCAGAACCCAGAAGTGAAGGTTGTAAATGGTGATCATGTGACCTCAGGGCACTTCAACTGTTGTAATTAAGCACCAGTCACCAAATGTCCAAAGTGCAAGCATGCTGTAACAGCTGCAACTTTGAGGAATGGCCTTAAGTCTTCTTGTGCAGCACTGTTGTAACTAACCAAGGAATACATGTAATACAAAATAACTAATTAAAAGAATGTAAACATATATGACTTGAAGAAAGCCAATTTGGTTTAGTGGTTAAGGCACTAGGCTAGAAACTGGCAGACCATGGGTTCTAGTCCTACCCAAGGCATGAAACTAGTTGGGTGAATTTGATTCAGTCATTTTCTCTCAAATCTAGGAAGAAGCCACTTCTGAAAGTCTTGTCAAGAATACTACAAAGGACTAATCTAGGCAGTTATCTGGAATCAACACTGACCCAAAGACAGAAAATATATACATTAAAAGATGGAAAATTAAAACAGAACAGAACTGTTTCATCCAACTTTAATATGGGGATGAATGAAGACGTGCCATAATCAACAAAACTGAATCTCCAAAACATGCAAAATAACAGAGTAACAAAGTTGGAAGGGACCTTGAAGGTCTTCTATTCCAACCCTCTGCTCAAGCAGGAAACCCTGTACCATTTCAGACAAATGGTTCCAATCTCTTCTTAAAAACCTCCAGAATTAGAGCATTTACAACTTCTGAAAGCAAGTTGTTTCATTGATTAATTGTTCTGTCAGGAAATTTCTCCTTAGTTCTAGGCTGCTTCTCTCCTTGATTAGTTTCCACTCATTGCTTCTTGTCCTGCCTCCAGGTGCTTTGGAGAATAGCTTGACTCCCTCTTCTTTGTGGCAGCCCCTGAGATATTGGAGGGTAAGGATCACAACAGATAGGCACAATAATAGCTATGACATCATGGCCATCTTAGAAAAGACATTCCATTTCTATCACCTATAATATACTCATTCAACATATCAAAGAAATGGCTTTCTTGCAGAGTAATATTTTACTTAAGAAACTTTTTCTGAATAATTATTAAACTACCAAGAAAGATAACCATGATGAATGGATCAGTTTTTGATGAGGACACTATTTTACTATTCCCCCAATTATACTTTGTACTCTGCAGTTTGTACAAGATAGTTTTATGCAATTAGTTAATTATGACAAATATTAAATAATTGTTAGTGTACACTAATTCAATATAATGAACATGCAAGGAAGCTCTATAGACATAGAGAGAAAGAATTCAATCAACATTAACAGTCAATCTGCCAAAATCTGCCTCAAGAAATACAGATGTCAGGTGACCTGTTCTTTAGGGTATCTGGGTGACCTCCATGCTACTGAGTAAAAAATCAACAACAGCTTCAAGTGCCACTTGTAAAGATGATGGACATTGATTAAATCCCTTTAAGGGTCTAGAGCTAAAAGCTCCTGTGAGTCCCTTGGACTGCAAGGCGATCAAACCGGTCAGTCCTAGAGGAGATCAACCCTAACTGCTCTTTACAAGGCCAGATCCTGAAGTTGAAACTCAAATACTTTGGCCACCTAATGAGAAGGAAGGACTCACTGGAGAAGAGCCTAATGCTGGGAAAGATTGAGGGCAAGAGAAGAAGGGGATGACAGAGAATGAGGTGGCTGGATGGTGTCACTGAAGCAGTAGGCGTGAGCCTAAATGGATTCCACGAGATGGTAGAGGACAGGAAGGCCAGGAGGAACATTGTCCATGGGGTCGCGATGGGTCGGACACGACTTCGCAACTAATAACAAAAGAAGAAATATTTGCCTAAGAAATCACAAACAGTTTTGCATTATTAACAAATATTGTTACATAGGTACATTTACTATTCATTTGTGCTGTTATGTGGAAGGAGCTAGAGCGTTAATCATCTTGCAGTTATCCTGAGAATTAAGAAAGTATATTGAAGTAAGACATATAAGGTTTTGAAAGATTTTGATAATACATCTGAGATAATTTCTACCCTTTATAAATCATTGTTAGAACATCATGGTTCCTTCATCAGTGGTGATTGCCAAAATCTCAAGGCAAAACAATTCAATCAAAAATATTATAGAATAATATGAAAAATGGGATGGTTTCATTATTATACCTGGTAATGTGATCAGGTTTGCAAGAAATAGCTCTGATTTGAAATGAAAATTTGACATTGAAAATGGCATGATTTTATTCAATGTTATTAATTTTTATTTAATATTATGTTAATTAATGTTAAAAGATGATAGCAGAAAGATATGGCAGTCAATTCAAGATTTAAATTTGGAAAATATTTGACCATAGACATCAAAATGATTCCAGACTGCTTCATTTACTATGTGTATGGAGTGGGGAGTGGGGATAAATGGAAGCAAGGAAAGTAGTTCTTTCAGAAGATTTTAACCTTGCCAAATTGCAGCTAAATGCCTTCAAAGTTTTCACCATAAGAAAAGTTTTGAACTATTCCTCATTTGCTTATTTACAGATATAAATATCAATGATAAAGAAAAGAACAAACAGCATTGCAGCTTTCAAAATTGTTCAGCAGAGAACTTATAAACAAGTTGCGCTTGTTTCAGGAATTCCTTTATTCCAATCTAAAAGTGAAAATTTCCAAAACTGTTTTAAAAGATGCTCTTATGTTGAAAAGCTGCCAGCCAGGCCAGGCAAGGGGGAGGAATCAAGCAAGGATTTGGACAAGTGTTGCACAGCCGCAGCAATTAGACCTGTTGCCCCTGTTCCAAGTTCTATGGAATTTTACCTATTTGTTCGCAAAGGAGGGTGAACAGTCTGGTGAGATTCTTGCATTATAGATAGAATACAATAAAATAGTTAATTTGAACTTTCACATGTGGATCCGGTTGCTTGCTCCTGACATTCATCTCACCAGATTCTTGCCCTCCTTTGGGAACAACAGATAAATTTCCATGGAACTTACAAATTGTTTTGGAGCCTGTGAACTGAACAACCTGACTGACTGATCCTGGATATTTTGATTAACTGAAATGCCTTATGAGTTTGTTCTGTCTGGCAAGTCATCCTACTATTATGCAGCTGATGGTAGTATGATACACATACATCGTTAGATAAAAATGGTCATTGATCACCAGTCTTATGAATTATAACATTCTCCCACTAATGCCCTCTGAGCAGAAGATGTGCCTGACCTTCACTGCTATTACTTCAGAAATCAATGAGAAAGGTGAGGACATGAGCAACCTTATCCTGTTCTCTATGTGTTGTCTTTCCTACCCTACTATCTATTTATGATTGAATCAGAAAAAGTAGCCTTTGCCTTCTTAAATATAAAATCACAATGATGTTGCTGGATGCTTTATATGTTCTCCCCAGTTGTTTATATTGGTTGCAGTTTGCAAAGCAGGTGTTATCTTTTGCCAGCTCAAAATGATCCCATGAAATATTATTTGGATGTTTTTGGAATGAAGATGTGAATCCTACCTCTTTCTTTACTCCTTGGTACCACTGCTGAATGGAAAGAACAGCGTTCCTGAAGGAGGACTACCCAGAAAAGAATGGAGATGACTTTGTTTCCTTTACTATAAAACTCTCCCCATCCCTTAGTATCTTCCTCACATATGGAAAATTTCTCTATCTCCATCTCCATCTGAGTCACATCCTATTGGCATTTGATGGCTTTGGCAAAATGAAACTGTCCAACCACTGCCTCTAGATCTCTAGAATTCTTCCAAAGGTGTAACACTAACATTTCACTGAGTGGAGGCTTTGGTGGTGTAAACTAATTTCTTGAACTGTGCATCTTACTATTCTTTGTTTTTGTGTCCAAAATGATGATTGCTTTTGTAACAAGTTTTTTTTAGAAAAAGAAAAGTTAACATTTGTGTGCATCATCACAATTGTGTGCACAATATACTGTAATACATAGAAATAGGTTATATTCTATGAATAGTGTAACCTCAGACACATTATCTCAGATCCAGTCACACAAGACAGATTCACTCAAAACAGACAAGTAGCAGTTAAAAAAAATGAGAGGATTGGGAAAAATAAAGGGAATGAAAGAGAATGAATGAGGAGCTAAGGCAGACTACATCGAGACACAGAGACTAACAAGGGAGTAGGTCAGACAAATAGAATGATTAATAATATATATGGATTTGGGGAAAGGCAGACAGATTACGCAGAAGAACAAACAACTGAACAAGACAGAGCAAAAAATAACAACTGAACAGTGTCTCTTTCTTTCAATTTCTCTCCAACTAAAACTGCTGCCTGCATGAAGCAAGTTCTAAACAGAGAAAAATAAATATAGAAAAAATGAAACTAAAATATTTTCCAACACAAGGGAGTTTCATCATACACTAAAGTGAAAGAGATGATAACATTCATGGGCCATTTTATTATCAGAGAGCTTATCGTCCTACTATAGAGCCTCCCCCACTTAGCTGCATCCATATGTGGAAGAAAAGCATAACAAGAAGCATAACAATCCAGTGATTACTCCAGATTGATTCAGTAGCACTCATTTTGTCTCATTGTTTCAAAATGATCTAAAAGTTAAATTCTGAAAATTAATTCAATTTGAAGATTTGATCAAATCAAATATCCAAATAGAATATTGTATAGTCTCAACAATATATTTGTATGTGAATATGTGTGTGCATGTGTAAATAAATGGAAGCATAAGTATGCAAAAAGACAGAGCGGTAGCTATGCCTGGACCTTACACTACTTTAAATACAATCCATAACTAGGTGTCTGCAAAAATTGTCAGCAGTAAACAGAAAAATCACTTTTTTACTGATAACATGGTAGCATCATTCACTGAAAAGAATATTTGATCAAAGAATAGATAAACAAATACATAAAGGTAGAAAAGAATATCTTTATAAAGTTAGAAGAAAAACTTGATAATACTTTGGATAAGATAGTTCTAAGAGACTAACTACGAGTATAATCATCAGGTGTTGAGCAGAAAGTATGCTAGAGAAGGTATCACACAGACTTACAATATCAATAAAAGTTACAATATCAATAAAGTTACAGTATCAATAAAAAGTTACAATATCAATAAAAGTTACAATATCAATAAAAAACCAAGTAGGAAATCATTTAGGGATATACAGTAAATGTTACTATTCTCATAATATGGCCCTGGACTTTATTATGAACTCTGTATAATACAAAATCAGATTCATCCACCTGTATCTACATTTAAATTTACATCTACAGTTCTGGGACCAGAATATTCAGATTAATATAATTAAAACATTTGGAATTCTACCTACAACAAAACAAATAAAGGCTATCTCAGGTAATAGCACATTATGCACCATGGCTGATCTCAAAAAGCTAAGAAGAGTTGGAGTTGATTAGTAGTTGGCTGAAAGAATTCCAGGGTTATAGCTGAGTCTTGGAAGTTGGGGAAAAAATAACAAGTAATGGCAAACTATTTTCATATTATTGCTACTGTATGTGAATAACATGGTTATGTCCATATAGACAGTAGGACATATATCTACCATATATCTATCTCTTTTAAACATAAATGTATGTCAGCCTGCTCAGGTCATTAGTAGGCTGCTTTTTGTCTTGGTACTCAGTTCTGTATGTGTATCACTTTCAGAATCTCTTTCTGTTCCGGAAGGAATAACAGAGAGCAGCTGGAGTGGACAAATAGACCAATCCAACTTGCAAGCTTTGTACATGATATAGGATATTCTGGATATCAATTGACTACACTCTGGTTTAACTCAGATTAGTAATAGCAACAATAAAATATAATTTCTAGGGACCTCTTCTAGTCCAATCCCCTGGCATACAACTGGCATACAACACAAAACTGTGCAAAGGTTTTCTAGCCATGACTGTAACGTGCTTTTTGAGCAGGAGTCATGAGTTCAAGAGGACAACCCAGATTATGCACTAGGACTCTCTGGGACAGTGCAATCTCATCAGCACCAAAAATGGCATAGTCTTAGAATTAGTGAGCCTCAAAATTCAAAGCTACTCGACTTGCCTGAGTCCAACTGAAGCCTGAGGTTCCCCATCCAGACTCTCACAGCCTCCAGGCAGTCTCCAGGCAGGGATAAAGTAATTACAGCATCACATAAATTACTAGAGCAGAGTTATATAATTGTGAATCATCAATGTATGTTACCTCATTCAATGCTGACAGATGAGCTTACCACAACCTCATATAGAAGTTGAATAGTTGAGAAAACATTAGGGGCCAAAGATGGGAACTCCCCAATTATCACCATCTGGAATCAACCCCAGAGAGAGGAAGTGAACCAGCACAACAGAGTGCTGCTTATCCCCAATCCTCTGAGCCAATCAAAAAGGATATCATGATCAATTGTATCAAAAACCACAAAGTGGTCAAGTAAGGCAAGGATGGATGGACAACCCTAATCTCAGCTTTATGAGAAATAATCCAAAAACAGGACCAAT
>NC_138204.1:185417432-185439932 GCF_964194415.1 Vipera berus | reverse complement strand
TGCATGTTAGCTGTGCCTCAGATAACTGTTGAAGAATTGGTAGAAGCATTAGGATGTGACAGCCTCTAAAACAGACATGTCAAACTCACAATGTCATGTGGTGTCGTGCAATGTATCGGGACAGTTTTGCCATTGCCGGTAATGGGGTGGGCATGGCTTCAGCATGACGCATCTGGCCTGCGGGCTGGCAGTTTGACACCCCTGCTCTAAAATGACCAGAGTTTAAAGGTAATAACTGGCACCTTAGACTGCATTGGTGACAAATTATCAACAACATAACCCCTTTGCTGATTGTGTTACTCTGCGCTAACAGGCTTTTAAAAGATCTGTAGGAAACTTTCATGAATATTATCAGTGTGGAAATCAATGGAATAGAATGCTTAAGGTGTTGGATTAAGAATAGGGAGTTCTAGGTTCTTCCATGTTCAGGCACAGAAGTTTCCTAGGTAATTTTGAATCAATCATGATAACTCAGCCCAACCTACCCTACAATATTGCTGTGGGGAAAAATAGGAAAAGGTGCTATATACATTGCCTTTAGCTCCTGAATGAAAGGTAGAATATGCATATAATAATTAAATAAATAGAGAGCCTGTTTGGTATAGTAGTTAAGACATATGGCTAGAAACCAAAAGCCTGAGAGTTTTAGTCCTGCCTTAAGTACAAAATTATCTGAGTGACCTTGGGCCAGACATTCTGTTTCCACCCTATGAAAAAAGCAATGGCAAACTACTTCTGGAATCTTGCTGAGAAAACTGCAGGGACATGCCAGGAATCAAAAATGACTTGAGGGCACGAAAATAAAGAGGCAAACCAACAAATGAAATAAATAACTCATAACTCACTACATCAAATGCTAGGAACTGGCAGAAGTAGCATACCATCTGAAGCTGAGCACAGCAAAAAAATACCCAGTAGTCTTGGCTTTATAAGCCACATATGTAAACATATGTATCTCACAAGTAGAGTGTCTCCCAAATAGAGTGTGAAAGGAGATTAAGGTTTGTGCAAATTATTCCAAATTAGTGGCAATTGGTTTTCATATGTCCTTCCAAGCCACACATATTTTTGACTATATTTGGAAAGTTATGAACTATAAAGTAAACCTTTGAATATTGTAGCTTTGGGAGCATGAAAGTGTTCTATTTGTGTATTAGTTTAGAAAGCACTAATTAGATAAAGTCACATGAAAACACTGAAGGATACTTCTCTGCTTTCCTACTTTAATTAAAATTATACTGTTACAGTGATCATTATGGATCATATCTAAACAGCTGTGATTCACATTACAAAAACAGCAACATATACCAGTCTTTTCAAGGGTGAAGAAATATGAAATGTATTTTAGGAAGAATCAAGATTGCTTCATGTGTTTGACTTTTTGAAAGGAAGACAGATATTTCAGCTGGTTTTTCCATCCTAACTATCTGGAAGGAATGGTTGTTCCAGGAATTTGCAGCCTAATTATGCTTTCCACTTTAAGAGACTTTAATTTATATTTTGTAAGCAAATAAATAAATAAAATGTTTTTCTTTTTCTTTTAGCTTTTTGACCCTACCTTCTGTCAAAATATATGTATTTCATAGTCTTGAATCTGTAAAAGAAGACATAGAAATCTTTTGAAGCAATAAAAAAATGTGTCACTTATTCATGAGTGAATTTGAATAAGAAAGCAGATACGGATGCACAATAAGTTCCACAATTATTTTCAGACATTAATTTACTGTTTGTTCTAGAAGTGGGAATTGTTTTGCCCAATACTGTTTAAAGTCTAAGTTGGTGATCGTAGGAGTTGTATGGTCATTGAAAAGTATTAGGAGGGGACTGATGAACCTTTTGCCCTCTCCATGATATGATCTAGATTGTGAAAACAGAATTTCCAATTTGTTTTTCTGCTGACTTTAGTCTTGTTCACCCAGTCCCTATATTGGAAGGGCAAATAATTAATTCTGGAATAATTGGAAGCAAACTATTTACATTTTAGCATAAATAATATTTCTCCATCACAGGATATATAGATGTTAGATGGGTCATTATGCTCTGTAAATAGTTACTGTTAAACAAGAAACACAGTTTTGACTAATATATACTTTGTACCATGAACCTGTCAAATCTTATGATAATATTTGGGGCTTTGGCATTCATCCAGAGGCTTAACATAGATGTGCCTCAATTTAGGACATGCCCCCACAGAAGGTAATCCACCTTCTCTTACACAGATAAGAATAAATCTTCTCTGTTCCTAATAGAGGTAACTATAGTTTTGGAATTGTTCCAAATGAGTAAGAAGGTCATCGTGGGTAATAAAAGCAATTTTGCTTCTTTTCTCTGCCAAACACATGGCAGAGAGAAAGAAGACCATGTTATGCCTTTGCCCTTGAATGCCATACTCTCTGTTCACCCAGACTCCATAAATAGATTAAAGACACAGCAAGAATTTCTCAGTGAAGGCCAGAATATACTATGATTGGTGTATTCACAAATTGTTGAATGGATAACGTCTGATCTTAAGGACAAAGGAAAGAGACTAAGAAAAATGACAGAATTTGAAACACTTACACAAAATCAACACCATCTGTATATAAAAACTCTAGATATGGAGACAAAAGAAATAAAAAAAGTGTATGATATAATGGTTGCAACACAACAATAACAAGAATAATGGACCAAATCCATAAAATTTACTACAAGTTATAATCTACAATAAAACTGGTATAAAATGTTTTACAGATGGCACACAACTTTGTCATAATTTCCAAGATAGACAAATTATATGGTAACAAATGTTGGAAATGCCATGAAATGGAAGGAACATTTTACCACATGTGGTGGACATGTAAAATCCCTCAAAGGTAATTGAAAAGACATAGATGATAGCTATAGCCATGGCTTTTTTTTTCATAGAACGCTCAGAACAGAGTTCTGGCACCTTTTTTGGATGGAACCTTGTAGGGTAGGCAAGGTATGACATGTGTGAGTTCCGGCACCTTTTTCTTTTACAAAAAAAGCACTGGCTATAGCTATAGCAATAGTACTTAGATACCACTCCACAGTATTTTACAGCATTCTCTGAGCTGTTTAGAACATCTGCTTATTTCCCTAATAATCTAGGTACTTATTTTACCAATCTCAGCAGGATGGAATGGTGAGTCAACCATGAGCCAGTCAGGATTGAACTCTTGACAGTGGATAGAGTTTACCTGCAATACTTCCTTCTAACCATGAACCACTATTCAGAAAATTTTAGCAATTTTAGAAATTAAATTTGAAATCAAATCACATTTTTAAAATTAGGAATGATCCCAGATTAACAAGAAACACCTTAATTGACTAAAATACATGTTCATAGCTGATATGAAGAAAGAGACAAATCTGACAATATTTGATTGGGAACTTAAATTTGGATAATACACATCAATGGCAACATTAACATCATATACACACAATTGAAGTTTAATCAAATTCAAGCAAGAATGATTTCCATATACACGTCATATCATGCAACAAGGCAAATACAAATATTTACAATATGGTTTTTAAAATGGGGGTCTAAATATTTATAAACACTATAAATTGATTGGAATATAAAGAAGAGAAAGTTAGAAATTAACATACCTACTGGTATGTTCTTTTTCCAAACAGCTTCTTTCTTTAAAAAAAATCTCTTTTTAACATTTATAAATAACAATTAAATGGATACTTTAGTTTTTCGTTAAGGTCAAAGATCAAAATCTTTCTTATAAAATAATTCAAACAAATTTGCAACTCTTTATCAATTTCATAATAAGCATTAATTGTACATTTTAAGCAGGCCTATGATAGTTAAAATGTTACAAATCATATTAACAACCATGTAAGGTTTTGATGTATTTAAAATTCTAGCACCAGACTAGGCTCACCTTAGGCATGAAAGCTGGCTGGGTGATTTTGGGCCAATCATACATTGTCCAAACCAGCTCACAGGGTTGTTGTTATATGGAAAATAGGAGGAGGAAATAGGAGGAGGAAGAATATTAGGTATGTTTGCCATCTTGAGTTATTTATAAAAATAATAAAGATGAAATGTAAATAAATAAATTATTGTGTTAAGATTTTCTAGTTTCTGTTGTATATTTTCTGTTGTTTTATTGTATTCTGTTGTAAAGATAATCACATTTTTTGGGGGAGGGCGAAGTGTGCTAACTGGTGAGAAGGATATAATACAGATGCCAATATCATATCAGTTCTACCCTCAAGAAGGGCTTTTTTCTGATATCTCTTCCACCTGTACAAATGCCAGCTATATATGGCAGCCGTGCTGTAGAGAGTTCGGCCAGGTCTGAGAAGAACCTGCTCAAAACCCTAGTTGACAATGAAATGGAAGTTAAATATGAGAGCAGGGAGTTTTCGATTTTTATTATATTTTAATGCCTGGAAAATCACACATAAACATTCCCCCAAATGAAGAGATTGCTTAAAAGTCCTCTCCCTGGCCCCATGTCAAAGAATGACAATTCAACTGCTGATAAAATTTCCTCAAGGAAAAACAGGATAGAAATGCAATAACTCAGATACTTATTACAGAGTTCCATATGACATAAACAGCCTCCGTTGATTCAGCTGTATGTGCATTGGTTTCTCTGCCAAATAAGCCGTGGTGCAGTGATGAGATGGAGAGGATGAAGTATGTCCCATCCTCTCCATGCACTGAACATGTGGTGTGTAGTGGGAGGTCGAGGGGGGAGAGAAAATGTTCAAAAACCATAAACACATTTTGAAGGACAGAAACCTATCACTTTTTATCCAGGTCTTTAAATTAAACGAGCAAAGCTCAGAAATGCTTACAAAATCATGAGACTTGCAAGTTCATTGTGATTAAATACTATCCAATTTTATTTCCTATATTTTTTTGCCATAATGTGGAAAAAAACCATCAATGCCAAAGCTAAAATGTCTTTCTTTCTTTCTTTCTTTCTTTCTTTCTTTCTTTCTTTCTTTCTTTCTTTCTTTCTTTCTTTCTTTCTTTCTTTCTTTCTTTCTTTCTTTCTTTCTTTCTCTGGGACATTTTTAATCAAGAATGTCATTTAGAAATATGGTAAGAGATCTCTGGCGTTTTTTAACACAGCAAAACTTAGTATGTACATTATACAGAAGGAAATGCCGCAATGATTTTTTCCACATTAAGGACAAAAAAAATGTAAAATGTCATTGAATAAACCCCAGAAGCCAGGAGCTTGGATGGCTTACAAGATTGGTAATCGGATACAGAGCTTTTCACTTCCAAGTCATTGGTGCAAATCCAGTTCCATTTAATCATCTCCAAACATTTTTTTTCTTTCTATCTCACAGTTCTTTTTTATTCTCTAGGTTAAAATGACTGGTTTGGAACTTAGAGAACAGATGACCAGCATATGAAATAATCACTTCTAATTTTTAGGCTAGGCAATTGACCAAAAAATGAACAATGACCAAAATCCATTCTTTTCCTCCTCCCTCCCTCCACCTCCCAGATTATCTAGTTAAATTGGTATTTCAGAAGAGACGTAAAGGAATTGTAACATATGTTAATGGAGATTTGTCTTCTGCTTTTTATTATTCCTCCACATTTAAATGGAGCTTCTGTTTAGCTAATTTGATGTCATTAAATAACTTCTACTTTAAAACTAAGTACAAGCCCTTTATTAGGCAATATTGATGATATCATATGAATACTAAGAACAAAAGTGAAAGAGATTAGCTGTAATTAATCAAACAATCTCACCCTTGCTGAGTTTTGTTTTTTATTTTTTTTTATTTTTTGGTGGAGAAACAACAAAATGCTTTCCGCTTTGGGATGCATGAGAAATTGCTACACACTATTTCTCAAACTGCTTGTCTCCATAAAAGTAAAAGTCATGCTGTATTGTAAATAACCAAAAACAGTGAATTAGTCATATACAGTATGACACAAAGCAACCCTCCCTAAAGCCTAAATGTGTTTAGGTTACAATTGCCAGCATGACTAGAAGGAATGATGGATTGCAATTAATAATGGGAGCTGAGAATTAAGGAATGCTGAGAAGTTTTCTTTGCTTTATGCCTCTTTCTGTGTTACAGGTGGATCCAAGCTCATATATGATTTGGTGAAACACAGTGGAAAAAATGTTTATTGATTGTTTATTTTATGTTTTGTTTTGTGCTTCTTTAGAGCACACTTGTGCTTTTGAACAGTCTATGGGACCCTGTAATGGACATAGAAATAGGAGTTTCAGTTTAAGAATATTATCATCATCCTTAGGTTCTGCAGAGAGAACATTGGGCAGCAAGTGTTTTCCAATGGTTTTGATCATTTGCAGCATTTCTGGCACTAAAGGACATTAGTAATCTTAAAATCTTTCTTAAGCGGTGCTAAGTTTTCTGATGCCAGTCTCATTTTCTCTTTCCTCCAGATGGTATCCAACATAGTACAATTTTTGGATGTTGATCTTTAAGAATATGTAAGATATGACCAACAAGTCACATTCAATATTGATTCACAGTTCTCAATATGTGTTCTAAATCTGATCTTTGTAGTGCCTCTTCATTAGTGATGTGGTCACAATATGAGCCTTGGAGGATAATGGTTGGCAGTGGGGTACCTGGTACAAGAAGGAGGATGGAAGAAAAACTTGTCTTGTCTTCTCCTTGGTATCTAATGTAAAAGCCAGGGAGCACTGGGTAAAATTGAGATTGATGGCAAAGTAGCAAGACTAAAGTCATGACTTACTGAAAAGACTGATGATCATCTGATGTTTGTCAAAAATACTGCAAGACAAAGTTCCTAAACACACATACAAGCCTACAAGATAATAGATAAAGAAGGGAAAAAACAGTGTTTTTGAATGGGAATAGTCTAAATCCAGACGTGAAAGTCGCTAGAGAATATTACAGAATAGAAAGTGTACCAATTAAGGAGAAGCAGTACAAGGCTTAATACTAATGGACATCTATAGATTGGGAATAACAGCTCAAGGATGCTGCCATAGTCTTCCTTTGCTTTTTTGCAGAAAACAGACATGGTAATAGTCTAAGGTAGCTTTATGATGCCCCTCAGAATCTAGGCCAACTCTTTCTGTGAGGATTAGGCAATGGCAGACAGATTACAGCATGCAATCAGATATCACTGAGAAGTCCTAAATATCTAAGAAATTTATGACACGGATTCTGAAATGAATGCCTGATAGAGAAACACAATGGCAGATAACTCAGTCACCAGCAAATCCCAGTTTTGCTTATATGGACTTAAGTCAGATAATGAACTATCAGAAGCCAGAGTAAGTTATTCCAAAGAAACAGGCAGAGACTCACTACTGCAGTCTAGAGGCAGGACCTGAGTCTTAATATTACCAATTCTATAGAAGCTAAAGTGGAACAGAATGAAGACTGATTGGTTGCACATTACTTGGAAAATAAACTTGACAGGGATGCTCTGTGGCTTCTCAAACAAGATCCTAGGAAAGGCATGTGCTTAAGCATACAGGAAAATATACTCTTTGACTCAGAATTATCCTTTAAGCAGAGTGCATCCATTAACACCAACTAACAGTCAGAAGGCATGATGAAAACTCCTTAATTTCATCAAATAAGGACAGTCTTATCCAAAGTTTCAACTGGGAAACTGTGAGCATCCTAGACCAAGCCAAGTCCAAGTCCAAACACTACAGAATCCCTGGAAGCCTGGCACTCAGATAAATCAACCAACAACAGGCATACAGAGATAAACAACATCTACATACCATTCAAAAGAAAGAGGAAAGAAAATCTCTTTCAGTCATTCAATATTGTGCTAATATATACCCTTTAATAATAGAGTTCCAGTAGCTGTTGTGGTGTCTGTTTTCTGATCTGGTCTATCTCAAAGGACTGCCCTCATAAATGTTCATTTGTACATATAAACACATGTATTCATATATATATCCATGAGCAAATTAGTTGCTCATGTTGGAAAAATTCTTGAGACAAAGTATTCTATTTTTTAAAAAACACAACAAACATATGTCAATTTCAGCAATCAATGAACTATATCCTTCCATTTTGAGAGTTTAATATAAGGAATTCAGACAATATAGATACCAAATATATTCCTAATGTAATCTATGAGTGAAGGAGATAGATAGATAGATAGATAGATAGATAGATAGATAGATAGATAGATAGATAGATAGATAGATAGATAGATGATAGATAGATAGATAGATAGATAGATAGATAGATAGATAGATAGATAGATAGATAGATAGATGATGGATAGATAGATATAGATATAGATATAGATATAGATATAGATATAGATATAGATATAGATATAGATATAGATAGATATATAGATATATGTTTTCTGAGGTTTCACTCAATTTTTCTAGATATAGATAGATAGATAGATAGATAGATAGATAGATAGATAGATAGATATAGATATAGATATAGATATAGATATAGATATATAGATAGAGATATAGATATATAGATAGAGATAGAGATAGACATATAGATAGATAGAGATAGAGATAGAGATAGAGATAGAGATAGAGATAGAGATAGAGATAGAGATAGAGATAGAGATAGAGATAGAGATAGAGAGATATATATACTCACATGATAATTACATCCAATTTTTGTGTACCATATATGATTTCAGAAGGTGGTAGTATAATTCTTTAGGGGTTGAACACTTTTGATAATAGTCATTACTGCCTTTAACATTATTATTAATTGTAATTGTGATGCCTTACACTATGCAAGGAAATGGGTATAGGAAGTGAAAAATTACTTCTTTGGCATCTATGCAGCTGATTCTGATACATCAATCCTCAGATGAAAATTTTGAGCTAGTGATTCTGTTATTGGACACACACACCCTCAAAAAGAAACAACAGTAGTTTTGCTACCCTCTTCTATAGCCATTCTTATTCGTTTAAGTGAGAATGAATTAATCTCTGCTATCTCTAGAGCTTCCCCCAGATCTCTATAGGATATGTCCACTATATTCCCTGAGCTTTCCTATAGGGACTCATTCTGATATAATAGTCCAAACTCAGAGTTGAACTATCATGATCTAACATCAAAGTGACCTTAAAGGTTTCCACAGCAGCTAGGAGACAGATGGTTATGTTATATATCTATATAGATAGATATATTGTTGTTGTTGTTGTTAGTTGCGAAGTCGTGTCCGACCCATCGCGACCCTATGGACAATGTTCCTCCAGGCCTTCCTGTCCTCTACCATCTTCTGGAGTCCATCTAAGCTCACTCCTACTGCTTCAATGACTCCATCCAGCCACCTCATTCTCTGTCGTCCCTTTCTTCTATTGCCCTCAATCTTTCCCAGCATTAGGCTCTTCTCCAGTGAGTCCTTCCTTCTCATTAGGTGGCCAAAGTATTTGAGTTTTAGCTTCAGGATCTGGCCTTCTAAAGAGCAGTCAGGGTTGATCTCCTCTAGGACTGACCGGTTTGATCGCCTTGCAGTCCAAGGAACTCGCAGGAGTCTTCTCCAGCACCATAGTTCAAAGGCTTCAATTCTTTGGCGCTCAGCCTTTCTTATGGTCCAGCTTTCACTGCCATACATTGCAACTGGGAAGACCATAGCCTTGACTATACGCACTTTTGTTGACAGGGTGATATCTCTGCTTTTTAGTGTGCTGTCTAGATTTGTCATGGCTTTCCTCCCCAGGAGCAAGCGTCTTTTAATTTCTTGGCTACAGTCCCCATCTGCAGTGATCTTGGAGCCCAGGAAAATAAAATCTGTCACTACCTCCATTTCTTCCCCATCTATTTGCCAGGAATTGAGAGGGCCAGATGCCATGATCTTGGTTTTCTTAATGTTTAGTTTCAACCCAAGTTTTGCACTCTCCTTCTTCACCCGCAACAAGAGGCTCTTTAGTTCTTCTTCTCTTTCTGCCATTAGAGTGGTATCATCTGCATATCTTAGGTTGTTGATGTTTCTTCCGGCAATCTTAATTCCAACTTTTGATTCATCTAGCCCTGCCTTTCTCATGATGTTCTCTGCATATAAGTTAAATAGGCAAGGCGACAGTATACAGCCTTGCCGGACTCCTTTCCCAATTTTGAACCAATCAGTGGTTCCGTGTCCAGTTCTCACTGTTGCTTCTTGGCCCGCATATAGATTTCTCAAGAGACAAATAAGATGGTCTGGTATGCCCATCTCTTTAAGAACTTGCCACAGTTTGTTATGATCCACACAATCAAAGGCTTTAGCATAGTCAATGAAGCAGAAGTAGATGTTTTTCTGGAACTCTCTAGCTTTCTCCATGATCCAGCGTATGTTAGCAATTTGATCTCTAGTTCCTCTGCCTCTTTGAAATCCTGCCTGTACTTCTGGTAGTTCTCGATCCACATACTGCTGGAGTCTAGCTTGTAGAATTTTAAGCATAACTTTACTAGCATGAGAAATGAGTGCAATGGTGCGATAGTTTGAACATTCTTTGGCACTGCTTTTCTTTGGAATTGGAATGTAAACTGATCTTTTCCAATCCTGTGGCCACTGTTGAGTTTTCCAAATTTGCTGGCAAATTGAGTGTAGCACTTTTACTGCATCGTCTTTTAAGATTTTGAATAGCTCAGCTGGAATATTGTCACCTCCACTAGCTTTGTTGTTGCTCAGCTTTTCTAAGGCCCACTTCACTTCACATTCTAGGATGTCTGGCTCGAGGTCAGTGACCACCTCATTGTGATTATCAGGGACGTTAAGCTCATTCTTGTATAGTTCTTCTGTGTAATTTTGCCACCTCTTCTTAATCTCTTCTGCCTCTGTTAGGTCCCTGCCATTTTGGTCCTTTATCATGCCCATTTTTGCATTAAACATTCCTTTCATCTCTCCAATTTTCTTGAAAAGATCTCTGGTCCTCCCTATTCTATTGTTTTCTTCTATTTCTTTGCATTGTTCATTTAAGAAGGCATTCTTATCTCTTCTAGCTATTCTTTGGAATTCTGCATTTAATTGGGCATATCTTTCTTTTTCTCCCTTGCCTTTTGCTTCCCTCCTTTCCTCAGCTATTTGCAAAGCTTCCTCAGACAGCCATTTTGCTTTCTTGCATTTCTTTTTCTTTGGGATGGTTTTGGTTGCTACCTGTTGTACAATGTTGCGAACCTCTGTCCATAGTTCTTCAGGCACTCTGTCTATCAGATCTAATTCCTTAAATCTATTTGTCACCTCTACTGTATATTCAACAGGGATATGATTTAATTCATACCTGACTGGCCTAGCGCTTTTCCCTACTTTCTTTAATTTAAGCCTAAACTTTGCAACAAGAAGCTCATGGTCTGAGCCACAGTCATCTCCTGGTCTTGTTTTTACTGACTGTATAGAGCTTCTCCATCTTTGGCTGCAGAGCATATAGTCAATCTGATTTCTGTGTTGACCGTCTGGTGATGTCCATGTGTAAAGCCGTCTCTTGGGTTGTTGGAAAAGAGTGTTTGCTATGACCATCGTATTCTCTTGACAAAATTCTATCAGCCTGTGCCCTGCTTCATTTTGTACTCCAAGGCCAAACTTGCCTGTTATTCCGGTTAACTTTTGGCTTCCTACTTTAGCATTCCAATCCCCCATGATGATAAGGACATCATTTCTGGGTGTTAGTTCTATAAGGTGCTGTAGGGCTTCATAGAACCGGTCAATTTCATCCTCTTCAGCACCGGTGGTTGGGGCATAGACTTAGACTACTGTGATATTGAATGGTTTGCCTTGGATTCGAACTGAGATCATTCTGTCATTTTGAGGATTGTATCCCAGTATTGCTTTTCCTATTTTTTTATTGACTATGAAGGCTACTCCATTTCTTCTGAGGGATTCTTGCCCGCAGTAGTATACCTGATGGTCATCTGAATTAAATTCACCCATTCCTGTCCATTTTAGTTCGCTGATACCTAAGATGTCAATGTTTAGTCTTGTCATCTCTTGTTTGACCACGTCCAGCTTTCCTTGATTCATGGATCTTACATTCCAGGTTCCTATGGAGAAAAAATCTTTACAGCATCGGACTTTCCTTTCACCACCAGACATATCCACAGCTGAGCGTCCTTTCGGCTTTGGCCCAGTCGCTTCATTCTTTCTGGCGCTACTAGTACTAGCCCTCTGCTCTTCCCCAGTAGCATACTGGACGCCTTCCGACCTGAGGGGCTCATCTTCCAGCGTCATATCGTTTTGCCTTTTGGTACTGTCCATAGGGTTTTCATGGCAAAGATACTGGAGTGGGTTGCCATTTCCTTCTCCAGTGGATCACGTTTTGTCAGAACTCTCTGCTATGACCTGTCCGTCTTGGGTGGCCCTGCACGGCATAGCTCATAGCTTCATTGAATTACGCAAGCCCCTTCACCACGACAAGGCAGTAATCCATGAAGGGGAGATAGATATATAGATAGATATAGATATAGATATAGATATAGATATAGATATAGATATAGATATAGATATAGATATAGATATAGATATAGATATAGATATAGATATAGATATAGATATAGATATAGATATAGATGATATAGATATAGATATAGATATAGATATAGATATAGATATAGATATAGATATAGATATAGATATAGATATAGATATAGATATAGATATAGATATAGATATAGAGAGATAGAGATAGAGATAGAGATAGAGATAGAGATAGAGATAGAGATAGAGATAGAGAGATATATATACTCACATGATAATTACATCCAATTTTTGTGTACCATATATGATTTCAGAAGGTGGTAGTATAATTCTTTAGGGGTTGAACACTTTTGATAATAGTCATTACTGCCTTTAACATTATTATTAATTGTAATTGTGATGCCTTACACTATGCAAGGAAATGGGTATAGGAAGTGAAAAATTACTTCTTTGGCATCTATGCAGCTGATTCTGATACATCAATCCTCAGATGAAAATTTTGAGCTAGTGATTCTGTTATTGGACACACACACCCTCAAAAAGAAACAACAGTAGTTTTGCTACCCTCTTCTATAGCCATTCTTATTCGTTTAAGTGAGAATGAATTAATCTCTGCTATCTCTAGAGCTTCCCCCAGATCTCTATAGGATATGTCCACTATATTCCCTGAGCTTTCCTATAGGGACTCATTCTGATATAATAGTCCAAACTCAGAGTTGAACTATCATGATCTAACATCAAAGTGACCTTAAAGGTTTCCACAGCAGCTAGGAGACAGATGGTTATGTTAAATCTCTTTCCCTAGGCCTAACATATAGTCTGTGGGGAGCTACCAGAGAGTTGTATTATATATCTTTTTCCCCCTTTACTACACTAAACTATAATATATAAATTCCTTTAAATGCAGAAATAGTGGTTTTTCTACTTTTTTTCTACTTTTGAATAACATAATACCACATGAAGAAACATTTTCTAATGCTTTTGGCTAAAAATAGCACTGCTCTCTTTATATTAATTTATATTAAGTGCAGTGAAATCCTGAACACATCTAATTAGAAGTAAAGGGAGTTGAATATGTCTTTCTCCCAGGTGATGGGTTATAAGATTGCAGCCACAATTCCTTCATCCATGTATTCTCACTCAATTTTTCTAATTATTATTTTTTTAAATCATGTCTCTCTTGTCTTGATGGCCAAACTAATTTAAAATATATAAATTCATTTTTAATATCATGGCCTAATTCCAAAGCTATATTGCTTTGCATTCAATTGCAATATTTCTCTTGAGGCCAAAACAGTATTTTCACAAAGAATAATGTTATACAAAATAACGGGAAACATACTGTGAATAATGTCTTACATATGAAATTTTAGGTAATATTGCTAGAATATTACTTGGCTACATGCAAAGTCTAAGAGCCACAAAAAAGAGGCCAGTGGTTTATGCTTTATTATTAATAAGGTAATTTCTCTGCCAAGTGCCAACGAAAGTGACTTCTCATTCTAACTAATTATGGACTTTCTTATGGACTTTAATTATAAAGTAAAAAGAAGAAAATTGTATGTCTTGATTTGATGTTGAAAATTAATTGTCTTGATTGTAAGGGAGGGCTTGACTGCATTCAAGTTTGTGAGATATTAGTGAAGAGGGAAAAATAATAAAAGTATATTTTTATTAGCATGTTCTATAATCATGGTTATAGTTGAGTAATAATCATGGTTTAATGGTATAATGTGTGATTGTAGCCAATTCTAGTTTATCACATTAATTATTAAACAAAAATGGTACAATGAGTGGTGTAGTGGCCTAGTGGTAAAGATGCTAGCCTCCCACTCAGAAGTGTGAGAGTTCAGTGTGAAGAAAAAATATCTGCTGCAAATCCCGCATAGTATCAGGAAGGGCATCCAGCCAGTAAATGCTCAGCTCCATCCAGTTGCCCCAACTTTACCTCAAATTAAGGTATTAAAGAGTCATAAAAGGGAGTTTTAATGGATTGGTACAATGTTATTTATTCATTAGATTTTTATCCCGCCTTTATTACTTTATAAGTAACTAAAGGTTGTGAACATACAGTTATCCCGCCTTTATTACTTTATAAGTAACTAAAGGTTGTGAACATACAGTACCTAATACATCTTCCTTCTCCTCTTTTCCCCACAACAACATCCCTATGGGTGGGTTTGGCTGAGAGACAGTGACTGGCCCAAGGTCACCCAGCTGGCTTTCATCCCTAAGGTGGGACTCACAGCCTCTTCTTTTCTTGCCCAGTGCCTTAACTACTAGACAAAACTGGCTCTAAAGTTATATACATTATATAAAGTTATATACATATGCTAGAATTTATCATGTTATGCTTCACTTAAAGTGTTAAGGTGGAATTTGGGAACAAACCTCAAGCATGTTAATTGGATGAAAGAGATAAACAAAATAATAGAAGCAAAGTTATTTTGAGCAAAAAGTCTTTGATGTTTTTTTTATGAAAGAAGGAGTAAAGATTTAATTCCTTAAGAGTTGTCTTCCTAATTTTTCCACAGAATTCCTTGCTTATGCAAATTCATCTAATAGACAAACTACCAGCATCTTGTAGACAAACTGGGCCTTTTAGGCTTAAACACTCCTATGTGCAACTGGATTCTTGATTTTCTTACCAACAGGCCCCAATATGTGCAAGCTGGAACAAATACCTTTAACACCATTTTCTTGAGCACAGGTTCTCCTCAGGGCTGTGTCCTAAGTCCACTGCTGATCACCCTGTTGACTCATGACTGTTGTGCTAGGTTTGCCACCAACCATATTGTGAAGTTTGCAGATGATACAACAGTAGTGGGCCTTATTCATGATGACAATGTGGAAGCTTAACGCAAGGAGGTTAAGGCGTTGGTGAACTGTTGTAAGGAAAACAGCCTAGTTTTAAATATGAGAAAAACTAAAGAGATCATTGTCGATTTCAGAAAGGGCAGGCACAGCCACACTTCTCTGTGCATTAATGATTCACCTGTGGAGAGGGTTACCAACATCAAATTCCTGGGTGTGCAGTTAACGTGTAGGCTGGCTTGGTAAACTGGTGAGAAACTGGTGAGAAACTGGTAAAGCAGGCACAGTAGAGCCTACATTTTCTGCATTGCATGAGAAAAGCACATCTTCCTTCTATCCTTACCACTTTATCCAGGGGGACAAGCGAGAGCATCCTGTCACATAGCATCACAGTCTGGTTTGGAAGCATTACTGCTTCAGACAGGAAGACGGTGCAGAGAGTGGTGAGGATGGTCAAAAAGATCATTGGCAGTTCCCTCCCTCCCATCCAGGTCATAGCACAGAAGCGTTGTTTGAACAGGGTTCGTAAGATTATCTGGGACACTACTCATCCTCTTCATGACCTGTTTTCCTTGTTACCCTCTGGAAGGAGGCTTCGTGGTTTCTGTAGCAGAACATCCAGATTCAGCCATAGTTTCATTCCATACAACATTAACCTTGTGAACTCTCAGGCTTCCTCTTCTGTTATATATTCAAGATGGACAGTATTTAATATTTATTTGTGATGTAGGGGTGTGGTTCTATACATATGTTGTATATAATATGTTTTAGGTTTGTGTCATGTATTTATTTCACTTTGAGAGTGAGCAACTAAATTTCATTTCTGATGTGTGCCATTGTGCCCACAGTAAAAAATGACAATAAAGGCTATCTTAGTCTTAGTTTGCTTTATTGTTGTCTCTATGTTGCTATGCTATATTTGTTGGAAGAGATTCCCTACTTCATTCTTAATGGACAACAAACTAGTGTCATGAAATGAGACAGCTTCTGTTTAGCCTCAAAAGTTTTGTTATATTCAGAACCCCCTCCCAAATTATTCTCTTTCTGAGTAATTGCAGCCTTGACATAATGAAAACAACTATAGCTACTGGAAAAAAATCAAAATAAAAAAATCTGACTTTTCATATACAATTGTCCTTGAAGAAATTGTGTCCATATGTTTTGATGAGCCCTGGATCAGATCATTGGCCCATTTAATCTAGAAGCTCTTCATGTTTCTCAGATAAAGGCTTTTTCCAAACCAGCAACTTGACATCCTGCAAACAATGGATGCTGGTAATTTATCTAAATTTATATTAAATTAGACTTTCCCAACCTGCTGTTTCATATGTTGAAGGCTAAACTCTCATAATTATTAACCTATGGCTAATGATCCAGAATCCTAGGAATTATTGTCTGGAGCATAGAAGAGCATATCTTATTATTTTCTCTACAGAGAAGATGAAAAATGGTGAAATTCTGAATTTCTTGCAAAATCCTTGGTTACAAAATGGATAAAGAATGTACATGAGGCTCCTTAAAGTAAGGCAGGCAGAAAAGTATCTTGGCTTTCCATGTTTCAATCAAATTCCATGGAAAGATAATCTCCACAATATTACAAATCATAATTATTCATGGAAGCTAAAGACTAATAGATGTAACAGAAAATATCAGCATTGTTCATTTTGTCACACTAATAAATAAGCACATAATAACAGTTTTGAAAAATATTCTAAACCATTCTTAAATGAAGTAGAAAAATTAAAAAAAAATCAATGCAGGTTTCAATATGGCATTACCCAAGATAACTTTTTGTTTCAAAACTAGACTCAATATAATGACTAAAATAAAATATTTAGCTCTGATGTTTGCTCCAAGTAATTTATAGGATGCAGACTTATCCAAAGTCTAAATACTTATGTGGTAGAATTACAAGCAAATGAATGGAAGAACATAACATATTATAACTTGCCAATCCTTAAAAACAGTGACATGCCTTCTTTTAGTGTCCTCTGGAGAATGTGATATTGTGTTGCAGCAGAAATAGTAATTAAATCACCAACACTAGCATAGTAAACATTGGAGGCTATCTTTAAAATTTAGGTCTTAACATGCTGATCACATTGGGGCAAATTTAGTTCATACTCACATGACCATTTTCTTATAATTACCCTGAAAAGTAATAAGATATTTCATTATTAATCTGAAACTTTAGCAGAGAAGTTACTGAAATTATCTCTAAATTTATACTTGAGTTACTGGACTCATTATTTCAAACATCTTGGACTGATTCAATATCAGTAATGATTCATTCTTTTGATTAAGAAGTGACTCCATCTGTAGATGTCAGATAATTACTGAGATGACCTATAATGAGAACATTTCACAACTCTCCAACTTAAATATCGTATTCCCTCAACAACATAATGACTTCCTTCTAGATCTTTTTATAGTGTGCTAAACTCCTGGGGTTTCTTTTCATGATCATTCCCCAGCAAAGATTTCTTCTATCATTTCCTTAGACAAAGAAACACAGTGATTCCATACAATAATAACAAGAAAACAGTTTCATGATCTTATGATGATATTTTAATGCATTCTTGGCACATGCTTCTAAATTCTATTAAAAGGCTATTGCATCAGGATTCCAATAAATTATTTCCATACAAAGATTACACCAGATATTATTTTGAGCCAAATTTATGAGAAATACATACAGCATTTAAATTTTTAGTAATGTGAATGAATACTTAATTTGGAAAGCCAAAGGGTTTTACAGAAAACTTTTTGATTTCTTATCATGTAAGTTGCAGTTTATTTTCTTATTTCTATGCTCATAGAACATGGCAAGTATACGCATCATATAATCTCCACATTGATACAAGTTTCAATTTGTTTTTGGTGATAGTTACTGAAAATGTTAAGATATTTTCATTCATGTTCATTTTATTAGTTTTTTCTGATCCTGTAGTTTGATTTCCTACCTCCCTACCCATCCCCAACTCTCTTTCTCCTTCTGAATAATGTTTATTCTGCTTTATAAGATGGCCACTGTAATTGTCAAAAAACCTTCCTGCTTCTATACAATGTCAACAAATAAATGACTACAATAAAATAACCAAATCCTTGTTTGCTTATGGCAAAATCCACCTTTTCCAGCAAATGCTTAAAAACCATTGACAAACATGTCTATTTTTTTCTGAAGGAGACTTTTTAGGGAAATAGTTTGCTCATTAATTAGCACGTTAGCATTCTTTCCCCCAAGATTTCCATTCTTATTATTGTTCAAACAGTTGGAAATAACGAAGAGCAAAATGACAAGCCTATTATTATCATTTCCCTTCTTAGAGAAGGCATAGAAATTTTGTTTCACAATAATAGATTTTGAATACAATGGGCCAAAGCACTCAACTGCAATTCAAACAAAAAATATCTTTAGTTCTACATATTTATTGCATTAAGAGAATTCTACTTTATTGATATTAAGAAAGAAGTATAATTATAGCCTCATAACGTATGTTTCAGTTTTGGACTTTACATTAAATATATATGCTTGAATGAGACCAGAATGAGTGAATGAATACCAAAATGAACTCCAGACAAGCTAAAAGGCCTGAATTGGACAGAGTCCAGTCCTGTGGAAACAGCCTCTGTCTAATAATTTCATACAAGTAAGTTAGTTTCTTTGAAGGCAGCAGAAAAAGGGGCTGAAGAGTGACAATCAAATCACTCCAATTTTTTTGGCATGTATTTACTTCATAAAAGCAACAAAGAAATAAAAAATAGTTTTTTTCTGAAGTCCATCCTCCCTTGAAGGCTTAATAAAACAATTGGAAAGGATGATTCTATGTCTCCATTGAATTCCTGACAAACAAGTCAGCACCCTGCATGACACAAACAGACAGTGCCAAATTAGTATAATACATTCTTTGCTTAGCCTTTAACCTCGCAGGAAAGATGGATGGTATAAAAATTTAATAAATAAATAAAATAAAGAAATAAAGTTGGTAAATAACGTTCCTTACCTTTTGTGTGGAATTGGAGAACAATAGGCACACAGATGATTTCATTATTTAATAAAACAGCTCACTGGAAATTGTGTTACTACATTGTGAGGGCTTTCATCAGGATTTGATGAACAGAAGTGCTATCTGAAAATATTGTGTTTTACTCCTATTAGTAGTTGTGAAGATAGTAAGAATAGAGGCAATAGCAGTAATAGCAGCATCTCTTCTCATACATTTACCCTTTTTTATTTTAAAAAATTACCTTGGAAGGATAGAAAAAAAGTGAGCAACTACTGATTGATATGATATGATGATAGTTCCCTATCATAAAAGGAATGTAAGGTAAAGGTAAAGGTTCCCCCGCGCATGCGTGCTAGTCGTTTCCAACTCTAGGGGCTGGTGCTCATCTCCGTTTCAAAGCCGAAGAGCCAGCACTTGTCCGAGGACGTCTCCGTGGTCATGTGGCCGGCATGACTAGACGCCAGAGGCGCATGGAACGCTGTTACCTTCCCACTGTAGTGGTCCCTATTTTTCTACTTGCATTTTTATGTGCTTTCGAACTGCTAGGTTGGCAGAAGCTGAGACAAGTAACAGGCACTCACTCTATTACGCGGCACTCGGGATTCGACCCGCCAAACTGCCGACCATCTGATCGACAAGCTCAGTGTCCTAACCCACTGATCCACCACGTCCCACAAAAGGAATGTAGACAGTATCAAAAACCTCTCTAATCCAGATTAATTAGAATTGTTGGATGATTGCAACCAGGATGTGAATGGAATAGCACACCCTCCGGTTACAGGTAGTCCTCAACTTACAACAGTTGATGTAGCAACCATTTGAAGCTACAACAGGTCTGAAAAAAGTGACTTATGACCATTTTTCACACTTATGACCATTGCAGCATCCCACGGTCATGTGATCAAAATTAAGATGCTTGGCAACTGACTCATATTTATGACCGTTGCAGTATCCTGGGTTTATGTGATCCCTTTTTGCGATCTTCTGACAAGTAAAGTCAATGGAGAAACCAGATTCACTAAACCATTGTGTTACTAACTTAACAACAGAAGTGATTCACTTAACAATTGTGACAAGAAAGGTCATAAAATGGGCAAAACTCACTTAACAAATGTTTGTCTTAGCAACAGAAAGTTGGGGCTCAATTGTGGTTGTAAGTCAAGGATTACCTGTATTAGCACCAGCAGAGGGTGCGATTCCATTCACATCCTGGTTGTGATCATCCAACAAGACAGACTGATGGTGTTTCATATACTGGCAGAAATTTTTTGGTTTATTTAAAGATATTTATAATTTTTAATTTGTCTTGCTATGCAATGTTCCCATGCAGTTACAAAATTAAAGGTACATGTAAAAAAACTGAGTAATATAAATTTCTATTGTGTTGGAATATATCATGAGTCTGTTTGGATTCAGCAGTATATAAATAAAAAATGATTGATTAATTAATTAATTGATATAAAAATGTGAAAGAGTTTAAGTGGGTTATAAGTGGCCAAGGGTATAATCATTACTTTTCAAATGCTGATGGAAATACAAATTTTCTATGTAGCTTTGAATATCTTTTCCAAGGCCTTCATGGCTACTCTGTCTAGTCTGTGAAATATGAAAGCTATGTTTTTAGTATTTTCTTAAATATTGGGAAAATGGGAGCCAGACACTTCCTTAGAGATGTTGTTTGGAAGTCACACAGAAGATAGTCCAGACATGTCAAACTTGCGACATCACATGACGTTGCGCGACGTATCGGAGCTTTTTCTCCATTGCCGGCAATGGGGTGGGCGTGGTTTCCTGGTGACGCGTCCGGCCCATGGGCTGGCAGTTTGACACCCTGAGATAGTCCCTTCCCACACACATGATTGCAGAGCTTTTGACAGCTGGAGAACCTTCAGAAGGGCCTAACCTGCTAATATAAGTAATAGAGCAGAGTCTTAGAGCAAAAAGTGGTCCCTGATGACTGGCTCTAAGCCATCGAGGCCTTTAAATTATGTCTATCAGGCAATTTGGTAACCACTGTTCTTTTTCAGAACAGGTACAGTATTATATTATCCCTGCAGTTTCCAGATATTTTTCAAGAATAGTCCAAGGTAAAACAGATAAAGTTGTCAGGACAGAGCATGGATAAGTATTCCTAAGTCAGACTGGTTGAGAAAGGTCACAGTTTGCTTAATAGTCATTGCTGGCACTTACTAAAGCTTAAATCTGTGCAATGTCCAGTTTTGTAATCCAAAGGTAAACTTTTGAGAGTAGCAAGTTCACACAGTCAGAATGGATGGACAGAACCATGTGTTTAGCTCTTTTTTTAACGATGTAAAAATTGGTAATTATTCTGTCTCTCCCTCTCCCTCTCTCTCTTCCCTTCTCTCCCTCTCGCTCTCTAAGTAAGTGAGTGCGTGTATGTGTGTATTATCTCATTCAATAGCTAGCTAGGAAGAGTGGAAACACAGAGTTTATTAATTGTGCCTTAACCATAAGATACAGTCATTATCAATTTTTACACCTTTGAAAAGGGACTGAACCTACACCAAACCTCTCCAAAAATATCACTTGAAGCCAAGATCTCCAAACAGAGGCTGTCATACTTTGGTTATGTCATGAGAGCTGGCTCACTTGAAAAATCAATCATGCTGGGAATGATCAGGCCAAGAATGAAAGATTCATGATATTTTCTAACTCCGAACTACTTTTTCTCTTTTATATACACATCCATGAAAATAACCCATGTTCTGTGATTCCACAAAATTGCCTGTGTTTCAGTGTTGAACCAATTAATTCTGGCTCTGTTTGTGGTATATGCGAAACCTCAGTAAAACAAGCTTTTTAAAAATGTAAATCTATGGAGCCTGTAATTGATTCATTTCCCTATTTGCAGGAATTCTGCCTTTACTGTGCTTCCAGCCTCCTGAGTTTCAGAACTGGGCATGGAAATGTGGATTTATGTTTTTTTTATTGTCCCTCCCTGCACCCCAACAAAAATTATTTCAACTGCAGCCAGACAAATCCTCAGTGTGAAATAAATAAGGTTGTGGGGGAGGCTATATATACAAACAATGTATTTTGTTTTTCTTTTATACAGAGTACAGTTGAGTGGAGATATGTTTGGATTTTTTTTGTATGGGATTGGAGCATGGAAGAGTGGTGATGTTTAAATGCCATTAATTATAAGAAATTAATTGGGAAACCCAGATTCCCTTCTTCCCTTTATTTTTTAGGCTAAAATGATCTAACATAATTATAAAATTATAAAATTATCTAATATAATATAAATGACCTTATAAAGGG
>NC_138204.1:185327432-185412432 GCF_964194415.1 Vipera berus | reverse complement strand
CCCAGTGAAGTATGACTCCTATGACAAGCCTTTGGGGAAACTGGAAGAATGAAAAGTGGGGACTGTGACCTTCCCATATGACAGCTTCTGACAAGTCCCAGTACAGTAGCTGAAATTCATGATACTTTCAGTTTATTGCCAATACACTGTATTAAGCAACGCTTGCCTTGCGCTGAGTGCTTTTACTTCCAACTAACTTCTTTGTATATTTGGAGTGATTTATATTTTTTCATATTGGATGAATCCATTATTTTTATAGGATCTTCAGGAATGCAAAAATATTGCACATGATTGTAATTTAAATATTAAAAAAAATGTTTTTATCTGATCAGTCCTGTTTTAGTATTCTGACAGTACAGTCAATTTTGCTAAGTTATATTCATCTGACAATCAAATTCTTTTCTCAGATGCAACAAAATACACAGGAATAAATGTGGGTGGTACTTTTCTGGCTGGTCTATCTTAATGGATTTCAAAACAATGGTTATATTCAGATTCATTGTAAAACAGTTTGGTTTGGTAAGAGCAGAAAACTTGCAAAAGTCAAACTGACTCAAATCATTTGACACCCCCCCCCCAAAGAAAGCATTATTTTGTTCATTTTAATCATACCCTTCTTTATACAATGACATGATATGAGAGGAAAAGTCATTGAGCATGTGCAAATTTCATATAAGATCCTATTACAAACATAAAACAAAAGCATATATGCTTTGGCTGCTATATTTTAAATATGCTTAATTTCATTATGCAAAAGGCATGTGAAGTTCAGAATAATTCTATAAGTCTCTTTCCTAGTTCATTGTATATTTTGTAACTTATGGCACTGAAATGTGAAGAGCTATTTTGTGAACTTAATATAGCCAAATACTATTTGTATATAGTCTTAGTTAGAAACTTAACAGAACAGAATAACAGAATTGGAAGGGACCTTAGAGGTCTTCTAGTCCAACCCCCTGCTCAAGCAGGAAACACTATACCATTCCAGACAAGTTGTACCTACAACTTCTGAAGGCAAGCTGTTCCACTAGTTAACTATTCCCTCTGTTAGGAAGTTTTTCCTTAATTCCAGGTTGCATGTCTCCTTGATTAGTTTCCATACATTGTTTCTTCTCTTGTCTTCTGGTGCTTTGCAAAATAGGTTGATCCCCTCTTCTTTGTGGCAACCCCTCAAATATTGGAACACTGCTATCATGTCACCCCTCTAGTCCTTCTAGATCAGGGGTTTCCAACCGGGGTGCTCACACCCCCTGGGAGTGGAAGACAATATTCCAGGGGTGTGTGAAAACTTGGGTTTACAAATTTCAAAATTATATTGTATATACATAATTCGTTGCTGTTATTTCAAACTTCTGTAAGGGGTGAGAGAATATATCAGAAGTGTTCTAGGGGTGTGAGATATAGAAAAGGTTGGGAACCACTGGTCTAGATATACCCAATTCTTGCAACCGTTTTTCATATGTTTTAGCCTCCAGCCCTCTAATCATTTTTGTAGCTCTGTTCTGCACTCTTTTCAGAGTCTCAACACCTTTTTATAATATGGTGACCCAAACTGAATTGAATCACTTGAATTCAGTTGAATCAGTGTCCATCAGATCTAGCACCTTGTTCCAACTGCAGTTACTTACTGTATACAGACTTGGGAAACTTACAAGTTGGAAAAGAATGCAATAAGTTCCTATTAATTATATCCAGTGTCTAAAACTCAAAGAATACAACAACTCTGAATGCTAAGAATATGTTTAATATAATAGCTTTATAACTTGTGTCCAATGACTTCTATGTGCAGAAAAGCGTGACCAGAATTCAGTATTAAACTATATGCTCAAGGTTTAGGCATAATTATGTTTATATTTATGTAGCTGAATGAATGCAGCCATGCAGAGTTATATCATCTATAGTTTGTATAGAGAGTGGTACCCTAAAGAAGACCATCTGTCAATTCATCTTTCACCATAAACATTTATAAAATTAAGACAAATTTGTGGCCAAATTTGTATTAATTTTTCTGCAAACCTATGCACCTCACATCTCTTTTTGTCTGTTAATACCTCTGTTCATGCCTGAGAGCATTGCTAAGTTATTTAACTATCTTATCACAAAGGTAACATTTTTTAAAAAAGATATAACACTTCTTTAGGTGAATTTACTAAATGAATTTGGCAGTTATTTGTGGTTTTTTATAACATAATCTAGATTCTACATCCCTGCCAAAAATATACATCTACAACCCAAATGCTATATAAATTAAAAAAAAATATTTTCCCCATGGGCAGAAAGTCAGCACTAGACAAAGTCCAAAACTTAAAATAAAACTGGTGGAAAAAAAATATTTGTCCAAATTACCATTTTACTTTTTTTATGACTAATACATGGGCAGATTTATGTGGGAGAAGCTAATATTTAAAACACCTGAGTTAAAGCCAGCTTGGATATAACAATACTTTGAATTGAATTTGAACACATGTTGGTAGTAGTCATTGCATGTCATCCAATTGGCCAGAAACATTCCTATTTAGGACATCAAGTCTAACCTGCTCAGTGCAGAAATCTAAATTAAAGCATCCCAGTCAGATTATTCTGTGGCCTGCATTGGAACACATTCAGTGAGAGGACTGAGCACTTCTCTGAATCATTGGTTCCACAGTAAATTGCTCTTGCTATTAAGAAAGTGTTTTCCCCAAAACTTTTATTCATTTCTTATATTTCTGTTACTTATACCCATTATTCCAAGTCTTGCACTCCAGAATGAACTTCTCATATGACATATCCTTTGTTTTCTCTTGTGATATAGTTTAGCATATAATTTATCACAGTGATTCAACATGGAGTTATAAGACCATGGATGGCTGTAGATTTATGAATGGAGAAAAAGACAGATCTTGCAGCTGATGCTCTAATCCAGGAGTGTCCAAATTTGGAAAAGTTTAAGACTTGTGGACTTCAACTCCCAGAAATTCCCAGCCAAGTCTGGGATTTGAAGTCCAAAAGTCTTAAAGTTGCCAAGTTTGGAGAACCCCACTCTAATCTAAATATTGGAAAGAAAAAAATCTTTTTTGAGAAATGCAATATTGTCCAAAACATCTATAGATGAACTTCTTCAGAACTGAAGAAGCTTCTTGGATTAGAAGTGAAATATCTTCAATGAAAAACAAAATCCAGTTGCCTTTTGAAAAAGCATCTTTAGGACAATCATGACCTGGGTGACTGAGAATCTCTATAGACACTGAGTATGATTAGTTTATTTTAGTCTTGTCTTACTGCTTCTGTATAAAATTAGATTTTTGCCAAAAAGAATTTGGTATTCTATGAAATATATATTTGCTGATATATATGCTCTGCTTCTTGCTTGGTTACCTGATGATAACTTTATTGTCACTTTGAATGTACACCAATCGGCATACATCAAAATGAAATTTCGTTGCATACAGCTCTCAAAGGGTCACCGCCTCCGATATATACTCCTTGTTCGGGGCCCGCTCAAATTTCAAATTGTCCATTTTAGTCTCTAGGGAGTGAACGATGGCAAACAGGACAGATGGAAATGGGGCTCCATGTGGATTAGCCCTCAGGTTAGCTTGTATTCTGACAACCTTGCCTTCTTTCCTTTTTCTGATCCTGACTCTTCCAACCTTTCCTTAAAGAGGCCTTGCTTCTTTTCGCCCCTGGAGCACGCTGCTGCCACCACCACCAACTCCTCCAAAAGCCTCTCTCTCTTCCTCTGGGTCTGCCGACAGCCTCATCCAGTTCCTTCGCTCCATAAGCTCCAGGTCCTCTCCTCCTCTGCCTCCTCTGGAAACAGCCCTGATTTGCAATACAATCCATCACTGGGCCAGCAGTCAGATCTTGCTGCTGGCAGAACAAGTTCAAACAGCGCCAACGACTTTTAACGGTCTCACCAACAGTTCCAAAACAACTAGAAACTCGCCAGGCCAGCAAAGATTGTCGGTCGTATGTCGTATGTTACCTTAGTTCCACCATGTTGCTCAAACACATTAAAATCTTCCTGATCATGTGGCCTATAGCCCTTACTATCCCTCCCAAAACTATTCGCCTTCAAGAGCCAATGCAGCCGCAGCCATTCCAGGCGCCGCCATCTTAGAACTACCTTAAGCCTTGGTTACATTGTGAGCTTAAATACTCCCTTATTCTTAACTAAAGAAAATTAAACTAGCTAGACCCTCAAGTGGATTTATTCTTCCCTGGTTATTTTGCAGAGAGAAAGAAACAAAGAGCTCCTGCTTATTTAGGTTTTCTTAAATGTGAATTTTGCATTTAAGAGAATGTATCTGTATGTCATGCTAATCCTACCTTCAAATACCATATAATATCAGGAATAAAAAATGAATATAATCATTTGTTCCAACATTTTACACAATACCCAGTTCCTGTTTCCCAAAGCTATTAATGAGTCAGAATGCATACAGTGAAAAGTGCACACAAAAAATTCTCATTATTTATTTTCTATATTTAGATCCCTAACCCATTTTGTAGAAGAGCATAAACCAATGTACATAGTACTTTTTCCTATATTTACAACATGAATTTTCAGTGGAGGAAGTCTCCCTGCTCCTGACCCATCTTAACTATTACATCACACTGGCTCCATACATGAAAAAAAACATTTGGTGGAACTCTTTTGCACTGTGAAAAGTGTACACACAAATATGCATACAATATTTCTACATTAGATGTACACATGAATTTTTATCACATCTTTTATCATTTGCAACCTGATATGGAAATGTACATTTAATGATTAATGATAATAGAAACTTCGCACAGCAACACTGTAAACACTATAAGGTTAAATCATAGAACTATTCAGAAGTATCAGGCAGGCATTTCAGAAGTATTCAGTCATTGCATTTCAATGAACCATCAAAACTCTTTGAAAAAGAGTCTCATTTAACCCACTATCAATGCAATTTAAACTCTACAGAAACTGACTAGAATAGAACAAGCTATAAAATCACATTACTAAAATAACTAAAATAATAAGCTTAAAAATGTTAGGCATAGAATTAATATGTAAGATATTATGCAATTTGAATAAAGCAAATTAAATGATTATTTGGAGTAATAAAATAGTAAATTACAGACATAAAGTATAGACCCATTGTAATGCTAAAATAACTGGCAACTATTAATGAAAATCAGGCAGAAGCATGTATTCATTGATGGTAAGGATATGTTATAGAGTAATAACTAAATGGATCAAAAATGGTTCCAAATGGAGACTGTCTAAGAGATGTTTGAAGAGACGTTATGGTTTATTATGCATACTATGGAACAATATTTGGCTATAGTCCTTCAAGTAGAAATAGATTGATCCAATAGTATTTTTTTTATTGTATTTAGGATAAAAAGAATCAGTGCAACCAAAGAACTTGATAAGTAGGAATAATAATTCCTGCCAGCTTTCAGGATAGAGGAGCGGTACAATATAACATATTCTAGCATTTCAATTGCTGTTCCACCACAATCCCTTGTGCACAACCTCAGCTTGAAAGGGATGTTCTGGTATCTCCCCTATATGGCTGCTTTTTCAGTGGCATTGAATGCAGCAAAAGCCAAAGGTTTTTCAATGTAGGAGGTGTTGCAACTGAGATATCTGGTTAAGTGAAGTAATTGATGTAGAATGGTTAGAAAGAAGTTTTTGGGCATAACTAACAAATCTGATTATAGTTCTAAGACAATGGCACATCATTTAAGATTGACAAATATACATTCATAGTCCATCAGGGTAATAGCTGCCCTCAGAAATAACATTCTACTTTTGCTTCCTGTTTTTGTGTATAACAAGCTGAAAAAAATGATTGACAAAATGTTACATATGTGTGCATGTGTGATTAATTCTTTTTTATGATTATTATTGATTTTTTCATACATTCAATAGTACTTGTTCAACAAACATGCTGTCTTGAGTTTACATTCACTAATACAAATTTAATTTCTAATCCTTTATGCTTTCCTCTAGCCATTGATAAAATAAGTCCCAAGTTTGATAATATTCCATTTCTTCTTTTTTTTTTTCAACCTCAAAGTCAGTCTATCCATCTCCGCACACTCTAGTATTTTTTTTAATTATTTCTTCATCTGATGGTATTTCTTCATTTTTCCAATACTGCGCAAATATAATTCTTGCCATTGTTGTTTCATGTAAAATTAAATATATGCTTTGTTTATCAGTCTTTTCTGGCATTAAACCTAATAAAAAAAGTTCAGGTTTAAAATCTACATATTTTCCCAATGTCTTTTCTAGCCACATATGTATTTTTTTCCAATAATTCTTTGCTTTGGCACATTTCCACCAAACATGGTAATAAGTACCTGACTTATTTTTGCATTTCCAACATCTATCTGACATGTTTTTAAATATTTTTGCTAATCTTGCTGGTAGCAAATTCCATCTATAAAACATTTTATATAAGTTTTCTTTGTAAGAAGTTGACATTGTCAATTTATAGTTTCTTTCCCACAAGTTTTGACATTTTTAAAATTCTATATTATATCCAAAAAAATTTGCCCATCTTATCATTGCTTCTTTAACTTGTTCACTTTCCATTTTCAAATTTAACAGAAAATTATAAATTTTCTTAATTAGTTTCTCATCAGAGTTTAATAATATCTTATCAAAGAAGGTTTGCTCCTTATAAGATCCATACAGTTTAACATCTTGATCATATCTAGTTTGCATTTATAAGTATGCCCACCATGATAGATTGATACCCTAATTTTCCATTTCTTGTTTAGATTTTAAGTTGGAGACTTAACCAAATACATGGACAGAAGCAAATATTACCCTAATACCAAAACAAGATTCAGACTTGACAAAGATAAAAAAATACAGACCAATATCATTATTAAATGTGGATTATAATTTTTTTTTACTTTAATTATAGCAGAGAGAGACTGAAAAGATTTTTAAGTGAATTTATACATTCAGATCAAAATGGAATTTTACCGAAGAGACAAATTAAAAATAATCTAAGAGTGATAATGGATATATTGGAATATTCTGAACTGCATCAAGAGAAACAATTGGCTCTAATATTTTTAGATGCTCAAAAGGCATTTGATAATGTTTCCTGGCAATTTATGATCCAGCAATTAAAAATAATGGACTTTGGACAAAACTTTATAAATACGATTAAAACAATATATAATAAACAAACAGCGAAAGTGATTGTAAATGGAGACTATACAGAGAACTTTGAGATAAGCAGGCGGTGGTGAGGCCCCTCCTCAAGAAGCCTGCCCTGGACCCAGCTATTTTGAACAACTATCATCCGGTCTCCAACCTTCGCTTCCTTGCGAAGGTTGTTGACAGCATGGTGGCGCATCAGTTCCCTCTGTTCCTGGAGGAAGCTGACTATCTGGACCTGTACCAATCGGGTTTTAGGCCCGGGTACAGCACGGAGACGGCATTGGTCACGCTAGAGAATGATCTCTGGCAGGCTTGGGACAGGGGTTTCTCCTCTTTCCTAGTCCTATTAGACCTCTCAGCGGCTTTTGATACCATCAACCATGGTATCTTACTGCGGCACCTCAGGGGGTTGGGAGTGGGTGGCACTGTTTTACAGTGGTTCTCCTACCTCCTGGGTTGTTCGCAGTCAGTATTGGCAGGAGGTCAGAGGTCGGCCTCGAGGCCTCTCGTTTGTGGAGTTTCTCAGGGGTCGGTACTCTTGCCCCTCCTGTTCAACATCTATATGAAGCCGCTGGGTGAGATCATCTGTGGTTTTGGGGTGGGGTATCATCAGTATGCTGATGATACCCAGCTTTTCATCTCCACCCCAAACCAACCCAGTGATGCCCTCGACATGATGTCCCGCTGCCTGGAGGCGGTTTGGGTCTGGATGGGGAGGAACAGGCTTCGACTTAATCCCGACAAGACCGAGTGGTTGTACATACCGGCATCTTGGGCAACCCAGCCTATTCCATCTTTAACTATGGGGGGTGAGGTGTTACCCCCCGTAGATAGGGCTCGCAACTTGGGCATCCTCCTTGACTCACAGCTGAGTTTGGAAGATCACATAGGAGCTGTGGCCAGGGGGGCTTTTGCCCAGGTTTGCCTGGTGCGTCAGTTGCTGCCCTATCTGGACCGAGATGCCCTACGTACAGTCACTCATGCACTCGTGACCTCTCAAATAGACTACTGCAATGCTCTCTACATGGGGCTGCCCTTGAGGACCATTCGGAGGCTTCAGCTGGTGCAGAATGCGGCTGCTCGAGTTGTGATGGGGGTCTCCCGATACTCCCATGTAACACCTCTTCTCCGTGAGCTGCATTGGCTCCCAGTTGTCCTCTGGGTGAGATTCAAGGTGCTGGTGATAACCTATAAAGCCCTAAATGGCATGGGCCCGGATTATTTACGGGAGCACCTGCTGCCGGTGTCAACTTCCCATCGCCCCATGCGCTCCCACAGAGAGGGTCTCCTCAGGGTGCCGTCGGTCAGGGAGTGCCGGCTGGCGGCCCCCAGGGGGAGAGCATTCTCTGTGGGCATGCCTGCCCTCTGGAATCAGCTGCCTGTAGAGCTCTGGATGGCTCCCGACCTTCGCTCTTTTCGCCATGACCTGAAAAACTGGTTATTCGAGCTTGCCAGCCTGGACTGAGGGATTGGGGTTTTAAATTTCATAATTTAATTTATTTTGTTTGGGGCTAAATTTAATTTAATCTATTTTTAACTTTTGTATGTTATATTTTAATTGCCCTGTACACTGCCCTGAGTCCCTCGGGAGAAGGGCAGTATATAAATCTAATAAATAAATAAATAAATAAGAAAAGGTACAAGGCAAGGATGTCCATTATCTCCATTGTTATTTATTTTAACTTTGGAAGTTCTAAATAGAAATATTAGACAAGGTACAGAAATTAAAGGACTAGAAATAAAAGGTGAAACATACAAATTGCAAGCATTTGCAGATGATTTGGTATTTATCCTAGAAGAGCCTTTGGAAATGATTCCTAAACTACTGGAAAAGATAGAACAGTATGGGGAAATAGCAGGACTGAAAATAAAAAGAGAAAAAACTAAAGTAATAGTTAAAAATCTTTCAGATAAGCAAAAAAAAATGTCAGAAAAAATAGAACTACAAATAGCCAAAGAGTTTAGATACCTGGGAATATTCTTAACAGCAAGATGTTCAATGATAAAAGAAGACAATTATAAAAAAAATTATTGAACCAAATAAGATTGGACTTGGAAAATGGAAAAACTTGCAACTATTGATATTAGGAAGAATTGCTACAGTGAAAATGAATATACTACCAAAAATTTTATTTCTATTCCAAACAATACCTATAAAACTTAAGAAAAAATTCTTTGAAGATTTAAATTCATTAATTTTGAAATTTATTTGGCAAAGAAAGAAAGCTAGAATCAAGATGAAAATGTTACAAGAAACCAAGGAAAATGGAGGTTTGGGTTTGCCAGAGTGGGTCTTATATTATCAAGGATCGTATTAACATGGGTAAAAGAATGGATAATTCTTAGAAACAAAACATTGTTATATTTGGAGGGACATGATTTACAACTGGGGTGGCACGCTTTCTTATGGTATGGCAAAAATAAAATCCATAAGTACTTTCAAAACTACTATATAAGAAATGCATTATTATCAACATGGGAAAAAATAAAATGTAAAATATATCTGAAAATTCCAGGTTGGCTTTCAACAATAGAAGCATTTGTATATCCAAATTTAGTTAATTTTTAAAAAGTCCAGACATACAGAGATATTCTAAATTCTGTAGGGAACTTAAATGTGTGATTAATTCTTATGGACCAATAGAATGCAATTGTCTAAAGCTATGTCAGTGGGTTAGGACGCTGAGCTTGTCGATCAGAAGGTCGGCAGTTTGGCGGGTCGAATCCCGAGTGCCGCGTAGCAGAGTGAGCGCCTGTTACTCGTCCCAGCTTCTGCCAACCTAGCAGTTCGAAAGCACGTAAAAATGCAAGTAGAAAAATAGGGACCACTGCAGTGGGAAGGTAACAGCGTTCCGTGCGCCTTTGGCGTCTAGTCATGCTGGCCACATGACCACGGAGACGTCCTCGGACAAGCGCTGGCTCTTCGGCTTTGAAACGGAGGTGAGCACCGGCCCCTAGAGTTGGAAATGACTAGCACGCACGTGCGGGGGAACCTTTACCTTTACCTTTATGTCAAGTGTATATCAAGTTGATGCCCTTTTATGAAATGCAAAACACTGCTGCTAGAGACCCTGCGCATCTTAAAAACAGTAAAATCAAAGGGATTTAATAAAAAAAAATCAACATGTTAGTACATACCCTATAATATCATAATTCTATGATTTTGCATTAAGAAAATGAAAGTATTGAATGAAGCAATTATAGCAAAAAATTTAAAATGACACAGTTGTGTAATTGGAATCTCTTTTTAAATTACATTAACTTCCTTGTAGTGTGCAATAGAGATTTATTTAACTGCATCAAGGAATGCCATTGTATGATATAATATATATATTGATTGATCAATCTATGTATCTTTGCCTACAGTACATAGTTTCACAGGTTTCATATTATACTGTATTAATGTATCAGTTTCTACATCAATAGCTATGTTTACTCAACACACACACATATACACACACACATTCTGATCTCTGTATTAATATCAATGTCAAGATAGCTAGGTAGCTAGATGATAGATAGATAGATAGATAGATAGATAGATAGATAGATAGATAGATAGATAGATAGATAGATAGATAGATATGGAGAAATAAATAATTAACAGAAGGTGACTTGTTCATTAGAGTGCAAATTTTGAAAAACAATCTCCATGAGCTTTTAAGATTCAGAAAATTGAATTCTTTCTTAGTTCTTTTTTCCCTCCTCTTTTCTCCTTTGGTTCACATTTCTCCCATAATTTATTTCTCCCACTTGCAATTCTCAAATCACTTAAAATGAATTATTCTGAAGATAGCAGACATTCCAGGTTTAAAGCTTCTTCAGCTTCCATAGAAAATTCTGTTTGTATCATTTCCTTTTTCCTTATTTATGCAGATTTTCAAGATTATCATCTGGGATCTTTTTTTTTCTTATCTGTCTATCTCCCTGCATACATGAGTCAAAGGTGCATAGAGAAAGAGGTGATAGAGATAGACATATACTTTCAGTGATAATTAATGCTATGAAAATAGCCTCTGTATGAATTCAAGGGACAAATTATTTAGCTTAAAACAAAATAAAAATAAAAACAGAACAAACTTTGTTAGTTAACACCTTATAAAAATCAAATAAAATCACAAAAATATATTTGCACCTAGTATTGTTAATGGGGCAGGTGCTTTTACCTTCTTGCATACATTTCAGAATATGAATGACAAATCATATGTTCATTGTTCCAAAGAAATGATGGAAGTATCATAACTGAACTCATAAGCATCCATTCATACAAAGTCATCTTAAGGAAGAATCGTGCAGGGACCAGAATTTTTTTATTTTGTTTTTTAAAAGGTATGATACAATCATGGAATTTTTACAAGTCTCACTGTAGTTTATTATTTGGGAAACAGACTGTTAACTGGAAACTGAATTCTGCTGTAAAGATGAAGTGAACTGGATATGTTTAGCCTTGAGAAAAGAAGATGCTTGAAGAGTTGTTCTTTATCATCTCAGTGTGCAGGATATAGACTAATGATAGATTTCAGTCAGTGGCGTAGCGTGGGGGGTGCAGGGGGGGCCGGCCGCACCGGGTGCAACATCTGGGGGGGCACCCATTAAGCTCGCCGGAGGGGGACGATTCTGCTTCACCGAGGGTCGGAGGAGCGAGCGAGTGGGCGGAGCATAGAAAGCAACCGCATTCGCTGCGCCCAGCTAGAGCGGGATCCCGTCCTCTCGCGGCTGCGGATCGCCTCCTTTCTCGGGTGGGGGTGGGGAGGCTTGGCGGCGTCTTGCCTCCCTCTCTTTCTCCCGCCGCGGCTCTCCTCCACTTGGCTCTCAACCTGCAAGCCCGCCCCCCCTGACCCAGCTCCCGCCCCCGTCTCCTCCTTTCCCGGAGGTAAAGGTAACAACTGCAGCCGCCGCACCTGCGGCTGCTTGCTGCTCCTCCTCCTCCTTCTCCTCCTCCTCCTGCCGTATTGACTCTCTGTGGCCACTCGGTTCCCCCTGCAGGAGGCGATCAGGACGCCCCCCCCGACACACGTCGCCAGCAGCGAGAGTTTCCAGCCAGTCCGGCGAATCTTTGGGGTGAGGTGCCAAAGAGAAGGAGGCGGCTTGGCTTGGATAAGCAGCGTCTGGGCAGAAAATAGGTCAGGTGCCACAGCAAGTATGAACTCCTGGGGTTCAGCCTAAGCAGGCAAAGCTGCAGGGTGGGTTGGTTGGCTTTTCCGGCTTTGGAATAACCTTGGGAAGCTGAGGCATTGTAAGTTGGAAGTCATTGTTTGTTGCCTAACATGTTGGGTCACCCCACACCACATACTAAGCCATAAACCGTGGTTGGTATCTAGGGTTTAGGACAAGATGGAGAAAACTAGCCAATTGTGGGATCATAAATCTTGATGAAGCCCATCATCGCTCCATGTGATGTATGCACTCAATCTACAAACGTAGTCCAAGCCTATTCACATCTGTTGTAAGGTCATTCTCTCGTGGGGTTTATCTTGACATCCACTAAGAGTGGAACAAACATGCCCCATTAACCATTTTCAACGCCATGTCCTCTCTTTGTCTCATCCTAAATCACAGCTGAGGCACCTTAAAGTTGCCTTGTTTCAGTTTTAAACTAGCATTTTCCCTCTTCTCCAGAGACCCTTTTTTGCCTTGAACCTAACTCAAGGGTAGGCAACCTTGGCTCTTTTATGACTCATGGACTTCAACTCCCAGAATTCCTGAGCTAGTGGAAGAGACTCGAGTGCTAAAATCCACGGGTTAGGGGGCGCAAATTACTTGCCTTGCCCCGGGTGCTGACAACCCACGCTACGCCACTGATTTCAGTTGTATGCTAATCAAACCTTACAAAAGGTAAGATAAGTGAACAGTGGAATCAACTATCCAGGGAATTGGTGAGCTTCCTTTCCTTGTCCAAGCAGGCACTGAACAAGTGTTTGCTGTAAATGCTTTAATTTGGATTCTTGCACTGAACTGGTGGTAAGACTAAATGATCTGAATGGCCTCTTCCAATTTTTGACAGAAAGAAAACTAATACAGGCAGAACAACCAATTGTATGTCCATCACATCACCACATGCAAAAAAAAAAAAGAAGTACACAGCAACCATGGCTAATGATAAAGAAATCCTGCAGGGCTTTCTGTTAATGCAGCAACAAGACATTTAGGAGAAGGCTGACTCAAATCTACCAATACAGGAGCAGCGAGAAAATATATAAATTTATGCAGCAGTAAGAAATGAAATCTGTGCTGCAGTCTGCAAAGTAAACATGGGATAATACCTACTTATTCTCTTTTTGGGAGCCATTGTTAATAAAATGGAAGGGTCAGTACACAAAAAAAGGAATATTAAAACACTGGTTCAGTTCCCACAGTGGAAAACACACTTCAAACTCAAGTATATGCTGGAAAAAACTGGAACGGAATCTTCCCAAGATCCCAGCATTGTTCAAGAGTGAAACTTTAGTAGAACTTCAGTCTAAGAGAACAGAACAGAACAAAAAAATTGTGTTAACCATGCAGACAAATGGAAATAGGAAAAAAGAAGATCAGGAGCATGGGTAGCAGGAAGAGATGAGTATATGTTCCTTGATTCTAAACACATTGGTGTTGATGGACTAGGAGTCTTCTGGAAATATGACTATGATGTCTGTAAATGAATGAATGAACCTTTTATTGTCAAAGTACAACTATGTGTACATTGAGATTAGCTGAGCCTCCCTTTGTGCTCCCACGCCCCAACACACAGTGACAACAAACCCTCCATCTTACTACACCATGTGAACCAACTACACTACACACCGGCCCCCCAAGTCAATTCTGCATAAAATTCACAAAAGTTCACAAAAGTTATTTCCCATTCAAAAGCCTAACAGCCCATGGATAAAAGCTGTTTTTCAGCCTGTTGGTGCAGCTGGCTATACTCCTATATCTCCTACCTGATGGTAGGAGAGTAAAGAGATACCGTCCAGGGTGTGAGTCATCCCTGAGAATTTTCCTCACTCTTCCAAGGCAACGAGCCCTGGCGATGTCTTCCAGTGGTGTCAGGGGACAGCCCACAATGTCTTGTGCTGTACTCACCACCCTCTGTAATACTTTCCTATCCGCGGCTGTCAGACCAGCATACCAAACCACAATACTATAAGAGAGGACGCTCTCTATAGTAGACCGGTAAAAGAGGGTCATTAGCCGTTGTTCTACCCTGTTCTTCAACAAGACCCTGAGAAAGTGAAGCCTCTGTTGGGCCTTTCTAGCCACCTGGGTTGTATTAACTTTCCAGGTCAGATCTTCACAGAGGTAGACTCCCAGAAATTTAAAGGAGGAAACTCTCTCCACACAGTCCTCCCCGATGTAAAGTGGGGCAGGTTCCTCTTTTTTTCTCCGGAAGTCTAGCACCATCTCTTTCGTCTTGCTGATGTTCAGGTGCAAGTTGTTGTTACTACACCATATGGATAGTTTTTGTACCTCCGCCCTATGTATGAAAGCCCTAATAAGCAGGCATATACATAGAATGAAGGCTACTGCAAAGCTTGTAAGCCGCCCTGAGTCTTCGGAGAAGGGCGGGATATAAATGGAATTAAAATAAAAAAAATAAAAATAAATATGCTGTCTCATCTCCACCTGTAATGAGACCCACCACAGTTGTATCATCTGTGAACTTATATATCGCAGTGGATGGGTCAGATGATATACAGTCATATGTGTATAAAGAGTACAGGTAGGGGCTAAGCACACAGCCCTGTGGCGAGCCGGTGCAAAGCTTCAGGGGGGTGGACAAAGCAGACCCAACCCTCACTGTTTTAACCGGTCCCTGAGAAAGTCTTAAATCCAATCACAGATGGTGGGGGAGAATTTCGAGTCAGTCAGCTTCTCGATGAGAATGCTCAAAGACTATAATGAAAAATGCTAATCTAGAGATGGCTGGTCAATGTTTTCCTAATTAGCACAACATTCCCAAGATGGCACATACATTTTTAAAAATTCATATAGTAGATTCTTTAACTGTCCAGTTTTCCCAGGCAACTGACTGGTAAAATAGTTAAACTGTTGGATTAATACTGGACAGATTAAGGTGCATTGCTAGATTTTTATTTTTAATGGCATTGATCCACTCACTGCTTTTAGCCCACAAAACCCAAAGAGTTGTTTGGGATCATTTTGGGCAAAGAAATACTGTGTATGTGTTCTTCAGTTTTGGAAAACAGATCCTTATACAGATTGAATAAATAACATACATGACATTATTGGGAATATTAAAGTATTGTGGGGATATAACAGCCTTTTGCTCATTGTGTTCTCTAGTCTAGAACTCCCAATCATGAAAGCCCCACAAGCTCTTTCTGGACATGCTCCTGGAGATTTTCCAATAAAATGTGAGCACACAGTTATCCACAGAGCACCTAACTGTGATCTATCTAGCAAATATAACTCTCTGTTTATGAGAGAACCATGGCCTGATTAGAGGCTCTGTAAGAGGCTCTGTATTCATGGTACAAGCAACCTGAATTAATGTAGTACCATGTGGTGTCACTGCGTTTTTTTCTGTTTTCTCAGTAAAGCAAGGTAGTTTGTACTTTTGCAAGCTGTCTTGTTATCTTATCATTGTAACCATGGTGAGTGTCACGTGTTCAACCAGTTTACTACTGTGTGCGCATGTCAAAAGAAAAAGTTACTTTCTCTTTCCTCTTCTTTGTGCTCTCTGGTGAGATAAACATGTAGGCAGGAGTCTTTTCTGTGTTTTTATAAGTTTCTTTGTAATTAAAAAGGTTAATAGTAGAATATATGCTTCGGGTTTTCTTTGTTTATCATGCATCAAAAATGAACCACGATCCATCCCCTCTGATAGAGTTTTTTACTCTTCTGACATGGTGACTAGGACTGGACAGCAGTTTGAATTCAAAGGGGAAGAGGTGTTTATGAACGCACATGTGCCCGACCATAGCACCTGTCAGTAACTCCAAGATCTGAATGTGTCTTTTGCAAAAATAGTTGTATCACAGCTATGAAGAATAATAGAAGCCACAGTTGCTATAAGGAAATGCTGGCAGGTACTCATGAGAGTTCCCACATATTCCATATCCAAAGTCCTGGTAGTTGTTTGCTTTTGTATACTTGTAAGTGGGTGGTGGCAGATCTGGAATGGATCCTAGCTGGAAGAAAGCAATAACTTAATCTTTCTTGTTCACTGTGCAACTTACACAATGTGCAACTTGCACAGAGGCCATAGCATATCTGTGCAACTTGCATTGAGATCATAACATGTTCCCAATATCACAATCCTGATTGAGCTACCATTTATTTTTGAACAAAGGAAGGAGTAGTCATATTCCAAAATCCATCTCAAAAAGGGGAAAGATTTTTCCGAGATTGTGGTTCTTGCATCTATAAATTGATAAGTCATCAGGCTAATGTGAAATTTAGAAGGTTACATGGAGAATGGAGTAGGGTTGTTCAATACAAATTCTTTCTGACATCTTTTCTGCTGGAAAGTATTGGAAGCCTATAGGTTCTTACTTCTTCCCACCTGTTTCAGTCATTTTTCTGATGCTAAATGACTAGTGCTGTACTGCACAGTGTGCAGTTTTATTATCTGATTTTAATTATGTAAGAAATTATCTTTTTTTACATATAGCAGAATGTTTGTACTGATGTTCTTAGATGGTTGGATTCTGCAGAATTCAGAAGGATTCTGGGTGGAAAGAGATAAATCTTCCTTGTCCAAATGATGTAAACATAGCTCCAATTACTTAAAGAAAATCAGAAGGTGAAGCTGTGTGCTATTCATTAAGCTAATGTGTATTTTGGCCCTTAGATGGAGATATGTATCTTGGGCCATACCTCATCAGCTTCACCTTCAAAGAGAATGTAGGCCTTGTTCAGAGATCATCAAACAAACAATACCATAGGATTTGTGAATAAGTAGGTAGTTGTCTAGCAATATCCTTGCAAGAAGCCGGTTTCCTGAAACTCTTTATTAATGTTTTAAAGCAAGTTGAAAAGGAAAGAAAAAATAAACTTTTTCTTTCTTTCTTTCTTTCTTCTTTCTTTCTTTCTTTCTTTCTTTCTTTCTTTCTTTCTTTCTTTCTTTCTTTCTCTCTCTCTCTCTCTCTCTCTTTCTTTCTTTCTTTCTTTCTTTCATTTTGCTTTCTTTCTTTCTCTCTCTCTCTTCCTCTCTCTCTGTCTCTTCCTCTCTCTCTCTCTCTCTCTCTCTCTCTCACACACACACACACACACACACACACACATAGCGAGAGCAAGAGGGAGAGCTTTGCTCAAAGCACATAACCACCATTCATTTTGTTCTCTCACTTAGAAACCTACCTCTGAACAATGGCTTTTTATGCTTCCTTTCTTGTTCTACTACCAAACTGTTAGCCCATTAAAACCCTTCTGTGTGACAAAAATTAAATACCAGCTAATTCCTGATGGAGAATTATAATAAAGAAACAGAACAGTAAGAAATGGCTGCTTTTCTTTTAAGTCACCATTTCACATTTCTTTGGGACCCCTTGAAATGCACGTGAACATACAATTCAAACCCTTCCCAAATCCGTATGCCATTGTCCCATATTAATGAAGAATAAGAGAGTCAGGCAGCTTTTAGATAATTGGAAATATCTGGGCACTGTATGTCAAACAAAGGATTACCTTAGTCTTTGTACCAAAGAATATTTTATATAGCTCCTAACTTTTGCAAACATAACTATGGGATGTTTTTCCATATTCTCTGCAATGACATTTGCAGTAAGCTTAATTTATAATGTAGTATCAAGTATCCACTTCTATACTGTCATTGAGATTATTGAAATGATAGTTCTGCAAGATAATCTATCAATCTAAACTGCAGAGCCTGGACCAATCTCGTCTATATTAAAATTACCTTCCCTGTAAGAAGGCTATAACTCTTTTCCTTTTTCACACAACTTTGCTTTCTGTTTTGAGTTTTATGAATAATTGCTTTCTGCTGATCAAAAACAAATTATAATATACTATATACACTGCCATTGAACACTATAAGTTCTAATGTATAAGTAAAAATATGTTTATGTTTCAAACTAAACTTGACAACTCTATAATAAAAACTCATACACAACAGATAGCACACTCTATACACCATGCCAAGAAAGGCAGGTGCTCAGGCTATATGAGAAGGTAGCCACATTAAAAATATAATGTAATATTAATAAAAAGATGTATGCCTATCTAGCTGAAGATTGAATGATTTTTTTTAATAACAATACTTGTTGTTTATACAGGACTGTTTAATCATGAAGCTATGATTGCAATCCATTTCAATTGTCAGATTGTGATATTATGCTGTGATCACTCATGAATTCAGTGTCACCACCCAAGTATGTACAATTTGGGTGATATAATTTTCACAAGCCCAAATTATTCTATGAGCAGTGAAACTTTATATATACTGTAAGCATAGACGGATTTTTGTCTCTATTCAACCCATAGGTACCAATAAAACAATATAATTCATGCAGTGCCAAAATCTGCTTTTTTGAACACTTTCTTTTTCTGGAAAATAGACATCTTATATAAACTACCAGGGAATTCCTGGAAGCCTGGCAGTCAGACAAATCAACTATAGATAGACACATAAAAGATAAACTACATTTACATCCCATTCCAAAAATAAAATATAAAGAAACAAAAAGACCAGAATACATCGTCTTCAGCAACCAACATGTAGGTAAATACAGGATTAACATCAGACAGTAAAAAGTAATGCCCTAATCAAGAAACTATCAAGGAGAAAATCATACCCCACCGATACTGACAAGGCAAGCTATAGTATATAAACAGGGAGAAAACCTCACATTCAGTAGCACTGCTGATGTTACCTAGTTGGGTAGCGAAACATTTGAAAGTAAACAATCAAGCTTAGAGAATACCAAGGAGTCCATAGTTCAACCCTGAGCTACACATAATCTCTTTTCTTCAAGATTTTTGTCTTCTTACCTTTTTTCCATTTTTTAATTCATATGTTTATGAATTTAGTTTGTTGGAGTTGAGAAGGATATTAATTGTGGAGAAGAGCAGGCAGAGATGGGGAGTGTAGTAAAATGAATCATTAATTTAGTATCCTTGCATTACCACAGGCACTTCAAGTCCAATTCCCCTTGAATTTAATTGACTCTTATCTGGTGCCAATTTAATGTTGAACTTTAATTAACCAGATTCTTGTATATAGGCTTGAGTAAATCTATGCTACAACCTTACAAATGGTCTGATCCTTTGTGCTGACACTAATGTTGTTTTCTATGACATATCTTTCCTATACTCTGAATCCTCAATGGCTGCTCACAATATGGAATCTGAAAAGGCCAGTAGATGTTTCCTCATGAAACCTTTCCTTGGAATTTAATTAAACAGCGAAAAGTCAGAGAAGCTCCAGACCACTGCAAAAAAAAAATATAAAGTGAAAATAAGATGTTACCTTGTGGGTAAATAAATCCAGAATACTATACTTTACCCATGATAATTTCTTTGAGATTGAGGTTTCTGAAATAATTCTAAACAAAAATTTATTTCTTGATATAATAATCCATATTTTACAATCCAGATATAATAGATCTAGTGTTTGGGGGGAAAATATGCTACACAATCTGAAGTAGATATATACTTTTAAGGGGTTCCAGAATAGAAGGTATAACAAGATGAATAGGTAATTTTTGGATGAAATGATGTCCATTTTCTGCTGAAATATCCCCTCCCACTGAAAATAGTTTGAATTATTTTATTAAGACTAAATAAACTATTAAAGATCAGTGAAAACTAACTGGGAAATGGGCAGGCAATATTTTTGGACATATGGGCACATCTGGAATTTCAGAGCATACCATAGGTTCTTTTCTAAAACAATTCATCACTGGCTTAGTTCCTATTCACAAATAGGCTTGCATTGGACTAGATATTAAATGATTTTATCAAAAGCCATCTGGATAATTGAAATAGTCATAACAACTATCATGTCTATTGTTAAATATAGATTTTGTATGTAGGAAAAGCAATATTTTAGATCAATTAAAGGAAGATTAGATGGCACAAAAGCTTACTTTTGTGTAAAATTGTATAGGATTGGGTTTTTAAGAATATACTAAAATTTGGAATATATGCATTACACATAATAAAATTTCTTATGCATAAGAATTGTAAGCCTGTCTTTTGATCAATAGCTAAAATGAGCATATAAACAGAATAATCTTTACCTTTCACATTTCAATAAAATGTTATATGAATATATGTATTTATAAATATATTTTTTAAAAAATTTTCTGATGTATAGGATTATGTTATTTTCTTGCAGTGTGTGTATAAATGGATACAGATACAGATGCAAATTTTACCCTCTGCATAATTGAAAAGACTAATGCAATAGCGGAAATAAACATACTAATTTTAAGTTGGTGTAAATTCTATAGCATAAGATAAATGGTGCAGTATAATTCAGCCAAAGTAAAAAAAAATCATTTCAATTTCATTGATTCCAATAGCGGGAATTAAGCATTTGCTTAAACACTTTGAAAGCAACTAATTGAAGAGAAACTACTTAAATTGGCCTTACTTCTGCCCATTTTATTACTTTGCTTAACAGAAAATACTTTACTTAACAGGCAAAATCAATTAGGAAATTATAATCCAATTGTAAAGTTTATGCCATATATTTTGGTCAGCACAGCAAAACAAAGGGCTTTATGCTGTGACTCTCTCCAGTTCTGTTTTGTAAATTACATTCCATTTTAATATAAGTATAAAAAAGATTTTGGGAAGATTAGTTCATCAATGATTGTTGCCAAATTGGAAAAGATATAAAATTCTAAAAAAAAGTCTTAGTGATTGGGGATCATTGGGAAATCCACTTAAAAGTAAAAGAGTTCAGGAGCTCTTATAAGTTGTTTATTCTGTTTCACTTAAATAATTACTGAATGCTTGATATTCATAGTTTATTCTTTACAATAACTAAAGGAAAAATTCTTACCCCACCTCTGAACCCAGCAGAAGGAAATGTCATAAAATTTATGTGCAATATTAAAACATGAATAGTATTTTTTAAAATATATTCAAAACAGTACAGGCAGGAGTCAGAAAAGACAAGGAAACTATAGTTTAATAAAGAATAAATGTTACAAATCAATCTATATGAATGTGCAACTATATGTGTGTGTGCGTGTATGTGCACATGGGTGTATATAGGTTGCTTTTGGAAAAACAGCATATCAAGTTCAAATGAAATTTAGGAATGTTAATCTCTTTTGCAGCTGCTATTTTTGTTTTATAGTATTGTTACAGCTGTTTTTAATTTCTTTTAAGAAATACTAAACCTTTAGGAGAATTCCCTAGCGAAATGCCACTGCACAGATAATTGGTTTCATTGCAATTCAGATTATGAACATCATTTTTCAGTTGTTACTTTCAAACTATATATGCAGCTAAATCTGTAAGCTATTTTCTTCATTTCGACTACTATCCAAAACATTAAGTTAAGAAAAAGCCACAAAGAAAGCTTCACAAAACCTTTCTCCATCCCTAATGAACTACTGGGGTGTTTGGAAATATTTATGGATCAATATACTGCACTGATGATCTATGCACAAACCTACTGCAAAAACACCTCTGATTGTGACATATATTCAAAGAGGAGCAGATACATTAGATTGTCATGGGACACTTTAAATTAACACTTATGGACACCAGCTGTGCTCTGTATCCCATGGCTGTTATTTAAAGGGATGGCAAGCAGTGTTAAATTAGACTTTCATTCTCCTCTAAGTGAAAATTTTAAGGTATGGCTGTAGCTTAGGTTGTTGCTATATTAATAAAATTAATTGTATCTACTAATGGACACACAAACACATACATACATACATACATACATACATACATACATACATACATATATACAGTAATTGTTGTTAGCTGCGAAGTCGTGTCCGACCCATCGCGACCCTATGGACAACGTTCCTCCAGGCCTTCCTGTCCTCTACCATCTTCTGGAGTCCTATATACAGTAAAGGCATTGTTTTATATTACTAGTACAAGGCATTCTTATCAAATAATGCTATTGTTACAACTGATATTCCTACTCATTCTTCTACCATCCAGGCCAATTGCCCACCTATCTATTTAAGCTAGAATAACTATGAAAAAAAATCATGAAATCTTCAGGACCTAAAATGTTTGTCTAAAGATATGCAATTCAAGTCAAGCAGTCCTACTGAAAAGCACTTGAATATTATTTTTTCAAGTAATTTGCTCAAGGCCAATCTTCAAGAGGATTCTTCACATACTTTGAGTGTTAACTTGTATTGATGGAAATGACATTCATATGAAACATTTTGTAATGATGAGAAAAGTATTCTCCATACTGGAAAAACCAATAGGAAAGGAAATCAAGGTGGATTTGTTTTCCTTCTCTGCTAAGCCTGATTACAGAGAATGGTGGTTACAAGTCCTCACATTTCAAAAATTTATGGGATGTAGGGTTGGGATCATCCAGTCTCAACCCCCTGCCTGTCCAGAAATCTAATACTAAAGCATCCTTGCATCAACAATGGAGTGTTCATTACCTCCTGTAACCAATCTGTTCCATTGTAAGCAGCATTTACCTTAAGGAAATTCTACCTAATATCCAATTAAAATATTTTTTCATAATTTTAATCTGTTGTTTCTTGTTTTAACTCTAGGTCTGTCCTATTTTCTGCATGACAGCATCAGGTACTTGAAGACAGCTAGTATGCCTTTTTGTAACTTCTCCTAAACATACCTAGCTCCTCCAGACATTCTTCATTAGTGTTTTTGTCCCATGTCCCCCACCCACCCCCATCACTGTTTTCTCCCTTGCACACATTTCAGTTTTTCAATGTCTTTCCTAAGATTGATACACAAAATTGGCTCCTGGAGTGGTTTGACCAATGGAGAGTAAATAATGGTGAGTTCTGCTGGTCTTGACTCTATGTTTCTGTTGATGCAGTTTATGATTGTTTTATAGCTGCATCATACACTTTCAATTTGTCAGATGACAGGCAACAGTACATCTCTTATTTATGATATTTTTTGGGTGATCATGTTTTTTTTTAATTTATATTCTTTTCAAATGTTATAAGCCACTCAGAGTGGATTTGGAGTTGGGCAGCCTCAACATCCAGTCAATCAATCAAGTAGGTAAGTAACTCATATTTTTACAAGTTGAATACTGTTCTCTGAGATGTTTATTGAAGATGCAGTTTGGTATAATACTAAAATAGGGCAGCAGGCTAGAAATCAGGAAACTGGGAGTTCCAGTCCTGCCTTTAGCACAAAGCCAGCTGGGTCACATTGAGCCAGTTACTCTCTTTCTGCTCTAGGAAGTAGACAACGGCAAAACACTTCTGAAAAACCTTGCAAGAAAACTGCAAAGTCTCATCCGCAGAGTTGCCAGGAGTGAACACTGACTTGAAAGCACACAAACTAAAAGGTGTTTTACACGGGGTCTAATAATGAACAATTTTCGTTTATAAAAAAGTTGAAAAGTGCAGGGTCCTGTAACATGTCAATGTGAAAATGCTGATCCTAATAATTTCAGGCCATGGAATATTATCCTTTATTATAAATGAAAGGCATTTATTCAGAAGACTTGATTTCACTTGAGATAAAAACTAGTGGAAACTAGTGGAAATGAGGCCCTCTTGAGGTACTGCAACATGGAAGCTGAGGCAGGAATCAGTTCTTTTGCACCAAGATTCCTTAGTAAGTATCTACGGCTACCCAACTCATTAATTGTTATACTTGGTCTTTGGGTGATATGTAGAGAACTACATCCCCTGCCACCCCTCCCAAAAAAAGTGAAGGGACAAGAGAAATAAAATAATAAAAATTAAATATAATTGATAACCTTCCAGCATTTAACAATTCATTCCAACATTAACAATTACGGTCTGGTAATATATTTTAAAGGTCTCTAGAAGCCACACTCAACCTTGGAAGCACAAGCAGTGCAACCCTGGGGTAGCAACTCTGGCTTAGAATTAAAGCTGTTTCATTGGGTGATACAAGCTATTCAAGAGTCAGGAACTTACATTATACTGTTGACTGAATGCAGGCGCATTGACTCTGCCATCTTATGATAGTTTCTATTAATAATCCCAAATTATTAGATCAAGAATCCCTGATCAAGACCTTCCATTCAGCAATGACTGTGTTAATATCTGCAACAAAGTGCCTCTGAGTTATTGCTGTACTTGAATTTGTATTGCAACACAAAGATAAAGCTTACCTTAACTAGAGATGCAATCAGGTATGAAATGCTTCACCATTCTCTCTACCTCATTAGCAACAGTTAAACACAAGAGAGCAAAATATCAAGCATGGAAATGGTGCTTGTTGTCTTGGTTACTTCATCCTCCATCAATTTTTTCAATTCACTTTTATGCAAGGATTGGAAATAGAATCTTATCTACATGCAGAAATCACTGAATATAAAAGTCCTTGCTCCAATAAGTCAGCTATAACTAAATCCTAATTATGTTTACTTGACAGCAAATGCTGATTTCAGCAAAATTTAGTCCCAAGCTCTAAAATCAAACAACAATATAATAAAATTTGGATTAATTTAGATACCAAGGGAAGGACTGCATGACTGAATCCCGCCCCTCCCCTGTTTGAAGCAATGTCACATCCAGTATGACTAAATAACAGGCATCTTATTGATATGTTAGCATATGTTCTAGCACTTAGAAAGGTATTTCATACTACCAGTCTCAACAGTTAAGCCTCCAAACTACAGTATTTTAATTCCATTTTTTCTGAATTCACAGTCTTTCCCCCCATTCATAATTTTCCTATTTAGAGAATTCTGATTTTTATGTCCTAAAAATCATTATTCTGATTATTGTTAGAAATCAAATGAAAATTTACAGAATGATTCACAGATGGGCATCATCTTGTTTGAATGTTATTTTGCATCATGAGTTCATTCACTGAAAAAAAATACTGAAGTGTATAATAAGTTGAAAACATGAGTCATGCTTTAATAGCTGAACATATGAAATTGTTCTGGCACAATCTGTAAAGTATATTGTACTACCAGAATCATCCGGGTCCAATGTTGTGTCCTTTTGTCCCAAATTATTTAAACATATGTTGGGAAACAAATTGTTCCTGTTTATGAGGAATCTGCCTTTGAAATGTATTTATGAATGTAAACATGTAATGTATTTGTTCTATGGAAAATATTGGGCTTGTAAAAGATGATTTGTGTACTTCCCCCAACATCCCCCCAAAAATGCAGAAAGAAGGAAGACACATAAGTATTTCAACATAAACATATGATGAAGCTATGAAAAGTGGAAGAAAGGCATTTCAAACAAAGATTGATTTTTGACTAGCTAACCATATGTCAGCTAAAAGGCCATATACATTGCACATATGACTTGATTTCTTCCAGAAGAAATGGAAGTGAAAGAAACTATCACTCTTCATGCACTGCCTGTCTAGGCAATGTGGGTGTGCCAGTTCAACAATCTGCACAGTAATTTGGTGAAGGACTATTAAAGATGTTGGCTATGCATCAAAACATTTCCCTTGTTCTTTCAATGCATTCCCTGATACACAGCGTAGATAACAGTAAACAAGGCAGTGATCAGTCATTTTTGGCAGTTGCTACATAATTGTCATAATATATGCATTGTTTATAGTGCTGAGCTATGAATCACTTCCAGGAATGCTTGAGAATTTTATATCGGAGCTTCTTATATGATGGCCACAGTTTAATTAACAGAATACAGTCTTTCCAACATAAAATCTTAGGTTCTTTCCCTATCAGCTTCAAGCAGAGCTAGACAGATTGTGGAGTAAAAAAAAAGAAAGAAAAGAAAGAAAAGAAAGGAAAGGAAAGGAAAGAGAGAAAGAAAGAAAGAAAGAAAGAAAGAAAGAAAGAAAGAAAGAAAGAAAGAAAGAAAGAAAGAAAGAAAGAAAGAAAGAAAGAAAGAAGCCAATCGTTATTCTGAACCAGAAAGCATTGTAAGTATAGCAGCTTCCTATGTTGCTACCCATAACTCTGATTAGCAGCTATTTGAGTATATTATATAATGTTGGAATATATTAGTCATTTGCTTAGACATTATTAGTATTAATGTTATCACTTTTTAAAAACATGCAAAGCATTTTAGAAAATATAATATACACCTCATCACGGTTAAAAAACCCACGATACAAAAAAGATGATGAGAGCAGTGAGCAGAGAAGAGCAACAAAGATAATAAGAGGTCTGGATGCTAAATCATTGGATGAACAGTTAAGGAAACTAGGTATGACTAGCCTATCAAAGAGATGGATTAGTTTGGGACATGATAACTGTCTTCCAGTACTTGAGGGGCTCCTGCCGAGAAGAGGGAATTGACTTATTTTCCAAAGCACCACAAGAAATATGGGTGGAAGCTTGTTAAAGAGAGATCTACCCTAGAAGTAAGGAGAAATTTTCTGACAGTGAGGAAAAATTAATCAATGGGAACAACGTGTCTTCCAGAGTTGTGGGTGCTCCATCACTGGAGTTTTCAAAAATAGACTGGACAACCCTTTGACCAGGATGGTATGAAGTCTCCCACCTTGAGCAGGGTTTGGACTAGAAGACCTCTGAGGTCCCTTGGCTATGAGTCTATGTTCTATAAAAGCACATAAAATAAAAACAATGGAGAAAAGGAAAACAAAAGCCATTCACCCTACATTCCTATAGAAAGGAAGCCTAAATAAAGAGAAGTCTTCAACAAGCATCTAAAAGATGCAAATACATAAATAATGCACAACTATGAGGGAAAAATGTATTCCCAAGTCTAGGCACTACCACAAAGAAAGTCTTGCTAAGAGATTTCTGGATGCATGAACAGGACCTTACTTACTATTTTACTATTTTACTTGCATGACATGGATAACTATATAAATCAAATAAATAGTGATACCATATACAGCTAGTCCTTGACTTACAACAATTGACTCATATTTATGATGGTAGCAGTGTCCCAGGGCATGTGATCATCTTCTGTGACCTTCTGAACAGCAAAGTCATTATGGGGAAGCCTGATTCACTTAACAACCATGTGACTAACTTCATTGCTTCACTTAACAACTGTGGCAAGAAATGTTATAAAATAGGGCAAAACTCAATTGTCTCACTTAGCGAAAGAAATTTTGGGTTCACTATATTCTATACTTCCCAAATATATCAACCTAAAAATGTATTCAATACACTTTAAAGAGCCAATATATTTATAAGCATTATAAAAATATAAATGTTGCATAAATAAAAATCAGAAAAATATGAGTTTAATTATATTTTAATGAAAATATTTGTGTACTTCTTGTTTAAAATTAATGCAAAAATCTGAAAAAAACATACAGATATGCAAAGTGACTTATTGGAAATATTTATTTATTTATTTGACTTGTATGCTGTGTATCTCACCTAGACGTAAAATAGAATAATCACACATATCAAAATGAGTTTTTAATATTTATATTGCAGTATAAATTCTGATTAAATATATTTCTGACATGTTAAATGGGAATTCCAGAAACATATAATTGCTAGTTTATACCCTGTGGTAACTGAGCAGGTAAGATGTCATTCTATGTGTCCTACTTACTTCCTGTAGTGACTTTGGTGCAATTGATCTGGACAACCCAGGTGGAAAGATTACATTTAACTTCATATATCTATTCCTTATAAAATGCTTCCTTGCTGAAGAGATAAACTTTTCACCATGCACTGAATAAGAAGACATTTATCTATTTGAAGACATGGAAATGGAATCTGGGCAATGAAATGGTTTCCTCTGCATCAGAGTTGAGGACAGATATCAGCCTCTAGTTTGCCTATGAATTTTCCAGTGGCATCTGGTTGGTTACTGACTGTGCACAGAACAATAAGTGATGCAGGTCATTATTTGAGTATGACAAATCTGTCATTGAGCTTTTCTCCAAAAGTATACAGATAACCTCCAAGCAGAACATCTATGGATATTCTCAGTCATCCAGGTCATGGTTGTCCCAAAGGTGCTTTTTCCCCCCAAAGGCAACTTGTTTATTTTTGTTTTTCCTTGAAGACATTTCTCTTCTCATTGAAGAAGCTTATTGGATGAGAAGCGAAACATCTTCAAGAAAAAACAAAGAAAACCCAGTTGCCTTTTGAAAAAAAGCACTTTTGGGACTCCAAGTAGAACTCTTTCAGAAGTTCTTCTTACACTCAACACTTTAAAGGGCCTCCTTTGTGCTCCTATATGAGCATGAGAAATGACCATGGGATCCTAAGTAGCATGGGAAAGGGACTTTTTCACTAAAATCCCATTTGATTTGAAGCAACAAAACTGTAAACAACAAAATCTAAAATAGGGTTTAAGCTAAAAGAAACTCTAAGGATGGTTCCACCAGTAAGTCTTCACTGACATCTATATATTTTTCTGAGTAGTCTGAAGTATAAAAAGAAAATTTCCCAGCATGTCAAGTCTATTAACTGCAAAATCTACAATTCCTTGCCTAAGAATGGTTCCCTCCACACAAATATCCTAAAAGAAACATCAATCAAAAAGAAAGAAACAACTTCACAAATAAGCAGAGAGACTATTTTAAACCTCCAATAGCTTCAGCAATACTCAGCCCTGGAGACTGTTTAAAATAGTATCTCCCAGATCATGAATAGTATTTGTTTTGACTAAGATCTCCCCTTTCTGTGATTTATACAGTTGAAAGTTAGCTGGAATACAGATTTATTTTGTTCAGAGGTCTTATTACTAGAAAACTGCAGTTCTCATTTAGGATCATACAACTGAACATTCAGGTCAGATACTGTAACTTCATCTCATTATATCTTTATTAAGTTTTGATAACATAAGCCATAGAAATAAGTCAGTCTTGACAAACCCATTGAAATGTGTTGACAAGTTATAATTGGAACAATTAAAAATGACTGGAGTCCAAAACTTTAGGGACAAACTACATTAAAGTATTTGCATATTTTAAAAAGCGTATCTTTCTTTGGATATGACAAGTGGTAACATTTTGAGGAAAATAACAGCTGATCAGATCCTCCCCTCCCTTTTTAAATTTTGTTGAAAAGACAAACTTAAAAATAGAGCAGGCCCCAATTTAATATTCTTGGTGCAGATTCTGTACAATACAATGTGGGACATAGTTATCTCAGAAGGTTAGGTGGTTGGAATTGTCAGCAAATTTGAGCACATGCTGGAAATCAGAAGTCTATTAAATACAAAAGGATGATGGAGGAGGAGGAGGAGGAGGAGGAGGAGGAGGAGGAGGAGGAGGAGGATTCAATACACAGATATTTTCCTCTTTGATGTCTGAAAAGCTCTGGGGTAACACATCTCAGCTGTATTTGTTTAGCTTAGGGAACTGGAAATTTATGACAACATGCAGTTGAGAGGATAACCACGTTGTATATGTAATTGTTCTGCAAAAGACTGAACAATTAATTTTAAGCCAAGCAAAGGTCTAAAATGGAAAATCTTCAGTAGCAAGTGTATCTTAGCTTCCATTGATAGTAGAATCATCTGAGTCCCACTCCTTTGTCTTCCCAAAACAGATTCCAAGTTTGTTTAGGTTACAGATCACTCATCAATGTTACTGAATTTTGAATAGTGAATGGCACAATACCTTTGGGTTTTTAAAACACATCCAGATTAAAATGTTGTCAAGTTCATAGATTACAATTTTCCCTATGATTGCAAAGGTATTCCTTTGTTTAAAAAGCAATTATTGTTGTTTTTTAAAGATATATCTTTATCACTTTCCTGAAGGTCAATCGGGTTGAGTCCATCTGTATTTCTGGAGAGAGGTTGTTCCATAAGTCAGGTTCCATGACTGAGAAGGCACACTTCCAAGGATCCACCAGGCAGCCCTGCTTCACTGAGGAGACCTGGAGCATGCTCATCTTGTCAGATCTAGTAGGATAGGCACAGTGGTGGGATTCAAATATATGAACAACCAGTTCTCTGTGTGGATGCCGCTTCCGGAAGTCCATTCTGGGCCTGGGCAACAAAAAATAGCTACCAGTTCTGCCAAAGTGGTGCAAACCGGCTGAATCCCACCACTGGATAGGATATCTGTCATGGATAGATGGTCCATGAAGGGTTTGAAGGGAGACAGCTAGCACTTTCAAATGCACCCAGAAGCTTACTGGGAGCCAGTGTAATTAATACAGCAGGGTGTAACACGGACCTATCAAGGTATGTCTGCACATGTCACTACATTCTAAACCAGCTGCAGCTCTAAATGCATTGCACTAGTCCAATTGGGAAGTGATTAAGGCATGAATGACAATGAAGAGTGTCCCCGATCTATGTCTTCCTCCTCATGTTTTTGACCCACTCTTTGAACAGAATACAAAGAGTCCAAAAGATCTCCTAGGTTGTTCTCTGTCATCCCAGCCATAGTTAAAGATGTCAAATCACCAATACAGAAGACTGTAAAATCCAGAGCCACTTAGTCTTCTCAAGGTTGAGACAAAAGCATTTCCTCCACACTCGGACCCACACTCGGAAAGCACCTTGACAGAATCACCTGAGTTGCTCAGGGCAGAGATGTACAGCTGAGTATCATCAGCATACAGATGGTGCTTAACCCAATGCCAGCAGATGGCCTCACCCAATGGTTTTGAATATATGTTAAACAGAATTGGAGAGATAGTTGAACCCTGAGAAAAAAGCTATTTTTGTTTTCTTTTGTTAATTAATTGAACTTTTCTAGATCATTGCCGATAGTCAAAACAGTGTGATCCCAGAAACATAGGAATCTATCTATTCAATGACTCTTCTGCTGGAAAGCCACCTTCTACTCATCCATTTAGTGTACTACTATGGCGACTAACAGAAACATCCTTGCCAGGGTTTCAGGTAGAATTGTTTTTTCCAGTGTGAACATTCCAGGGACCAGAACCTGTGATTCTTGCCACCTCAAATATCTAACACATAGAGATCAGCAAATAGCTTTACTGGGCTTCACTTTCACTTTTGTTGGAAAAGTCAGCTTCTAAAAGCTTTCCAGAAGGCCAGTAGTATCAGTAACTGTCAGATCTCAGGTAGAAAAATATTCCACTGGGCAGGCCATTGCCATGTTAGTGCACTATCCAGGTCCTGCCATATAGCAACCTTTAAGGGAAGAGACCTGGATTACACACAGGGAATAACCTTGATGGACAGGTGAAAGAGCCACTATCAAGGTAATGGTCAGATAAGGAGGGTTTGTGTACAAACTAAGAAAATAACTTGAGAAAATGTTTTAGGCAAGCCCCTACCTGCTTCACACTAAGGTAAAATGAGGGTGTGGGAAGCACATTCAAACTTGAAGATTCTTCTATTAGAGCTGTTCCAATAAAAGTAGCCCTGAACTATATAGCATTGGGTTTGTTTTAGAGGTAGTCCTGCAAGTAGCCTGGAGTTCTTTCATTCAGGCTTTAAAGCAAAAGGTCAGATTATATTTCATGCTTGCATACTCCAGTATTATTTATTTATTTATTTATTTATTTATTTATTTATTTATTTATTTATTTATTTATTTATTTATTTTTGGGACTTATATGCCGCCCTATCTCCCGAAGGACTCAGGGCGGCTAACAACAATAAAAATACAGCAATGTAAAAGTTAAAAAGAATTAAACTAACAGCCCCAATAAAATAATTAAAATTAATAAGTTAAAATTTAAAAACATTTTAAAAATCCCTATCGTCAGTCCAGGTCAGCCTGATGGAAAAGGAATGTTTTAAGGCCACGGCGAAAGGACTGGAGATCCGGGGCTGTCCGAAGCTCAAGGGGAAGTTGGTTCCACAGGGCTGGCACTCCCACAGAGAAGGCCCTCCCCCTGGGGGTGTCCAGTCGACATTGTCTAGCCGACAGCACCCTGAGGAGGCCCTCTCTGTGTGAGCACACTGGGCGATGGGAAGTCGTTCCCGGCAGCAGGCTGTCCTGCAAATATCCCGGCCCTAGGCCATGTAAGGCTTTAAAGGTAAGTACCAGCACCTTAAATCTCATCTGGAGGACAACAGGTAACCAATGCAGCTCACGCAGGAGGGGTGTAATATGGGAGTATCGGGATGCTCCCATCACTACCCGCGCGACTGCATTCTGCACCAGCTGGAGCCTATTTTGGAGATAGGTCTGTAGGTTTACAGGAACATTTGCCTGAAAACTTAGTCAGTACTGATAAGATTGATCAGTCTTCTCTATTCTAAATATAACAATAAAGCACCATGTAATATAACTGGGTTGATCAAAAGGTAGTGCAATGTCATCATTCTGAATCTTTTATGGCATTTTGTTCCAACTGAATGCCTTTCCAATGGCTTGGGTGACATTTTTGTCATAACCTAACCAGGTTGGAAAAGATTATTTATATCATATTCAGCCCAAAAAGAAAAGGGAAGTGGAGAAGGATGAGTTGCTCTAATACCTCTGTGGCATTTTGAAAAGGTTCAAGGCTCAGACTCAGCAAAGGAATGGTTTTGTGACATTTACTTCTTTTTGTCTACGGTAGCTAATGAAATCTCATTGTAATTCTACAAATGCCTAGACTGAAGTGTGTTTTTAGAAGATGCTAAAAAAAAACCCAACCACTGAACTACAACATGTTAACATATAGATCACAAAACCTATATGTAAAATCAGGGAGCTCTTCTAGCTTTCCAGAGGAGGAACAGAGCTCTGTTTCTTTACTCTGCTCATATAAATTGAATAAATGTCACTCTTGCTGAAGAGAAATGAAGAGTAATTGATTTTTCACTATATCTAAGTTCACTGTAAGTAGCTTTCAATGTACACAGAGCTGTTTTCTGCTACCAGGCCATACTTTTTCCAAAACAGACAGATTCTGTTAATAACAGGTCCCTAAGCTGAATACATGGAAGCAATTAAATAGTAATTATACAACTAATTATAAAGCCTTTAAAGATGCAAGCCTGCATCTAAACAATATTTTTAACTAGAGGCTATAACCAATGCAATTACTTTGCTGTTGAGGGGGCAGACTTCTGAAGGGTAAGAAGGATAAGGCAGAGAGCATATCACAGAACAGACACATTTTATCAGCAGAAACGCAAGGTCTATGACTCAGTCAGAGGAAGGGCAAATTCACTTTGCAGTTTCAAGTGCTGTACTTGAATCTTATGCAACTCACTTCCAGTTTCTTTATTACTATGGGAATAGTTTAGTCTGCATGGATAGGTCATTTTCTTTCCCATTCCCTTTTGCCATTTTCTCATTCAAGGATGTAAAGCTAAATTGATCCTCCAAATTCTGGAACTAGATAAGATAAGTGGAAAAAGAGTTTTTTTCCGAAATGCAAACTTATATTTGAAAGTATAACTACTAAAATTGCAGGTTTTTATTAGGTTATTATTCCAGCTTTCTTTTTGGTCAGCTGAAGGCAGTGTAAATATCTAATGCTATTACTCCTATTTTTCCCCAGTAAACAACCCAGTAAGATGGGGTTGGAGTGAGAGAAACTGACCACAAAGCAGCTTTCATATATAACAATAAAATTAATAGTCTCCTGGTTGCTAGCCTAGCCTGCTAGTTACTACACCAAACTATTTTTCAGAACAGGTTCTTCCATTTCATAGATACATTATAAGACACAAAGAAGACCCTTGCAAAACTATCTCTCCTTACTATATTTCTGCAAAACAATAACCAATTATCTAACGTTAGACAAATTATGCAACTTCACCTCATGTCATTACTTATACAGACTTCAAAATCTTATTTAGCCAGCCTCCAGAATGCACATTTAAAACCCCAATCTCGGTTTGTGATGGAACACTTGATACCTAAAAGGCAATTTACAGCTACTTCTTGTGAAAAGTACTGCTTTGTCCTCAAGATGGAAGAGCATTACACAGATCAAAGTAAGGTTGCACTTGTAGACGATGGTTTACCTTTATAACTTGCCATTTGTCCACAGAGCTTCAGTGTTTTAGAGAATGTTTCAAATCCGTGTTTAATGGCAGGGTCGAACGCTGATTAGCAGTTCTCATCTTTAATGTATAAATAGTTTATAGTCTATGATTTTGTTTTCTAAAGAAAATTCTGAGCAGACCATCCAACAAGCTGATGTGTGATTTCCTATGACACTTTTCCTGCTCACTGTGGACAATAAAAATAGGTTCTTCTTTCATTTTATGTCCTGGATTAGAGAAGCTCCAGGTTGAAAAAGAACAGTGGCTGTTGCTACTCTTGATTCCACCATAAGGGCTTTTCAGTGTTCCTGTGATTTATCTCTACTTTTGTCATGCCTTCTAATAACAAATCTCAGAGTAACCGAGTGGTAATTAAATGTTTATTTAAAATATTCAAGAGATTTCAAGAACATATGGGAACTGTAACTGCCTTGTCAAAATTACCAGAACTGCTGCTGTATTAAATTATTTATTCATTCAAGGTGCAGAATTTTAACAAGGTTTCGTATTGCATTTATCTTGATTGCATTAAATCAATACCGCCAAGCTGAGAATCAAGCTTTATTTTTTCCCCCTAATCTTTGTTAATAACAAAGCTATTTCAACTTTTCATTGCTTCAGCAGAAGCAAAACCTTATAGTTGTATAGCGTTGATAATAATTGCTAGGAATCATATATTTAATCAGTTTGAGTAGTAACAGTAGAGATACTAGCACTCATAGCAGTTTAAAGATTTCAGGGGCTTGGCTCTTGCATGTGATTCTAAAAAAGAGATCGCCAATGTACTTCAATAAAGAGTAGCTCAAAATGTGCATGGTATCTGGTCATTCAGAAATTAGTAGCATAGTGTTTCTAAACTGGTAAAAGCTGAAGTATGGCATCAGGGTGACCAAGAAGCATCATTGGAGAAGACCAAAAGTATTTTTTGTTATTTCTAATATAATGGGGGTTGCATTTAAAAGACTCAGTCTCGACAATGGCAAGAGATTACACTAGCTTCTCAGACCTGCTTCAGAGTACCAAGGATTTTGGCTAAAAAGTCCCAATCTGCATAATAATCTCTGCTGTTCCTCTTCGTTTCAGCAACTTCTGAAGTACTCTCACAAAAACGTTTGCACTATAAGCTTTACTTATCTTGAGTGTTCATGGTTCAGCTCACAAAAGACTATGAAACAGTCATCGGCTCCAGCAGATTTCAGTCACCAGCAACCTGAAACTTAATTGAACCACTGACCTGAGGGTGAATGGGTCTGTTTCCTATTATCAGTTCCCTGAGTCATTCAGTCACAGCGTATTTTTCTTCAGTCCACAAAAGCATCAATTGGACAAATAGAAGAGCTGTTGGCTCTCTGATGGTTCACTTTAGATGGTTACTGTTTATTTTTTGGCCTCAAGGTTCATTATGCTTTCGATCTCAATTGCCAGTACGGTCCCTAATGTTCAAGATAGGAAAGAGCATGTTCTTGTTTATCTCTAAAGTAGCTCACTGTGGCTATCACACAGACCACGTGGAGTTGAAAGGTGGATGCTATAGTCATGCTTTTATAGTAGAATGGCTGAAAGTATGCTGGGGGGGGGGGGTGAGAATTCTCAAAATCTCTTCTCGGCTCTAAACTTGGCAATAGCTTCAGCCCCTGCTCATTTCCACGTGTTGCGATAATCAGTGGTATCACATAGGACTGTCGTAAGGATTACTGAAAGGGTCAGCCATAAAGACAGGCTTTAAGGATTATCACACACACATGCACACACACTAGCACACACACAAAACTTCCTTATGGAATCAAAGCCTCTGATCCACTCTGAACCACGCTTGAAATAGGGCAATGCTGAAAACTAGGAGAGTGGCAATCCTCAACTTTAATTTCTTCAAAGGTGTATGAAAAACCAAACTACATGTTTCACTTGGTTATATACAACAGTACAGTGCAGTCTACCAAAGAAGAACTTTGTCAGGAAGTGACAGGGACTAAGAGAAGGTCTAAGCTACATTTCAGTTTTTCTCCTAAAAGCACCTTTTCTAGTTCGAGAAAAAACTACCTTTCATTTTATGCATTTGCATGCATTCTAAAATTTCAGACAGTTTCAGTCAATTCTGGTGTGCAGAATTCTACAGTAGCCATATTGTTTTCCTCTATCATACTTCTTCTAACATCCTTTTAATTTAACATAGATTCATGAGTTTTCCCCATCAATTTAGATTTTTTTCTTTATTCTAATGACTGATAATAATCATATCTATTTAAGAATCAAATCAGCAATGTGACTCTGGTAAAGATGCCTTGTTATTCATAAGTCCATTTGTTCTCTTTAGGATGTCAGTAAGGGTCACACATATTCATAATAACTAAAATGCCAAAATAAGGAAACAAATGCTCTCCTAATTCATTCCTACACATAGCAAATAAAATATTAATAGTAGACACTCTCTGCATGTGGTCAGGAAAGGAATGATTGAACCACAATTCAGTGCCATTGTAGCTTCAAACAGTTCCTGAACAAATGGTTGTAAGTCATGGACTGCCATATATGTAGTAATGTACTGGAAAGAAAGCAAAGAAAATAGTCTTTTTATTCAAGTCAAAGACTGTAATCACCCATCTCCATCAACTTAATACAGATTTTGCCTTTCACATACCTTGTACCGCAGCTGAAATCTGATCTAACCCAGTTTTATTAAACCTCATGGAAATATTGCATTTATTTTCAAAGTGAAATGGCTACATCTTTTTTCTTAATTTAGGAAGACCATAATATTACCTTCTTGTGGCTGCCCAGTTTTTAAAAGAAGTTGAAAAAATTAGTCAAACACAGACACCTAACAGATCCATCTTACTGGTTTCCATTTTATCACCCTGGTTTATTCTGCTTATGCCAGAATGTACTGGGATTTTCATGATAGATACACACATACAATATACAATACTATACAATAAGCATATTATCTAGTACAAACTTCTAAACAGTCCTCAAGTAAGGACTCCTGAAGTAAAATAAATCTTTGAATATATGAAGAGAGATGAGTTCTTCAGATCATTGTATAATTAATAAAAATGTTCTTCTGTTCAATTTCTTTTGTGCACAATAACCATTTCTATTGTCTTTCTACAATAGCTGTACAAAGCTTTCTACAGATCTGTCTTTCTACAGCTCTGGTATATAATTCAAAACAACAGGAGCATCTTAGAAAGCCAATGAGTCCTCCAAAACAATTCCAAAACATAATTGAACTTTCTCATCCAATTACAACAGTGGATATTACTCTATTGACTAGAACAGAACAATAGCATCAAGCACCGTTAATAACACAATTAACAAACACCTCTTCCTCCCTATATCTTATCTTTTGCTTCAGATATTGATGACAGAGTGAAATGATTGAAATATCCATACATATGAGATAAGATCAGACACACAGAGCAATTCTTCTCTTGAATGTATCTATTACATAAGGGAGAATCCATCCAAAATAAAAGCATAAACAATTCAATGATGTTGACTTCATTCAATGTTAAAATGGAATAACAAGAAGCAACAAAAAGAAGCAATTTAGTAGTACTATTCAGTGATTGTATATATACATATTTCCATGGGAAAATCCTAGTGACTATTTTCAATTTGCTAATAAGCCTCATTAACTCACTACACAAGCAATGGTAGGAAGTCCTACCATCTCAGAAGCTGCATTGTAATATCATATAAAAGAAGGATGCCAGCATATGCAGCATTATGGTCTTTTTTATTTATAACACAATACAGTGCAACTTCCCAAAGTCTCAGAATGCTCACCTTAAGTAGGATGTCTAAGTGCAAGAAGAGTTCTCTTAACATAAACGTTGAGAAATATGCTCCCTCAATGCCTAACCTTGGGAAAGGTTTCATATTGTAAATTACATATTCTTGATTGTAATTGTCATCTGAATATACAAACATGAGTTTTCCTGAAAATCTACATGATGATACAATCTTCCACCTGTTTTATGGGAATTGGCAGTTTGCAAGAAATCTTGGATTTTCAGGACTTCATCAGAGCTCCATACCTGACTTTTGAGACAGCCCATGCAGTATTCCAAAGGGGTCCAATGATGAAAACAAAATTTCTGGTGACACTGGTAAAAAAACAACTGCATCATCTTTTCCTTTTCAAAGTTGTTTTGAAGCATTTGTTGCTGAAGATTTTCTGCTTTTGCTGGGTAGAATTCTGTTTACAGTCCCTGTCCATATGGACTTCCACATCTATATCTGCCATCTGTCCCTTTCTTATAAGGATGAAGTGTTGCAAGAAGATATTTGTGTTGGCTATAGATAATATGGTCTTTGCAGAAAAGCTCCTCTCACACAACATATTTCAAGGGAAGAAACTCCAGCGGTTTGCAGGTCTTCTCATAGCAGTGTTTTCCTATATCCATGAATGCCATTATTTAGAAGCTCCCAGTTTCTGGCATTTCTTAATCAGGATGAAAGATGTAGTTTGAGCAAGTATTTTGACTTTATGAGGAGAGATATGATACCTAATTTTTACTGTAAAAACTATGGCTCAGAGATGAGATAGAAATTATCTTGACAATTATTAAGGAGCCACAGAGCAAAATGCCCATTAATATCAAGAATAATGGTGGCCAGCTATGAATGGCAGATAAAGCTGACTGTTGCTTATTAAGTCTTGATTTGTATATGAATTTTATATTTTATGGGGTGGAAGACCAATTGAGGATACGTTTTAGGCAATTCATACAATTTAACTCTCTGTGCTAAGAAGGTCATAAACATAACACTTTTCTTACCTATGGGTTTTTATATTAATTTCCATTTTTACATGCCCATTCACATTCCATTTTTACATTCCATTTTTAATTCCCATTAACCTTTAACTGGCAATTTGGGTTTCTATTATTGCTCTGAGTGAAAAATTGTAGTTATCTAGAAAATAGAATACATATTTCATCATTTTAATATTTTAGATTAAGCATCACAGGCCTTAATTAATAATAATGCTTGTAATATTCAAAGGCTTTAAATCATTCCCTAAATTATCTGATCCTGCGACTGGATTTTTCAAGATTTGAGTCAAAGGATTTTAGATCATATATATGTCCTTATCATCAGGTTGCATTTACATGAAGATGTTCCACAATATTTAATGTATAAGAATTATTATTCCTTTACATAGACAACATTGATTTTGTGATGAAAGCTATTAGCAAATCAATAAAGATTTATTTTTGCATAGTCAATAATTTTATTGTCATTCCAGTAAGGTCAGTTTTGAGTTTAGTAGTAGGAATTATTTGGGAGGCTTATATTTTGGTTCAAACTTTAAAAAAAATCTTACTTTAAATAAAATGCAAAGGCAGATACATTGTTTATCTGTCACTTATAGTTCTAAAGCAGGAGTGTCAAATTCAATTTCATTGAGGGCTGCATCAGCATTGCAGTTGCCCTCAGGGGGCCGGGTGGGTATGGCCAGGGTGGGCGTGGCTAGAGTGCATATGGCCTACTGGGTGGGTGTGGCCAGCTCTACATCGTTCGCATCAAGGGTGCCTATGGGGGCCTGGGCAGGAGTGGGACAGATCTGAGGGTCTCTGGAAGAAGGAGGGTCTCTGGGCCAGGGCCAAGGCAGTGGGGGCCGTTCCCTCACTGTTTCCAGGATGGCTTCGCGGGCCACATGAAACCACTTCGTGGGCCGGATCCGGCCCCCGGGCCTTGTGTTTGACACGTCTGTTCTAAAGGAAACAAATGGAGAATATGCTACCTATAGACTAGGGATGTTTAGCTAAATCTAAGTTTTATGTTTATTCAGAAATTGGTCATGGGGGAAAAAAGGACATGGCGCTATAAAGGCCATTTTGTATAGCCTTTAGAGGAAAAAGTAAGGACAACTTACTTACAACACTGAGAGTCTTGCAAAGTTTTAAGGGGTCAGTAAGATCATTAAATTTAATCCTCTGCTCAGTGAAAGAATCCAGGTTAAAGCACGTGGGCAGATGGCTGTTCAACTTCTTCCAGATGACATTCAATGAAGAGGGGCTCACCAGATCCCTCAGTAATTCGTCCCACCATTCAGCTGCCCTTCCCATTAAGAAGTTTTTTTCTTTAATACAAAGAGATTCTGCTTTCCTGTAGTTTAGATCCATTGTTCTGTAGCCTGCATTCTCACATGACAGAAAACAGGTCTTAGTCTTCTTCTGTGGAATACCTTTCAGACAATTTCTGCTATTTTCTCTTATACCTCCAAGGTTAAACATTTCCAGTTATTTCAGTCACTGTTTGTAACATCCATTTTCTGTTGCTTTGATATCTCTATTGCATTTCTTTATCACCTTTTTTAGTTTCTCTTAATCATCCTTAAAGTGTGGTGCCCAGTGTGGTGGAACATAGTACAATTACCTGTAATTTAGCATTTCTAGCAGTGTGCGTATGTATGTGGAGAGAGAGGGGGGGAGGGAGGGAGGGAGAGAGGGAGGGAGGGAGGGAGGGAAAAAAGAGACTATTCCCAGGTCAGCTATCCTGTACCTGTGCACTGGATTTATTTTTCTTAGCAAGGAAATTCTATTGAAGTCATTGACCTCCTTATGCATAATTTAATTAATTTAATTTAATTAAGCATTGATTATGCTGCTGGAATTTCCCACCAGATTTTTTTTCCTGTGGATGTTTAATTAAAAGTGAAGACCTTGACAATAAATATACCCAGAAAGCCATTGAATTTGCCCATCAAGTGTGCTGGCATGAAGTATATTGCAAGGCATAGCCATCCATCCAATAAACTATAAAGTTTATAGTAACAGTATAGTTGCATGATCATTTTGTCTTGTCTGTTTTCCCTTTTTCAAATGTATAATTATGGCAGTGTCCAGGTCTGTCTGCCAACCCTTGGGCAAGATTTGATATAAGCCTATCATTCTGTATACACACTGATCTCAGTTTTGACCCAGCCCTCATTTGTTTCCTGTGATACTTATCGAGCATTCTTGCTATACTACTATTATAACATCTAATGTCTGTTTTGAGTTTAAAATTATATTTCTTGATATTGTAGCAATTGTAGTACATTGTCAAGAATATCTGGCAATTTAACAAAGTCAGTCTGACTGCTAATATCTAGAATTTTCAATACTAAAAATAGATGGCTTAATGGTCAACTAAGAAACCAGTGATAGTTGAATATTCCTCCTCATGTTTTCAGCATAATAACTATTTTCACATCTATATTTAATTTAATAGATGCCTTCTCCAGAGCCTCTAAGAACAGCTTCATCTGGTTAAATCTCTGAAGAGTTGCCATCAGACTAGTGAAAATAATCCTAATAGTGATTTTGTTGTAGATTATTTCATTACTGTATTAAATAATATTGCCAATGCACAGGTTTTGGGGAAGATCTGTGGGACAATTCTCTGAGTAGATATTGTTTTGCATGCAACTGATGATTTGTTTTGGTAAATTATTTTTCTTGCTGATGTACTGATGGCTGTGTCTTAGCTCTCTGTTGTTGCTTCCCATGTGATTTGTGGCATTAATAGTTATGAGATGGCTATTTATCTCATTAAGAGGGTGTCCAAGGGATTTTGTGTGTGTGTGTGTGTGTGTGGTAACTGTTGAGTAATTAATTTTTGGTTAGTATGTTGATAGCATAACTTGGAAACATAAACAAGGGTTGGCCAAGCAATTTATTTCCTTTATTTCCCTTTTCTTAAGAATGAGAAGGCATTATGTCCACCATTGGAGGAGGATGATATTATACCTCTTCGGGATCAGAACTTGACAGAAAAAAATGTCTTCCTAGCCAACTGTCGAGGAAGACCTGAAAAACACAGTTGCAGCTTTTAATCTTGGACACTGTACCAAGTTTGCTGTGGCTTTTCTTTGGTATTAGACCTACTGTTGCAATCAGCTAGACTGAATTGTAGCACCAGTAGTTGTAAAGTATAATAGAGTCATCTACTGTGGCACTTGTGGCAGCTTCAACCTGGAACACTTTTTATTTGCATTTTTTTTCAAAACTCCTGTTAGCCACCTAGAAATATGTATTGACTAACTAATGGTATTTACTTTCTCTTTCGTCATTTAAAGAATAGCAGAAGGCATCTTGATTGGATAAAGATTTTTACTATCAGCTCCAGTGGCTAGACCAGATTATGAAATCAACTCCACAGGAAGGGTAAAACCACTTTTACTGAGGTTGGCTATAATAATAGAATTTTGCCAGTCTAACTGTGCTGTACCCTATCTTCTTTCTTATTGGTCAGTGAATTAGGAAAGTCTCTGAATATTACTTCCAAATTTAAGTCACTTCCAAATATTATCTGAATATTCTGAACTTTAAAAATGTTTTATTCCCTTTTGTTTAGGCAACAGCTTCTGGATATCTCCATCAAGGTAATCTTCCTGACTCTCTCTATATATTACCAAATACTATCTATACTCTCTATATTCTTCTTCATTCTATAAAGCAATTATATAGTAAAATTAATTTTGAACATTCAGAAATCCTGGTTTGAAACAAGGCAGGAATCCATCAGAAACTGTAGAACAGTAGGACGATTCCATTGATGCAACTGCAATCAAGAACTATGAATTTTTCTATCAATTCCCTTACCACTAGGTGATTTGGGGCCAGTTGCTCACTCTCTCAGGCTTGTTGTAGAGAACTATAGGAAGAAAGAGTACTTTCTTGTGCTCCTACATGAAAGGCAGGATATATAAATAAATTCCATTTCCTGATTGTAGAATAATTTTATTAATAATTGGTATCTGCATTTGTTTGTTTGTTTTCTTCCCTCTTCTCTCCAACTCCTTTGTGTTGCATCATTGTATTTGTAGGCTTTGCAAAAGCTTTAAAATATAGATTAAGTAGCATTAAGAATAATTATAAGACACAACTGCTAGAAAATTAAAAATAAATAAATAAATATTGGTCCTAGGGTACATACATCTGGGAAGCCCTAACATAATTCAGGGTGCTACTAATTTTTTCATTAGATTATTCATTTCTCATTAGTGGAGGTTCCTTGCATTAACAATGATTTTATGATATAGGCTGTCAACATGCTGTTTTTGAATAATGTATAAATTATATCATATGCAGGAACCAGGATGAAAAGGCAGCAGCCTATATATAAAATATCCACTACACAGCTTGACATAGAAGTTGCAGAAGTAAGCTGGGGAAAGTGTTCTTATGAATGTTTTAATTGTTAGATATGGGGGAAGAAATAAAGTAAGACTGAGTTCTCTCTCTGACAGAATCTCACTCACTTTGATTCTTTGATCCACTGATTAACATTTGCAAGCACTACCTCACTTTTTTTGACTGAGGCGACTATTGTCACTTCGTGCTGCTTCCAGAGCCTGGTGCAGTTTCCAGCTGTGGATGCAGACAGATCAAAGCTTATGATGGACTCACTAGAACACAGTCTATCTGGAATACTAATAATAGTCTGAACTACTTGTAAAGAATCAAGTCATTTTTCTCTTCGCTTTCAAATAATCAGGGTTTCCTTGTACATGCTATTAATTGATTCAATATGCTGGAAGGAATGTCTGAACTTTTCCCACGCCTTACATTTACTCGTTTATTATATTATAACTCTACCTCCAGAGGTTGTTTTAATTGAAATCAGCTTTATTTTTTTTAAAAGAAAAAAAAAAGGCTGATCACAATTTATTTCTGTTTCAGTGCCGTATTCTTTTTGATTTCAAGTATATGGAGGGATTATTGTATTTGAAGGTCAGTTTTATGCTCAGGATTCAGTGCATTTAGAACACAAAAGCTTTGTAGTAGAAGAAAAAATGCACAGCAAATCACAGATATACTGGGAGTTGATGATACGTGGTACCATCATCCAACAATCTTCTGCAGTTCTTGTTTAAGCAGCTGCTCAGTTGCTTTCATTATCTTGCAAGCCAGTTGAGAACTTCTGCCAAAATCCCAAAATGTTCCTATAACAAATCCAGCTTTGTAGCCTGCTAAAAGGGACGCGGTGGCTCAGTGGGTTAGGATGCTGAGCTTGTCGATCAGATGGTCGGCAGTTTGGCAGGTTGAATCCCGAGTGCCACGTAACAGAGTGAGCGCCTGTTACTCATCCCAGCTTCTGCCAACCTAGCAGTTCGAAAGCACGTAAAAATGCAAGTAGAAAAATAGGGACCACTATGGTGGGAAGGTAACAGCATTTGGTGTCTAGTCATGCTGGCCACATGACCACAGAGATGTCCTCAGACAAGCGCTGGCTCTTCAGCTTTGAAACGGAGATGAGCACCAGCCCCTAGAGTTGGAAACAACTAGCATGCATGTGCAGGGGAACCTTTACCTTTACCTTTTAGCTTGCTAAAATAATCCTTACCTTGTCCTATCCCAAATTGTTTTAAGATGATTAACAGGACATTTTCAAGGTACATTGCCCTAATTTCTGCTTGTCAAATCTGCTGATACTTTTACTCCTTCTGAATAAATAGTGGGTTTGGAGGTTTAACATACAGAGGAATGCAGACAAGATGAACACTAACTACACATGAAGTCTGACTAGCATCATCTGTTTCTTCTAGAAAAAAACCAGCTGTTTAGAGGCCAGAAACCTTGCACTTCTTTTGCTTAAATATGTATGAGATGTTGAGGAATTTCTTCTACTTGCAACCCAGGGGTCTGTAGCACCACTGACCTCTTTCCAGAAAAGCTTCTTTAGCTTTATCATCAGGCCTACTGCAAAAAAGCTATTAAGATAAGAAGCTAGCCTTGGTTCATAGAGATCTAGGCTCATGTGGCTGCTGAGCTGGCTTTGAGAACTATATTTACAGTACTTGTAGCCTAAACTCATAAATGTCATCACCATATTTTTGTTAATACTATTTTGTAGTCTTCTATGGGACAAATGCACTTATCTATTTGATTTATATGGCCTCCCAACTTGCAAAAGAATTCTGGGTGGCTTGCAATGTGTTATAAGCATAAAACTAAAGGAACTAAAACCAAAAGAGAAGAAATACCAAGAACAGAAAAATAACCAAGACCAGGAATGTCAAACTCGTAACATCACGTGACATCGTGCGACATATCGTGACTTTTCCCCCATTGCCGGCAATGAGGTGGACATGGTTTTGACATGACGCATGACGCATCCAGCCCATGGGCCGGCATTTTTCCCCCAAAAATATTTCATTTCTATAATGTCTTATGTCATAATTTAGCCTAATGTCTAGAAGAACAAGATTTCTGGAGACTTAGGAAAGGCTAAGATAGTTGGGGTCACTTGAATCTCAGGGGAAATGTTCCATAAGACAGTTGCTGCAACCAAAATAGTTCATAACTTGGATCCTAAGGTGACATTTTTCCACAGAAGGTGCCTGAAGCAATCCCCAATCTGATGGCTTTTATGGGATAAGCAGATATGATTGGAGAAAGACAATCTCATAAATAAACCAGGCCTATGTCTTTAAAAGCTTTATAGGGAACAACTAGAACTTTTAATTGTTCCCAGAAATCTACAAGGAGATAACATAACATTGACCCATTAACTACTCACATCACTGCTTTTTGGACAGATTTCTGGTTCTGGATGATTTTTTAAGGACAATCCCATGAAGAGTGTATTTCAGCAGTCTGAATGGGAGCTGCCCAAGTGATGAATAACTATTGTAAAAACAGAGCTCTTCAATTCCTAGTTGGTACATAACATGGACTTTGTTCGAAGGGTCTCCTGGCCATGTATGCCATCTGTTCTTCCAGCAAGAGCTGAGACACCAAGACAACCACCAAATTTCATGTCAGTTTCATCCACTTTTATTTCTTACCTATCCAGAACTAATGGTAGAGACTGAGGCTCCCAAATTGGGGAATATTAAAATTTATAATTACATAATCTTGCTAGGGTTCAGCCAAAGCTGTTCTTCCATATCTTTGCCCTGCATTTTCTAGGCACTAGAATAGAATCTTGACAACATCATTTGTTTGTCCTAGGCCAAATTGGTACACAAGATCTAATGAAGCATGAATAAATGTCAAAGCCACATTATAGGTTTAGTGTTGGGTAAAATGAATCTCTGGGTTTCTCTATTAGATCTTTAGAGAAAGTTTGGGTCCAAAACTGAAAATTAAATCCTAGTTTTGTGCTAGCAATCTCCATGTAGAGCAGGGGTAGGCAACCTTGGCTCTTTTATGACTCATGGACTTCAACTCCCAGAATTCCTGAGCCAGCTGGGTCAGGAATTCTGGGAGTTGAAGTCCATGAGTCATAAAAGAGCCAAGGTTGCCTACCCCGATGTAGAGAGTTAGTACTCTTTAGGTTTTCTTCTAAATGACAGCATACTTTAAAATAATAACCTTAAATCAGGGCTTTTTTCCCATAGAACGCTCAGAACGGCGTTCTGGCACCTTTTTTTGCACAAAAAAAAAAGCTGAAGGAAACTGTTCTGGAGAGCCAAATTCTCCTCAGGCAGCCAGGTTGCAGAGCACCAGAATGCATCGCAGCGACAGACCTTCAGACGGCTCAAATTGAAGGAAATGCGATCTGTACAGGTTAATTCAAAAGTGGGAGGGTAAGAAGGGCTGAGTGTGAACAGGTTGCCTAGCAACCTGCTTAAACAGTCTCTGTAACTTTCAGCTCCCGATGCCTTGCCTTTTTTAAGCTGGGAAGTTGAAAAAAATGCTAAAAAGAAGGCAATAGAGTGCTATCAAGGAAAATGTATAGATATAGCCAGCAGACGTTTAGGGAACCTTTATTTTTCATACACTGTTCAATTTTTTTTTATGCCATGGTGATACACAATCAAATGTAGTCAGTCTTTTTTTTAATCCCAAAGCATCTGTTCGTTAAATACAGTATAACAAAGTTTTGGATAATTGAATTATTTTTTATCTAAGGATAACTAATGCTAACAGCTCTTAAATCTGTTATTTCATTTTATTTTTGCACAAAAAATGTATAATTTGCATTTGCATTCATTTACATTTAGAATATGTTGTTAAAATGTATTGGTGTTAAAATAATTAGTGCACACATATACCTAAAACCAGTTTATTGCATTTGGCAATTGTACTAAAAAAAATCTCATTGTCAACCAATATAATTCATTTAATTTGAAATCAAGTAAAAATTGATTTAAATTATTTTATTAAACCAAATTAATGGCAATTCTTTTATAAGAAGTTGCCTCAAACAAAATGAAATTTAAATACATTGTGCATTGTGAATGCTTTCTATTGCATTCCTTAAATACCATACTTATTCTATCTTATCCCAAGAGACCTTGAGTATTTTTATGGTTATCAATGTAACAGGAAGATAAGGAAGAATGCTTTGGAAGCATAAGAACGTAATTGTGTTTCTAAATGTCCTACGGTCATGCAAAGGAATAGTGCATTACAGAGGAATCTGATTTGTGATGTGTACCATGTATTCAAGTAATGTAGCTTGAAAAATAATGACAGTTACATATGTACATATGGCTTGGTGGTTTCTTCAGTCAACAAATTATGAAGCCCACCACAGCTCATAGAACTACAATATGCTATTGAGGTGCTCATCTGGATATTATATAGTATGAATAATATTTACCTTAGAACATTAGCATACTTGAACAAAACAACTAGAGTCATTTGAGATTTTATAGGCTCTTTAACTCAAGCTATCAGACTTCACACCAGGACATGACTCAATTAATTTAGAATCCTTTTTGCACACAAAAATAAAACCATATATATAACAGATGAAAGGCCCTTTGCAATGCAAAAAATGGATGTGTCTAGATCAGGCATGTCAAACTGTTGGCCCGTGGGCCAGATGCGTCACAATGAAACCGTGCTCACTCCATTGCCGGCATTGGGGAAAAAGTGCGATACATCATGCGATGTCACATGACGTCGTGAGTTTGACATGCCTGCTCTAGATAGTTGAATAAATAAATTCTAGACCAGGGTTGTACATGCAGCCTACCAAGCACCCTTCGACAGAGCACAGACTTTTTTTAAAAAAAAAAGTAATAAAATCACCACCACTGCCCTGAAAGTCATGTTGCCTAGTGCCTCCATGGCTTACCATGACCACAAGCTCCAACATTGTAGATGCTCCTCTAGTCACCAAATCATTGATTAGCCCACCAGCATTCCTTTGCAGACCACAAAGATTTTTAATTTATCAGTGTGGGCCTTTCCTTTCTACAAGTTGCACAGACCTCTTCTAAATTTTCCTCTTGCCTTTCCGAGTTAACTCCTTGGTCTGTCATTGAGCAAGAATTCACTTTGTAGGAAAGCATATTATCATTTGATGTATATTTAACATATGTTCTACCTTTATTTACTGATTATATAATATTTGTATGCAATCCACATGGTGAGGTTTGAGGCAACTTACAATAGAATTTTTTTTTAAAAAAATCATAAGATTAAAACATAAAAGCAGGGCTTTTTTTCTCATAGAATGCTCAGAATGGCATTCCGGCATCTTTTTTTGCACACACACACACACACACACACAAAAAGCTTTTGCACAAGCTATGCTACTCCCTCTATTGGCTTTCAAAAGCGTATTGGCTTTCAAAAGCCAATAGGAATTGCTGCTGAGTGTGCCAAAAGACCCGGCTGGCAAACGTTGCACCGGCAAGTTGTCTGCAGCAAAGGTGAGTTGGCAGGAACTTTGCATCCCTCCTTGCTGCCCAACTACACCATCTCAACTAAATAAGTAAGAGAGGACAAGGAGTGGGAGGTGGGTTCTGCGGAGTCCATGTGCACTCCTTCCTTTTGCTCACCCGTGTCAGCAGGCTGGTGGCCTACCCGGTGCTGGACCTGCGCCACTGTCGCCTCGCCTTGCATGCCTAAGTGGCCACCCTGCATCGCCTAGCCCTCACCACCTCCGCCGCCCGCCCTGCGCAGCCCCGCCATATAGAGCAGGCCCTGCTACTCCCACAGCACCAGCCGCACTGGCTCCGGCTCCAGGGGGCAGCCCACCACCAACACCCCTCGTGCCCGTGACTGCAGCAGCGCTGCCCCCCCTGCCCCCCCACCTCCTGCGCCCACCAAGATTAGAGTTCCGGCACCTTTTTTTTTTTTTTTAGAAAAAAAGCACTGCCTTAAATAATGCTTTAAAATAATAACTTCAAAATACTATTTTAAAATAATAACTACTTAGAAACAGAATCAGCATTTTATCAAAAGAAAATGACTGAAAACTTTTCAGAAAATTAATATTGTTGTCAACTTTGTTTAGAATAGGTATCAGTATTCAGTATTCATATCTAAAAGTTGTAAATTCAATAAATTTCTTAGTATTATGCATAGAACTGTCTTCCAGTAATTCAGTTTATAATAAAGGTACAATATATATCTAATTAAAATTAAATCAAGATAATATCTTTACTCTTTAAGTCATGTCTTATGCATATTAATGTTATTAATATGCATCTGCAAAACATTTCTACATGTTATTAAATCAAATGCAATTAACTCGAAATTTAAAAGAGGGCTTATTGTCTGACAAGTTTAAACCATGTGGTATAGTGGCAAAGAAGATAAAATCTACCACATTGCTGATGATATAAATCAATGGTTGTTAGACAAGGAAAATGTCACATAAATGAGGTAGAATTTTTGTTAGATCCTGATTTAATAAGTTAATCATTTACTTCTGAAAGTTTTCAAAATGATAATGACAACAGTCGTCTTTGGGACAGAGGTTGGGCATTAACACTAATTTTATGTTGCAGAATTTAAGTTTTACTGTTTAATATTTTAAGCTATCTCTGCTGTAGCAAGTGGGCAGTGCAGTGGCTCAGCAGTTAAGACATTGGGCTTGTCAGCTGGAAAGCTGGTAGCCCAGGTTTGAGACCCAAACTCCATGTGACAGGGTGAGCTCCTGTCCTTGCTCCAACCTAGCAAGTCAAAAACATGCAAATGCAAGTAGGTAGCACTTCAGTGGGAAGGTAACAATGCTCCGTGATATCATGCTGGCCACACAACCAATGAAATGACTTCAAACAGCAATGGCTCACTGGCCTTGAAATGGAGATGATCACCACCCTCATCAGTTGACAATGACTAGCAGAGTAAAATTTGCAGAGAATCCTTTGCCTTTTATTTATTTATTTATTGAATTTGTATACCGCCCTATTCCCGTAGGACTCAGGGCGGTTTACAGGGCAGTTAAAACCATGAAATACAAAAATTAAAAACAATTAAAACAATTAATTAAATTCAAGCCCCAAAAGTAAATCTAAAACCCAATTAAAATTAAAAAAACCCTCAGTCTGGGCCAAACAGCTCAAAGAGCCAAGTTTTCAGGTCCCGGCGAAATGAGCGAAGGTCGGGGGCAGTCCAAAGTTCTGTGGGTAGTTGGTTCCATAGGGCAGGTGCACCCACAGAGAACGCCCTTCCCCTGGGAATAACCCAGCAGCATTCATTAACCGGTGGTACCCTGAGAAGGCCCTCCCTGTGGGAGCGCACAGGACGATGGGAAGATGATGCCGGCAGCAGGTGTTCCCTTAGATAGTCTGGACCCAAGCCATTTAGGAGGTCACGAGCGCATGAGTGACTGTGCGTAGGGCATCTCGGTCCAGATAGGGCCGCAACTGGCGCATCAGGCAAACCTGCGCAAAAGCCCCCCTGGTCACGGCTCCTATATGATCTTCAAAACTGAGCCGTGAATCCAGGAGGATGCCCAAGTTGCGAGCCCTATCAACGGGGGGGGGGTAACACCTCACCCCCTATTGTTAATGATGGAAAAAGCTGGTCAGTCCGAGATGCCGGTATGAACAGCCACTCAGTCTTGGCAGGATTGAGACGAAGCCTGTTTCTTCCCATCCAAACCCGGACCGCCTCCAGGCAACAGGACATCACGGCGAGGGCATCACTGGGTTGGTTCGGTTTTACCTACTGTAGCAAATAAGCATCATGCAAAACAATTAAAATACATGAAAAAAATATGTTTCATTCTCTTCTGTTCACCTCAGTGAACTGGACATAAAATGAAGAATTTTATGTAAAACTATGATGGAAAAAAGGCTGAGAACTCTGTTCAAATTTGTAACTAGAAGACATACATATGTGTGTGTGTATGTGTATATACTCACACACACACACACACACACACACACACACACACTTTTGATGAGAAAGTACATGCTACTATTACAATTATTATAACACAATAGTTCCAATAAGAAAATGATTAGAATCCATGAAGCTAATTACTTCCTAATTATTAGGTTGACTAAAATTCTATATAATCATATCAAGATTTTATAATTTAAAAAAGTCTTAATCAAACCAGTTAGTGGTAGCATCAAGATGAAAATCACGGCCATTAAGTCAAAGCCTGTGCCAAGGTGTAAGATAGCTTTCATCCTGATATATTTTTTTAAAATTTCCCCTTGCCTTTGCCTCTGCTACTTGGTTACGAACAAAGGGCGAGAATAGAAATATCTTTGGATCATGTTAATACAATGGCAAACAAAGATGAAATCCTGGATATACAAAATGGGTCTTATCAGGCCATGAAAAGCATGTAGACCTCAAAAATATAAACAGGACTCTCTCAAGTAATGTAACATTGACTAGAAATATTTACAGCTGAAGGGGATTATGTTGTTTCAGGTGTTTTACATGGCTTCAGTGGCTGAAGTTCTCGCCATTCTTTACTTCACCCTTCACTATTTTCTAGGTAATGGATTTATTAATTAAATTTGTATAGCCAACATCTCTCCTCCCCCTTTGTGGCACACAATAATAAATAAAAAATATTCTCTTTTCACAAATAATAAATGTACAACCATTTGTAGAAATACTTTATTATGAGGCACTCAAGACAATTATTGAAGTTTAAAATATGACTTGTAAAGAATTACACAATGTAATAATGAAACTTTTCATTCCAGTAATTACTTTAAATCACAAGCAATGTATCATCAGTACCATGTAAAAGTACTTGTAGAATTAGTAATTCATTACTTACAGAAGCAACATTTGTAAAAACAAATAACTTGACTTTATTGGTTTGGAGAATGTTATAATGTTGGAATAGTTGGCATTCTATCAAGCAAGCCATTCAACCATCCTATGAATTAAGCCATGGGCAAACCTCATTTAAATTAATGAAAGTTGTTATATTTGCTCATTCCTTTTCTAGAAACCACAATTAGGCGCTTGCCCCCAACTCTTTCTTCCACTTCTACTTGTCACAAATGATAGAAAATGGCAACATCGTTAATTATTTTACTTCAGAATGCATTTATTATGTTATGAAAGATGAAAAATATTTGCTTTTCATAGAAATCATGAAAGCTAAACACCTGCACATCTTTCCTTATTTCACTCCTTCACACATTGGAAGAATAAAGCTTAGAGATCAACTGTATGTGTCACAATTCATTCATTACAATTGCCCCAAATATCTGTGTAAAAGAATCTGTTCATAAATCCATCTGGAAATAAAATTGGATGTTTACTCTAAGATTATTATTGGTGTGTGTGTCTGTGTGTGTTGGGAGAGTTGTGAAGAATGCAAGAATCAAAATCTGGTAATGTATTTTCAGATATTTTGTGAAAATTACTTTTGTCTTCAGGAAGGAGAGAGAGAGGGAGGAACAATTATAAAATTTAGGTGCATACTGACATTGTTACATTTAAAAAGAAGGCCTAAGTTCTGGGGAAGCTTTATTTTAAAAGCATTAATCAGGGAAATGTATATGTAAAAGTATGAAAGTAGGTTGACTTGCATTATAAAAGTCATCAGGAAACATTTATCGAAAATATTTCTTTATTATAAGATGTGGAAAATAGAAATGATCACATTAAAACTAAAAAGAAGTTGTATAGGAAAAAAAGCAGGACAAGTTTATTGTCCTAATGTAGGCATAAAGTAGATAGGACCTTCAGTAATATTTAATAATTTATTCTAAAATTCAACTCTCCTGTTTAAATATGTTGTTTAATATAAGATCATTTTGGCTCCCATGTTAGCAATAGTTAGAATAGGTAAACCAGAATAAATGATTTTTTTTCAAAATGCAGCAGAAACAAAAAAACGGTGATCAGAGAAGAGATAGTCACACAGAAACCAACAATTGTTTTTATTTTGCCTGTGTATATCCAGATTGTGAATATATGTTTAACTTTAACCAATATAATTTTTCTATGCAGTGATACAATGAAATAAAGATGAAAATAAAATCACAATTTGCCTGCATGCCCTTGATAAAACTCAAGCTCTCCATCAAATCTACAATAACAGCATAACTTCTAATTCACATTTCTTCATATCTGCAATGTATTACTTTTGACAAATTTGCAATTGTTTCTTTTGAGAAAAGGTTTCCACAACAAAGTTTTGCCTTCTTAGGAACCAAAGGTCTAAGAAGATGTACCTTGTGATAGGCAATGACCTATTTTTTTCATCAATAGAAATGTTTAAATCAAATAATCAAAACATAAATAATTATACATTGGATATCTATATAAATTTTAAAATTGTTGATAGCAAATATTAGCTCAGGGCTAAAATATCTTGACTTCATTCTGTTTTGATTTCAGTGAACTTGTTGTGATCAATAACATTATTGGTTGGATGCAAAATGGGAAAGAAACTTGATATCCATATGGCAAATTTTTATGTATTTCTACACCCAAATTTCCATTTTTGGAATTGTGTAATTCAAAAATGTATGTATCCGGACTATCAGCCAAAATGTTGGAGATGTGGAGATGAAGATGTTACATATTTTCATGTATGGTGGACTTGTAAAAAGATCAAGGCTTTTTGGATAAAAATTTGGTGGAATATATTACGGCAGCAAGACTTTTGATAGCTCAGTAATGGAAGAAAGAGGAACTGCCGATTATAGGAGAGTGACTTCAAAGATTTTTGACCTGGCAGAGATGGTGTAGATTTTGGCCTAAGATTTTTCGCAAGAACGTTATATTGTGGAATGGAGAAAATGGATTTATAGGGTTAAGAAGTTTCATGTAGCATTTGAATAAGTCTTCTTTCTTTTCTTCTTTTTCTATTTTTGTTTTTCTATATATATTTAATATATATATATATATATATATATATATATATATATATATATATATATATATATATATATATTATCCTATATAAGCTAGAGAGGGATGGATTTTAGAGTTTATGGATGTTAGTATATGGTTGTTTATGATTGTTTTTTTTTATATACCTTGTATTTAGCTCTGGGAAGTCGGGGGGGGAGGGGGGGAGGGGGGAGAGGTAGGGGGGGGAGGGAGAAGGGAGGGGGAGGGGGGATTTTTAAAAGAATGAAATATTCTTAATTTGGACTTTACTTTTACTGTTTGGACTGTTGTATGTTTTGAAAAATAGATTATTTAGAATCTAGTTATATTGCACTTCAGTCTTTAAATAATTAACCTAGTATATACATAACAATATATGATGTTTTCCATGGTGAGCTTAACATCAATAACAACATTTAATAAAAAGGCTAAAATAATTTCTGGTGTTATTATCTGTACATTAAAATTTTGTTTAGTCACAATCTTTCACTTTTCACATTCTGGACAAGCAGTGGTCATATATCCTAGCAAAAGATGTTACATATGTGCATAAGTGTAATCAGTAGCATATGCCTTTTTAAAAATATCAAACATGCAAAGAAACAAAAATAAGTCCAAAATATCTGTACTACATCCAGAAATGCCAACTTTGCAACCAATATTTCTCATCCATAACTATGGCACCCTAAGGATACCTGCATACATGCAAATACTTCTCTGGGATCAGTAACACAGCAGGGATTGCTTTTTCCTTCCAGTAACAGATTGCTGGGAAATACCAAACATGGCCTTGAGAATTCCACTGTTTGTTACAAATTTTTCTGGATGTGGTTGCAAAGAGGCTGTTTGGCACCGAAGACCACTGCCACAAGAAACACAGCTCTGGGTCAGGGTTCGGAGCAGCTCTGGGTGGGGGCTCAGCACGGGCCGCGGCATGGCAACTGCGGGGAGGAGAATCCCTGCAGCATGTGGCTCTGAGCCGCAGGGGCAGGGGTGCAAAGGACGGGCAGCGATGCCGTAGCAAGACACCGGCATCACTCCCAGTGACAGCAACTCTGAGTTCCGGCACTTTTTTTTTTTAGAAAAAAAGCACTGAACATAATAATATTAAAAGTTCATGGTCTTATGGAGCTGCATGCAATTCACAGACCGTAAGTTGGACACACTTAATCTAAATATTTATTTTGGGATTCTGAGGATAGAAACTTAAACTTTTTCTACATTTAGAGTGTTGTTTACCACTGACCTACAGTATCTCATGGTAAAATTGGACTAGATTATCCTTCCAGCTCCATAGTTCCATGCTTCTATAATTCTCAGATACATATAAACTCTAATTATAGAGAAACTCTCTTCCAATAAGATAGCAAAATCAGATCAGCTTTTAAGAGCAAACTAGTAGGCATTTACACTGAATATGCACATATTCTATGGACACAAGCATAGGCAGTCAAAAATATCAAGATTTAATTTAATTTAATTTAATTTAATTTAATTTAATTTAATAATTTGATTTCTATACCGCCCTTCTCCCGAAGGACTCAGGGCGGTGAACAGGGCAATACACAATAAAAATTGAATACAAAAATTAAAAAGCCATTAAACATCATGCCCATAAAATCAATACATATTAGAGTTAAAACTAGTTTTAAAAACCCAACCCCATCCCGTCAGACCAGGCCAGCTTGTTCAAAAAGAATGTTTTGAGATCGCGCCGGAAGGAGCGAAGGTCGGGGGCCATCCGGAGCTCAACCGGTAAGCGGTTCCAAAGGTCTGGCGCGCCCACAGAGAACGCTCTCCCCCTGGGGGTCACCAATCGGCATTCTTTGATCGGCGGCACCCTGAGGAGGCCCTCTCTGTGGGAGCGCACTGGACGGAGGGAAGTTGACGCCAGCCGCAGGTGTTGCCGTAGGTAATCCGGACCCATGCCATGAAGGGCTTTGTAAGCCATAACTAACACCTTGAACCTCACCTGGAGAGCAACCGGTAGCCAATGCAGCTCGCGGAGCAAAGGTGTAACATGGGAGTATCGGGAAACTCCCAAGACAACTCGCGCGGCTGCATTCTGCACCAGTTGGAGTCTCCGGGTGGACCTCAAGGGCAGCCCCATGTAGAGAGCATTACAGTAGTCTAGACGAGAGGTCACAAGCGCATGAGTGACTGTGCGCAAGGCATCCCGGTCTAGATAGGGCCGCAACTGGCGCACCAGGCGAACCTGGGCAAAGGCAGTCATAACCATGTAACGAAAGCCCTGCCAGTTTTTACATCCCTCACATATGTGTGGAATATAAAATATCACATATGTGTGGAATATAAAAAAGGAAGGCTATTTGTAATTTCTAGATTTTCTTTTTATGCAGAGACACACAAACACACACTATGGTTGTTCCTAGGCATAGTTTAAATGAAATGGCAAGGTGTGTTTTGATGAGGATACTGAAGGTCAAAAAACAAATTGGTGCATGTAAGAGACACATGTTTAGGACCAATACAAAACCAGATGTCCGAACCAAGCTAGAATTACAGGGCCTTGGTGTTTAGAATGTTTAGAATGAAGTATTGCAGGCTAACTCTGCCAACTGCCAGCAGTTCGATTCTCACTGGCTCAAGCCTTTCATCCTTCCAAGGTTGGGGGCAACATGCTGACTCTGTAAATTGCTTAGAGAGGGCTGTAAAGCACTGTGAAGAGGTATGTAAGTCTAAGGCTATTGCTAAGTGCTATTGGTAATACCAAAAGGGACGCGGTGGGTTAGGACGCTGAGCTTGTCAATCAGAAGGTCGGCAGTTTGGCAGGTCGAATCCCGAGTGCCGCATAACAGAGTGAGCGCCTGTTACTTGTCCCAGCTTCTGCCAACCTAGCAGTTCGAAAACACGTAAAAATGCAAGTAGAAAAATAGGAACCACTACGGTGGGAAGGTAACAGCGTTCCATGCACCTTTAGCATCTAGTCATGCCGGCCATATGACCACGGAGACGTCCTCAGACAAGCGCTGGCTCTTCGGCTTTGAAACGGAGATGAGCACCGGCCCCTAGAGTTGGAAACGACTAGCACACATGTGCGGGGGAACATTTACCTTTACCTTTATTGGTAATACCAAAGGCTGAAAAAAGAACAGTCTTCCTCACATTGACAATTCATCTTATTATAGCCGAATCTGCCTTTAAGAGAAGCTTCAGTCAACCTTTCTATTCAGTGAACAAACAGACACTCAGCTAAGCCACTTTATAAGTTAATAAGTTAATAAGATGGAGGGAAAGCTACTGGTTTCCTGTCAAGTTTTTCTCTCTAAGCTTCTGGCAAAGTTTCTAAGATCTGGACAAGCCATTTACAAAGGAAAAATAATGTGTCTTTTTCTTATTACTGCAATATGAATTTGGCAGTGCTACAACTATTTATGAGCAGAACAGATTACATATCAAATCATTGGAGGCGAAGGGGCACTTTGGGTATTAGAAACACCTGTGTTTAAAGAGAAACCATACCCATAAGCAAACACAAATACTTTAGAACGTGCTTTTCATTTGTTTCTGGAAATATTGGTTTCAGCCTGATCTCTGGATGTCAGATCTACTTAGACTATAGGGCCATCTAGAACAGCATCTTGTTTTCACAAGACAGTTTGTTTCAAGAAAATCAGCAAGCACAGCAAACAGTTTTTCAAGGAACTGATATTCAATAATATACCGAATATCAATGATATACTCCTTAGAGCCAGGATTGAACAGATTGATTATATGAAGCATATCATAAGTGTCATTCACATCTGTTATAAACCATAATGTAAATAGCAGTATGCAGCATTCCATACTATTTATTCACATGATGCACTAGGCCACATCTAGCACTGGCATCTTCATCAAAAATAGATATTTTATTACTTAAAAACACAATAAAAGAAAAGTGGTATTCTGCCCCCTGCAATGATTTCTCCCCAATGGCTTTGCTAGCAAAGAAAAAAACTGGGAAATGCAAATTAGTACATCTGGAGGACATCAAGTTGAAGAAAGCTATGAGAAAACAATGAATTTCTAGTTGTAGTAAAGTTTATTCACTTGCAAATACAATCAAGTCATCATCCTGTCACTTAATACAGGTAATCCTCGACACACGACTACAGTTAAGCCCAAAATTTCCTTTGCTAAGCAAGGTAGTTGTTAACTGAATTGTGTCCCATTTTACAACTTTTGTGCCAGAGTTGTTAAGCAAAACACTGCAGTTAAGTGAATCATGCAGTTGTTAAGCAAAACTGGCCTTTCACATTGACTTGCTTATTGGAAGCTTGATGGAAAGTTTGCATATGGTGATGACATGACTCTAGGTCTGTGCAACTGTCATAAATGCCATACGCACAGTCACTCATGCGCTCGTGACCTCCCGTTTAGACTACTGCAATGCTCTCTACATGGGGCTGCCCTTGAGGACCACTCGGAGGCTTCAGCTGGTGCAGAATGCAGCCGCACAAGTTGTGATGGGGGTTTCCCGATACTCCCATGTAACACCTCTACTCCGCGAGCTGCATTGGCTTCTGGTTGCCCTCCGGGTGAGATTCAAGGTGCTGGTAATGACCTATAAAGCCCTAAATGGCTTGGGTCCGGGATATCTGAGGGAACACCTGCTGCCAGCATCAAGTTCCCTTCGTCCAGTGCACTCCCACAGGGAGGGTCTTCTCAGGGTGCCGCCGGTAAAAGATTGCCGGCGGGTAACGCCCAGGGGGAAGGCCTTCTCAGTGGATGCGCCTGCCCTCTGGAACCAGCTGCCCGTGGAGCTGAGGACTGCCCCCGACCTCTGTTCATTCCGCCGGGATCTGAAGACCTGGCTCTTCGAGCTCTCTGGCCCAGGCTGAGAATTTTAATTTTAATTTTAATTTTAATTTTAATTTTAATTGGGGTTTTTACTCTTTCAGGGACTGTTATAATCTTTTTAATTGTTTTTAATTTTTGCATTTCTTGTTTTAATTCCCTGTAAACCGCCCTGAGTCCTTCGGGAAAGGGCAGTATACAAATCCAATTAAATAAATAAATAAATAAATAAATAAATAAATAAATAAATAAATAAATAAATAAATAAATAAATAAATAAATAAATAAATAAATAAATAAATAAATAAATAAATAAATAAATAAATAAATAAATACATGTCAGTTGCCAAGCTTCTAAATTTTGATCATGTGACTATGCAAATGCTAAAATGGTCTTTAGTGTGACAAACGGTCATAGGTCACTTTTTTCAGGGCTGTTGTAACTTTGAATGGACACTAAACAAAGAGTTGTAAGTCAAGGACTACCTTTAATTGATAATACAGAGAACTGGAATTAACAACTATCTGTTAATTTTAATGAGTATTTGGCATGTTCAGCCTGCCAAAATTTCGTTTTTAGTGGCAACAGTTGAGATCTAGTGGAGCCAATTTAGGAAATTTCCTAGGTTAAATTGGCTTATATGGTCAAGATGAAGGAGTGAGCACTTTGGAAGTAATGGCTTACTACAAGAAATTTAATTTGGCGCTAAAGAAACTTTTTTTTATGCACTTCCTATTCTCATTCAGGCTTTATCAAAATGCCCAAATATTCCTATAATGACATCACGTTATGACTTCATCCTTTAATCAACTTTACTTTCTCCACTACAGACCCCAATATGAGGAAAGTACATAATTCTATAGTTATGAATGAGGAAATAGTTTAATATTCTTTTATTTTACCAATATAAAGTTTCAGAGAACTCCAATAATGCATACCCCTCATTATTCTATCAGAAAGGAAGGAGAAAAGTCTCCCTTCTTTGCTTGATTTAAATTCTTGCTGGCTTGTTTTTCAGTACACATATGGATATACTTCTCTTCCATCCAACCTTGGAAAGTTGCCAGAATGTAGGCAAGCAAACTTTCTCTCTAGACAAGACTAAAATTCATCATCTGAGCTTTGGGATATTCCTCCTTCTGCTACTAACATAGCTGGACACATCTTTGTTCATCTGTGATTAGTGACAGTAAGCTTTACACAGTAATAGTTTTGCTCTTTATAAAACAAAATATTGTTAAGAAATATGAGATGATAACAAAGAACAGTGTTTTTAATTACTTTACCAAAGCATTCCCCGTTGTGCAATGTTTCAGTTTTAGTATTGCCATTTTTCTATTGGATGACTGGATCTGGAATAAAAGTAAAGATGTTTTTCAGAAAAGTTATAGAAAATTGTGTATACTGAGTAGTTATTATATTTCCCTTTGTATTTTTCCCCCTATATATTTTATTTGGAGATGTTTTTTGTACTAAAGCCAGCTTTAAGTAAAGTTTTAAGATCTTCAGTCTTACAGAGATCAATGGACGTTATTTTATAATCTTATTTTGAGTGCTGGGTTCCTAGTACTCACACTTCTCTGAAATTAATTACTAAATAAATTTAAGCACAGGGAACACAAAACATTGCTTAAAGGCGGTTCTGATTAAGCAAATAGCAATAGCATTTAGACTTATGTACCTCTCCATAGTACTTTACAGAAATCTCTGAGCAATTTATAATGTTAGCAAATTGCCCCTAACAATTTGGGTCCTTGTTTTAACCAATCTCAGAAGGATGGAAGCCTGAGTCAACCTTGAGCCTGGTCAGGATCGAACACCAGGCTGTGGACAGAGTTAGCCTGGAATACTACATTCTAAACACTGTGCAATGGATGTTAGAAAGGGCAGGAGGATTGTTTAAGACAGGGGTGCAAACTGCTGGCAACAGGCCGGATGCGTCACGATGAAGCCGTGCCCACCCCATTGCCAGCAATGGGGGACAAGCCCCGATATGTTGCACAAAATCACGTGATGTCGCGAGTTTGACATGTCTGGTCTAAGAGAAATCAAGGAGATAGTGATTTTACAAAAGGTATCTCTCACATATTTCATGTATCAGTTACTTTTAGAAAGTGGGGTGGAGCGGGGTGGATTGCAATACTTTTTGCATTCAATATTCTACTTTATTTCATTAACTACAAAAATAGTGTCAATATGAAAAGTGCGCACACACAAATGCACACAAACACATACATTTTATCCCCAATACCCACTTTAAGATGACCTAGCATTTCACCTAGCAATTGGTGTCAGATGAGATTAAAATCAAACCAAGTATAGCATTGGGAATGTTCATCAAATGAAAGTTATTTGATTACAAATAAACATCCTCATTTAATCCATGTTTCCTTAGAAGTTTACTTACAGAAGTTAACTTAGAAGCTTACATACCCCACAAAAGAGCCTTGGTGGAGCAGTGGGCTAATGCCTCCTTAAGTAACACCAGCTGCCTGCAATTAGCGCAGGTTCGAGTCCCACCAGGCTCAAGGTTGACTCAGCCTTCCATCCTTCCGAGGTAGGTAAAATGAGGACCCAGACTGTGGGGGGCAATTAAGCTGACTTTGTAATAATGCCGCTTGGGGGTGTGTGTGAAAGCCCTAATAAGCAGGCATATACATAGAATGAAGGCTACTGCTAAGCTTGTAAGCCGCCCTGAGTCTTCGGAGAAGGGCGGGATATAAATGGGATTTTTTAAAAAAAATTCTTTACTAAAAGTTGTCAGCATTCTTTGGTTAGTCTGTTTCAGTCCCATTGCCTTCAGAGGGATTCCAATGGCTGGCATTCAGGTAAGCAGTCCAGTCTTATCTATTTGATTGTTTGCCTATATCTTAAGCCTACATTTCTATCCATATTAACCAGACACATTTATAGCAGTCTGTTCCAGAAATCACCTAGTAGAATAGCAGACCTGAAAGCAGTCATAATGGGCAGCTCTGGATAAATCTGTAAATTGAACACTTGAGAGGTTACCTACCTGCATAGAGAAATAATTTGAGAAATAAAATTAATGTTAGAGTTATAAGAAGACCAAAGGCATACATGATATGACAAGGATAAGACAGTTCAGAGTCTGGAAAAGAGAATGGTTTCTGTTCAATCTATTAGTATTCTTTGGGAGAGTGAAGAAAAGAGTAGATGAAAGAGAGCTGGTGGATATAATTTATTTGGACTTTCAAAAAGCCTTTGATAAAGTCTCTCACAAGAGGCTATTAAGGAAACTGAGTAGTCGTGGGGTGAGAGGTGAAGTTTTGTCAAGGATTAGAAATCAGTTAAGAGGTAACAAAGATTAGGAATGAACGGTCAATTTTCAACATGGAAGGAGGTTAATAGCAGGGTGCCCCAAAGAGCCCTACTAGTGCATGCATTATTTAATATATTTATTAATGATCTTTAGAAAGACTGAACAATAAAGTGTCAAATGACACAACATTATTTATGAAACCCAAGACTGGAAAACACCGTAAAGAAAAACCAGAGGAAACAGGACAGCCGGACAGCAGGTTGGTTAATAAAAGCTGATGTGGACAAATTCCAGACAAAGCATAGTTGAAGGATTAGTTTTAACAAATCATTTACATTGTTGGATTCTATAGAAACTACAAGCCTGAGTGAACATAACTGGATATCTCTATGGAGAACGTAGTGAAAACATCTGCAGCTGAAGGGGTTTTTAAAAAATTAAGAAAAGATGTTAAGATGTTAAGCTGTGTTAATAATGGAATTTAGGAACATTCAGCAAACATATTCTTTTTGCTATGGGTAGTATTCATTTAGTTGTACAAAATTAATAAATAAGTTATTAAAAGTTACTATGTCCAAAGTCTCGTAATGGACTGGATGAAGGTAGGTAAAGGTAAAGGTAAAGGTAAAGGTTCCCCCGCACATGTGTGCTAGTTGTTTCAAACTCTAGGGGCTCATCTCTGTTTCAAAGCCGAAGAGCCAGCGCTTGTCCTAGGACGTCTCCGTGGTCATGTGGCCAGCATGACTAGACGCCAAAGGCACACGGAACGCTGTTACCTTCCCACCATAGTGGTCCCTATTTTTCTACTTGCATTTTTATGTGTTTTCGAACTGCTAGGTTGGCAGAAGCTGGGATGAGTAACAGGCGCTCACTCTGTTACATGGCACTTGGGATTCGACCCGCCAAACTGCCAACCTTCTGATCAACAAGCTCAGCGTCCTAACCCACTGATCCACCGCGTCCCTTGGATGAAGGCCAGAGCTCAATTAAACTAGTTAAAAGTGGGACTGCTGTTAAATGGGCTGTTCATTTGCTCAGATGAGGTCTGCCCTGAATTAGAAAGGACTAAAGCAGGGGTCTTCATACTTGGCCCTTTTATGACTTGTGGACTTCAACTCCCAGAATTCCTCAGCCAGCATAAAAGGGCCAAGTTTGAATACCACTGGACTAAAGAATGTACTTTGTGGCTTGTTGCTCCTGGAGGAGAACCTAGTGCTGTTAGTAAAGACAAAAGTGAATCTGAGTATGTCCAAGTGAGTTGAGTTTTTTGTTTTGTTTTGTTTGTTTAATCAGTTTATTGTTGACATATTAGCAACAACCCTTATTTGGATATATTTTTTGACAACTTTTCCATTTTGCAACAGAAATACACAACACTATTTTTGAAAAACGATTGCAACCTTTTATTTACCTAAAACTAGCACTAGGAATGCAAGCTAAAATGGAATAATCTATACATTCTCACAAGTGGCCAGCCTGATTTTGAAAACCAGGATCTGATTCCAAGTGGAAGAACTAGTCTCAAAGCTAAATTACCTGAAGATTATCTTTCCTTGATAACAACGAGAGATAAATCCTAATATACTTTTGCAAGTCTTCCCAGCTTGGTAAATTTACAGAGTAGGACAAATCTTTTTCAATTTTTCAAGGAGATTCAACTAGCACATAGTTAGGGAATAGCTAAATAGAGATTACTTCAGTCAAAAATTTTATTCACTCTTATCTATCTTGTTCATCTTAAGCTACATATGAACTGATATCACTTCTGATGCCATTTGCAAAGCCAAAAATGGGGAATAAATGTATACATATTCAAAAACTCTGCACATACATAAAGCAACATATCAGGGAAACTCAATTGTAAGAAAGGTGCCAATAAAATGTATTTATTAAGAATAGTAGGAATATTTATAGTCTGAAATTAATTTAGGTTTGGATGTGAAAAAAACAACATTGATAGATTTATCGATCCTATCCTACTGACATCTCTTGGGCTTCTGGTATATTTTTTAATCTTGTCATACTTATTAATACCTCATCTTAAAAATATGCTTGTAATTTTAGATTTTAGTGCTGCTGAAGAAAAAGTTGCACATTTTAGATAATTGATGTTGATTTTTGCATTGGTTTAATTCTGTACATCTAATTTGTTTAAGATTTACAGTATTAGGCTTAGATTTACATGTCTCTAGTTGTATATTATATTTATGATTTAATGTCTGTTTTTTTACTGCTTAGATAATTTTAACTGCTGGACAATGTCAAAATGAACAATAAATCTATTGCAGCAAGAGTTTTATTACAATGGGTAGATAACAGCAGAAGCTTGCTACTTCCTTCTCTACCATAGTCCAAGACAGTGGACAGTCTTTGAAAAGCCCAACTCTTATAATTTCCAGAAGCAACTAACAGAGAGAAGCATCTGCAGTTGTAGCTGAGACAGTGGTGAAATCTGGCAGCTAAGCTTTGGTATTTGGATGATAGAAGAGCTCAGGGATGGATCCTGGAGCAGAAGAGAAATGGGCAGTTTGAAAGAGATAGAAGGAGGCAAGCTCCATTTTATCCGTTTGTGTGATAGAAGGGATCTCTTAAGGCTTTCTTCTGGTCTCTTTCCCAGTATTGGGGAAATGTGAGAGAAAAGTAGCAGGAAAAGAGCCCACAGATCCTATTCTTGCCTATCCAGTCCCAGCCTAAATAATAATCCTATTCAAGGACAATCACAGAACAACTGGAACACCACTTGAATATAATTGGCATCGATAAATTGCAAAAGGCAGCTTTACTTTTTGTCTATCCCAGGTCCTTGTGAAGAACTTGATAGGTGTATAAAAAGGCCAAATCTAGTCTGAATATCTGGCTGACTGTTCAAAGAACCCTAATAATCACATTCTGGGCATGAAGCAAACAGAATAAACAATTGTATAATAAACAGACTCACCTGAATGAAAGCCTGGAGAGGATAGCATGGAATTCTCTCTGAAAAAGCTGAGGGCCGGAATATGATTTAAAACTATAGTCCTGACCCTCCTTAAAGACAAGAGACTGCCCACTTCATACGTTATGCAAAACAGTGTTATTTCAAGTCAGAAGGAATTAAACAATTCAAGGATGGATTAAATATATCAATGAAAAAGCTGTTAAATAGCTCATAACTGTTTTCATTGTTTTTAGTTCTTAACTGCTGGCATATCTGTCCTTTTCACTACTCATTTTTAAAATATATTTGTTTCAGCCCATTTCTGGGATCAAAAACAATACATCTATGACTCTGCCAACTGAATGGGCCCAGTGATTTCAGAATTATAAACTATTATCAAAAACTAATTACGTATGAAATCATGATTGCCCACATATGAAAGATGCAGTTTCCTGCTATAGTTAAAGGCTTCTTAAACTGAGAAATCAAAACTGACCTAACAAGTGGTTTGTTTTATTTATACCTATACATATACATGTGTATTGAAAAAAATAATTTGACAGCACATTCCCATTATCGTCGCGGGGTTATGGAACCAACAAGATGGTTCTGCCCCAGGTGATTAATGGACCCTGAGCTGTTTCAGGTGGCGCTCAGGTCCCCGCCTAACGCCTTCGCTCACAGCTCGGCCGATGCCTTGGTGGAAGCCTGGGAAAAGGCAGCCATGGAGGCACTCAACCGCGTTGTACCCATGCGGCCCCTGACCTGGCGCAGATCCCAGTGGGCTCCATGGTTCTCTGCGGAGCTCCGGGAGATGAAGTGTCGGAGACGGGGCCTAGAGAGCTGTTGGAGATCCAGCCGGTCTGAATCCAACCGATTGTGACTAAGGTCCTCTATGAGGTCTTATCTCGCGGCGATGAGGACGGCAAGGTCTAACTACTTTGCTACCCTCATCGCATCCGCAGATAATCGCCCGGCCACCCTGTTTAGGGTGACCCGCTCCCTCCTTAATCAGGAGGTGAGGGAGGAGCCCTTGCAGGGTCGTGCCGAGGAGTTTAGCCAACATCTGTCGGACAAAATCGCTCGGATCCGGACCAGTCTGGACTCCGACTGGGGAGAGTCTGACGGAGGTGACACGGGCGGTCTTGGTGATATTATCTGGGAAGAGTTCGACCCTGTGACTCCTGAAGATGTGGACAGGATCATGGGGAGGCTGAGCTCCACCACGTGTTTATTGGACCCGTGCCCCTCCTGGCTGGTTAATGCGGCTCGGGAGGGGACACAAGGCTGGCTCCAGGCAGTGATAACTGCTTCTTTGAGTGAGAGTAGCTTTCCCGCCGCCTTGAAGGAGGCGGTGGTGAGGCCCCTCCTCAAGAAGCCTGCCCTGGACCCGGCTATTTTGAACAACTATCGTCCGGTCTCCAACCTTCGCTTTCTTGCGAAGGTTGTTGAGAGTGTGGTGGCGCATCAGCTCCCTCTGTTCCTGGAGGAAGCTGATTATCTGGACCTGTACCAATCGGGCTTTAGGCCCCGGTACAGCACGGAGATGGCATTGGTTGCGCTGGTGAATGATCTCTGGTGGGCTCGGGACAGGGGTTGTTCCTCTATCCTAGTCCTATTAGACCTCTCAGCGGCTTTCAATACCATCGACCATGGTATCTTACTGCGGCATCTCAGGGGGTTGGGAGTGGGAGGCACTGTTCTGCAGTGGTTCTCCTCCTACCTCCTGGGACGTTCGCAGTCGGTGCTGGCAGGAGGGCAGAGGTCAGCCTCGAGGCCTCTCGTCTGTGGAGTTCCTCAGGGGTCGGTCCTCTTGCCTCTCCTGTTCAACATCTATATGAAGCCACTGGGTGAGATCATTTGTGGTTTTGGGGTCGGGTATCAACAGTACGTGGATGATACCCAGCTTTTTATTTCGACCCCAAACCACCCCAGTGATGCCCTCGACGTGATGTCCCATTGCCTGGAGGCGGTTCGGGTCTGGATGGGGAGGAACAGGCTGCGGCTCAATCCCGACAAGACTGAGTGGTTGTACGTGCCGGCATCTCGGGAAATTCAGGTTATTCCATCTTTAACCATGGGGGTTGAGGTGTTACCCCCCATAGATAGGACTCGCAACTTGGGTGTCCTCCTCGATTCACAGCTCTCCCTGGAAGATCATATAGGAGCTGTGACCAGGGGGGCCTTTGCCCAGGTTCGCCTGGTGCACCAGTTGCGACCCTATCTGGACCGGGATGCCCTGCGTACAGTCACTCATGCACTCGTGACCTCTCGTATAGACTACTGCAATGCTCTGTACATGGGGCTGCCCTTGAGGACCACTCGGAGGCTCCAGCTGGTGCAGAATGCGGCCGCACGAGTTGTGTTGGGGGTCTCCCGATACTCCCATGTAACACCTCTACTCTGCGAGCTGCATTGGCTTCCAGTTGCCCTCCGGGTGAGATTCAAGGTGCTGGTGATGACCTATAAAGCCCTAAATGGCATGGGTCTGGATTACTTACGGGAGCACCTGCTGCCGGCGTCAACTTCCCTTTGTCCAGTGCGCTCCCACAGAGAGGGCCTCCTCAGGGTGCCGTCGGTCAGAGAGTGTCGGCTGGTGGCCCCCAGTGGGAGGGTGTTCTCTGTGGGCGCGCCAGCCCTTTGGAATCAATTACCGGTTGAGCTCCTGACCTTTGCTCTTTCCGCTGTGACCTGAAAACTCACCTATTTGAACAAGCCGGCCTGGTCTAATGGGTTTGGGGTATTTTAATTTGTAATTTTTAATTAATTATTTATTGTAATGGGCTAGTCTATTTAATCTCATTTTTAACTTTTGTATATTGTACTTTTATCGCATTTTTATTGCCCTGTACACCGCCCTGAGTCCCTCGGGAGAAGGGCGGTATAGAAATTAAATTAATAAATAAATAAATAAATTATAAAGTCAAAACCAGTTCAAATATACCAGATTTTAAAACTTGCTTAGGGTTTTAGGGAAAATGTTTATTTTATTGTATATAAAGTATATAAATATATAAAAAGCAAGGCTGGAAATATAGCATTATGTTCAATTAACCTAATCTAAACCTACAATGATTTGATCCAGGAAAGCAGGTTAGAAATTGCAAAGGCCATAAGTTAATGGCCTTGTGCATTCTGCCTCAAACAAACATGTTTTGTACTTTTATAACTAAGTAAAGAAAGTATTTAAAAGAGGCTTTATGTAAAAAAGAAATGGTGGCATATTGCAATGAACTTATCCTGGCAATCATTACCAGAATACAATTCCTTTGATTTTCTGTTTGGGAGAGAGGAGAAGAGATGGGAAAAAAACCCTTTTTCTTCTGAGGCACATACTATAGCATGTTAATTCGGCATTAATTATAGAACATGTCAAACTGTATTTCAGTCAAAGCTCCCTGTTAGTCTCCAGAGCTTTCTTAATGACAGTAATTATAGGTCATAAAGAAGTCATCTAAAATTAACATTTCTCTCATGTCTTGATAGGAAAATGTAAATGGCTGCATAGTACAGATGTTTTGATTAGTAAAATTTACACTTCCTTTTTTGTTTCAGTGCTTGTCAAACTTTACAGAGCTAAACCTTAGGTACTACATTTTTAATCCTTCTGAGGAGATAAAGGTGTGCCTGAAATGACTATATGATTTCTTTGTCTGTTACAATTGATGTGCAATTTGGAGTATATTCTAAAAAATGAGAATCTATAAATCATCTAACAGTTTCCAAACTAAACTAACATTTGATGAAGAATAAGATAACTTGGTCCAATATTGACACTAATTATTAATTTAATTATTAAATATACCATGTGATCATGTTGTTTAATCCCACACAATCTTTCCCCAAACTGGTTCTCAATCACAACTTTAAAGCTATATAACAGGGATGGGCATACTATGGTTCTAGAGCAATCAACTATCCTTGGTTGATTTTCAAACATTACTTCAGAAATTCAAACTTGTGAAGGCAGATACAAGTCTCTTCACTGCAACTTTATGCTTGGAAGGAACAGAAAAGAGTATCAGAAAGAGATTACCCATTCATCCTGATCAATTTTTATTTATGGTCCTGCTTACTGTTTCCATAGATCGCATATCAGAGCCTTGGTGGAGCAGTGGGCTGATGCCTCCTTAAGTAACACCAGCTGCCTGCAATTAGTGCAGGTTCGCATCCCACCAGGCTCAAGGTTGACTCAGCCTTCCATCCTTCCGAGGTAGGTAAAATGAGGACCCAGATTGTTGGGGGCAATTAAGCTGACTTTGTAATAATGCCGCTTGGGGTGTGTGTGAAAGCCCTAATAAGCAGGCATATACATAGAATGAAGGCTACTGCTAAGCTTGTAAGCCGCCCTGAGTCTTCGGAGAAGGGCGGGATATAAATAGAATGAAAATAAATAAATAAAATAAATAAATATTCTTTTTGGTCCTAATGTTGTATTTTACCTGCAGTCCTTGACATAACAAGATTGCTTAATCCTGCCATATCATTTTAAAAATTAAGATATAAAACAGTGTTGAACAGAGTTAATAAAATATAATTCATAGAAGCAGAGGAGAAAAAGAACAATAGTTTGGTAAAATTATCACCATCCTTATCTTCTTTAAGTCTGGGTTGAAATATTCATTCATATGTATGTGAATCCATTTTTATTTAACAATTGGATGAAAGTTTCACAGGTGGCATATAACATTAAATTGAGTTAAAAGGTCCCTATCGGTCCAGTTTTCCATTTACAATTATCTCTCCATCTGCATCCTCCCCGACTTCTTACATTTGAATAAATCCCAATGAAAGACATTATAAGGAAACATTTTTTTTCAAGTTCAGAACTTAGAAAACAACAGCAAAGGAATTTAAATGAATCTTTAAGGCACCTAGACAAACTAGTAAAAAAAAAACCTCTTGCAGACTTTTGGCATAACATTTGTTCTAAACAAGATTTAAAAGAAAAAGGTTTTTTCACACGGCAGTGGGATACAGAAGCAAGACCTCTAATAAAAAAAACTGAGTCAGCTTGCAACCTCATACAAAACAACATGTTCCTTCAAACATTGTGATTTGATTCATTTTAGGCCATTAGGAGCAGAAATCCATATCTGTGTCCCAAAATGGATGAGTAGTCAATAAAAATACAATATAACTAACTTTGTGTACTTGAAAAAGCAAGCCTAAACATTCTCCCATCTATATTTTCTACTCACTAAAACTACTAAACAACCATCCATACATATTTACCAGTTGTACATCCTATACACACACAAACACATTTGGCATCAAAGGGGTAGGCAAAATCTTTTGGCAAAGGAGAGGGAGGGAGGGAGGGAGGGAGGAAGGAAGGAAGGAAGGAAGGAAGGAAGGAAGGAAGGAAGGAAGGAAGGAAGGAAGGAAGGAAGGAAGGAAGGAAGGAAGGAAGGAATATTATGATGTGCCAAAATTTACTTACTTGGAAATGAGGATGGAAACAGTCTGGTTTAAACCAATGCTAATATCATCAAGCATCTGGGGAAATATAACAAATTAAAAGGTAATCACTTCATAGCATAAAAGGCCTACACCTTAAGTAATAATAAATCTAATACTTGACATTCATCTCCCTAGAAAATAAAATTAGATAAACTTTTGCAAAAGCATTCCGAACAGTCAATCCAGTTTATTAATAATTTCCTGTTTCATACAGGAAACTCATATTATCTGGTGGCAGCCACAGTGGACCTCCACAGATATTTAATAAAGCTGCCATGGGTAATCCTGTCTGATTACCTATAGCCTTCCAGCTATAACACATACTGAGTTCGAGCTCCATAGAAGGACATCACACTGTCACCTGGTATGATGTTTGACAGCTTATTCTGCTACATCAAGCAGCACAAAATTACTTTTTCCAAATTCATCCCTAGTTAATAACCAAAAGCAATAATGGTATTCAACATGCATAATGCACTCAGAAGGCAAAATGAGGCAACAGAGAGAAAAAAGATTAAAGAGGGACTGTTATGAAGAGATCAAAAACTGAATCTTGTAACATACAATGTTTCAATTATAACATCATGCAGAGAGCTCCACGTATCACTTGAAAAAGCTCATCCCGCAAACCTAAGAAAACACAAAATTCCTATTGTGTTTACACTGGGTGCAGCCATATTCTAATTTAAAAAGAGAGCCCATTTCAAATTTCCCTTTTTAAATTATGTTCTGAAATTCTCTTGGTACCAGATGCTGACTTACCTTTCATGGCAAGGTCTGGTTAAGAGAAATAGATTGCTTTGATAATTTTTATTTTATTATATTATATTAAGAAAAATCTGCATCTTATTTTGTACTGAGATGACAATGTTTTCCTTATAGAACAGATCAACATCATTACCTACTATAAGCAACTGGAAAACTAAGAAACATCCAGCACACATGTGCACACAGTCATAGAAGCATACAGTAAAAACTGTGCATGCTTTCATGCTGCAGAATTTGATGTTAAAATCCTATTTTCTTTTGATCAGTGATGTGACCTTCGTGAATGAAGTAGAAGATGCATTAAATAATGTACAATAAGAAATGGTAAAAATTACTGTATGTTTTTTCAGCAACATGAAAAAAGAGAATGAAAAGAAAGGATGTATTCATGATCAAAAATATACTAGGAACTTGCTTGCTGATTTTCATACAATTATCATTTAATTCGTCTCACACACATCACAGCAGGAATACCATTTAGAAATTAGTTAGGTGATGAGAAAGTCCTGCAAATTCTAATGAATTCTAATTCTTATCAGTGCAGTTCCAGTATCTAACTGTATTACTTTTTTCATTGAGTTTGGCATAATTATAGAAATTATCAAAGATTTTTATGGCATTTTGCAATAACAAGCTATTCACATCAAAAACTGAATTGGGCAAACTCCAAAATATGTACATCTGCAAATGCAAATAACTCATTAGTTTGTGACCTTTGAATTGAAAGTTTGCAAATCAATCCTTTTTTGAATCTCCGGCTCACCATGAGATATTCTCAATTTGTAATTCAATAGTTCTTCTGTGTACTTTACTATTTGGTTCTTGTGTAGTCAGTATAATAATCCTTGCTTGGATAAGGTTGATTTGTAGCCAGCCTAACTGGTTTATTTAAACTTGTCGGCAGGCTATGCATAACATGAGAACAAGTTTAATCTGCCAAAGCAAATTAAATATAGTATGGGTTGTAAAGAAACCTAAATTAGTGCAATTTTATGGGAGAAGTTTGAGATACTCAAGTTCTCAAATATGCATCTTGCTTTTCTGAGCAACAACTGTTACTCCAAAATAAAAAAAAATAGTTTAACAGTTTCAGCCTTAAACTATGCTAAATATCTCTTTTTTCCCCCAAAATGGTTGATCAGAAAAAAATGTTTGAATATTATGGGCTGCTGCATTGTGCAATGCATTGACTTTTGTTATGAGAATATCTGCTTGTTGGGACTTTCCATATGAAAGTCTCTATGTGCAAAGGAGCACTTTATGTGTTTACTTAAAAAGAGAAGGAGCTTCTCCAGTGGGCATAACACCCCAATTGACTCTATATTAACGTTGACCATGCTAGCATTATGATACCTTATGGCCCTACTTACTATGCAAGTAGTCCTCAGCCTATGACCACAATAAGGACCAGAAATTCAGTTGTAAGCCAGTGTAGTTGGAAGTTGAGTAACTGCATGATTAAACCCAATTTTACAACCATTTTACCATGTTCCTAAAGCAAATCTCTGCAGCTGTTTAAGGAGATCATGTTAAGAGGATCATGTGGTCCTATACAAATCTAGTTTACCCAATTGTGGCATTTTTGTGTTATTTTGCTGGGGAAATCATGATCATGTGACACTGCACTTGATCATAAATGCAAACCAGTTGCCAAGCACTCAAAATGCAGTATGTGACTAAAGTGTTGCAATGCAGGAGCTCTTTTGGTGTGTGTGCGTGGGGGGGAAGTAAAAATTTCTGAAAATTCTCCATGACTTCCATCTTGTCATAGCAGGTCCAACAAAGAGACTTTTTCCTCCAGCTCTGCAGAGACATATCTCTTGGGCACTCATTTCCTGCACACTCCCCTCTTTAGGCTGATAGGAATGTTGTGGGGGTAATGGTTCACATTGCATTCTACTGATGACTGCAGCTATTCTCAGCATGCACATCCAGCAGAAACTTGGTTGGATCCCACAGTGACCACTTGGCTGCCTCTGAGCATTGTTCCAATCCACCAAGGAGAACCATTCGTTCTTGGGACATTTCCTGCAAAGGGAAATTCTGTTGTGAGAGAAAGAGGCGTATATGGCAGAGTGTGGGAGAGAAGGACCCCATGGCTTGAGGCATTTGTTGACCCCTGTGCCAAAGGGAGAATCTGCTTGGGTTTTATTCGGGAGCTTTATCTTCACACCAGTACTTCATGCCATAGGAAAGTATGTAACAGTTTCACTCACTCTTAATCTTAATCTTAATCTTAATCTCACTCTTAATCTTAATCTTAAAAGAACCAAAGATATCTTGTTCTCATAGTAGCAATGGCAGGACAGCCAGAAGCCCCTGGGGGAAAAACCTTTAGTTAGAAGAGTGGACTACCTCCAAGTAAGTATAAGGTTCGGTCTAGGATTTAATTGCTAAATTAAGAAATCCCGTAAATACTAATGCTCCTACATTCTGGGCCAGTTCTAGCTTGAAAGGGATCTTCAAGGCAATCCCATATAAAGTATACTGCTTTCCTGCCCATGGCTACCACCTGCTTTTCAAGCAGGATATGAGGCTCTAGGAGGATCCCCAAACTATGCTAAGTTTATGACTGGAGAGAAAGTCCCCAGAACTAGGGGACCCATAGCCTCTCAGTCCTACTAGGTTTGATTCTAAGCCCATTCCTCCTCATATACAGCTTCCAAACATTGGAGGAGAACCTTGCCTTGATTGTGCTTTTTAGTTATACTATCATCAATACACAGTAGCCATCTGGTGAAGACATCTGGTCACAGTAGCAAGCAGATGTAGTCTGATAATAGAACACAGGTTTATTTTAAATATTACAAGGTGATAACAAAAAAATGATAGTGGGCAATTTGTATCATCCCTGTCTTAGTTTACTTCATTGTTTTACATACTCAGAGGGGGCATAACCCTGAGTATGTAAACAAATTCAAGGTTGAAGTGAGTTAAGGAGTTGTTATCCCATAATAAATGATGGTGAAAATAAGTCAATATGTAGCTGACAAGCTAACTATCTGGGAGCAATCTAATCAAATCCTATTACTGATTTTCTGTGCCCCTGTTCAAGACTCTGATTGATTAACAGAAACTGCATATGAAAAGATATGTGGGAGATTTCCTGTCTCTACAAGATTAATAGCACTACAGAAAAATAGGGTTGAATACTCTCTAAGACACTATGCCCAGACCCAATACTTCAAAGAGGCTAAGGAAGGAAACAATGTAAGAACAAAACACAATATTTGCCTAATTATAGTCCTCTGATAAGTAAAATACAATGAGTGTACCTGAGTTACTAAAAAGTACCTTGTTGTTGTTGTTAGCTGCGAAGTCGTGTCCGACCCATCGCGACCCTATGGACAGTACCAAAAGGCAAAGTACCTTATAGTCACTTATATACCAATGTTAACATTTTTGTTACAATTAATTGTCTGTGGCATTTAAATATTAATAAAATATTTCTTTGCAAAACAAGTTTGATGATAAAACAAATTCTATTCAATTAAGGTGGATGTTACAAATTATTTTGCCAATAGTACATTTTTGGTTCAATATTAAAACTGGTTTTCTACCTGCTTTTTTTCTTTGATTTTTTTAAAAAGTTCATTGATAATATTTTGGACTAAAATGTTATGCTATCAGCAAAAGATCAGTCTTACAGCATAGTGTGAAAATACATCCATCAATAATTCTGTTATGTTGAATTAAGCTTTCTTCTTTATTACTGGAAAAACAGTGCTTCATCTGAAGAATTTTATCTCTATGCTATGACATAATAGATTACAAAGTAATACAATATCAATCAGTCAATAAGTAATGTGTATTTCCTTAGCTGTAACTGTTCACAGTTTGTACCATAAGCTTTCTGCAAATTTGAAAACTATATTTGTGTCATTCTCTACAGCCAGATTTCTGAAGCAGGATAATGCTGTGGTTTTTCAGTATCATGTGTCTAGTTGACAAACAGCACTTGTAAATCTGGTATACTTATGAAATATTACTATATTCTGCACTGAGACAGATAATACCTGAAAAAGTTCCTAATAATGTAAAACAGAACTACAGCAAGAGAAACAACCTTCAAAACAGGCTTGATAGAAGAATGCTGAAGAAAGAAACATTAATATTTTGAAACAAATTTGCAAACTTTAAAACTATTAGACTGAATGCAACTTATTTAGTATGTATAGAGTGATACACACATACAAACTTAGAAAACAAAGTATTTCCTATTTTCTAATAGAAAAAGAGTATGATATAAGATCACAATATATGTAATTATATGATTTATATTGAAATCCTAAGTGGGATCCAGAGTATAAAATAGCAGGCTTATTGGTTTTAAAGCACTGATTACTTATTTCAATGTGAGCAAGGGATAGAAGTACATATGCATCTTTTTCTTTCTCCAGCATCATTTTTTTATTTTAGAAAAAAAATTATCAATAGTTTTAAAAGACAATCCAGGACATACCCCGATAAATGACAACATATTTGATCCACTGATACAAAAATAAACATCCTTGATGCTCACTTCTAGAACAGTCTTTTGGGGTCTATTGACAATGGGTACAACATTCCAATGTCAAGAACCCATTGTGTCCACAACTGTGGAATTAAAAAAACAAACCAGATACAACAAACTCCCAAGGTTTAAGCTTATACCACCAATTGCTCAACATGCCCACATCCAGAATTTCAGAGTTTATGAAACCAGATAGCCTCTGGACATGAGATGTTGGAAAAATGGGACACTAGTCATGGTGCTAGAGGTTTATTACTTTAAAATGAAGCCTGAACAGGGATTCTGCCTAGCAAGCAATAAAATTCTTCAGTCTCCTTTGTAGCTATCCTTACTGTCAAAATCCTTAGGCTGCCCTTCTTCCCTGTGATCTCTTCCTTTGGTCTTGAGCAGGATACCCGAGGCATAATATGTTCAGGGAAGCATGACCATCCAACCAACTGGCATGTCAGATCACTCTGCATGGGGAGGGGATATGTTTTTTCAATGTAATAAAGGTGTTGTTGGGAATATGAGGATTCCTTCAAGTTGCACTTAGCTCCTAGTGACCATGCTGACAAATAATTTTCTTGACATTAGTGAAATTATCAACAAGTTCTTGGGAGCAATGTGGAAGTCCATTGCCACTGTGTCCTTCTGGAATGTTTCTTTCGTTAACTTAAAAAAAGGAAAAGGAAAATATTAACATGGCAGAAAATACTTAACAAACCAAAGTATGCTGTTGGATTATGTAGCTGGATGCTTTGATAATATAGTTTATAATAATTATTAATTGCTTATTATTACATTATATGTAATTATTTACATGTAGCATATAATTAATATAATAAAATCTTATATACCTTTGAATTATGGTGCTGGAGAAGACTCCTGCGAGTTCCTTGGACTGCAAGGTGATCAAACCGGTCAGTCCTAGAGGAGATCAACCCTGACTGCTCTTTAGAAGGCCAGATCCTGAAGCTAAAACTCAAATACTTTGGCCACCTAATGAGAAGGAAGGACTCACTGGAGAAGAGCCTAATGCTGGGAAAGATTGAGGGCAAGAGAAGAAGGGGATGACAGAGAATGAGGTGGCTGGGTGGAGTCACTGAAGCAGTAGGCGTGAGCTTAAATGGACTCCAGAAGATGGTAGAGGACAGGAAAGCCTGGAGGAACATTGTCCATAGGGTCGTGATGGGTCGGACATGACTTTGCAGCTAACAACAACAATATAATATGCAATGTACAATTTAGTATATTATATAACAATCACCATATCTAATTATATAATGCATAATAATTAACATGTAATAAGGGGAAAAGATGCCCTCAGGGTTGAACCAGCCCTTCTTCTGAGGTTCTTCAGCTCAGCTGTAACCTGTGCCCACAGGGGAACAGTGGTTGACAAATTAGATATCCTTGCTCCTATTTTCTCCCTCCCCCCTCACTATGAGCCATTTTCTCCCTTCCAAAGTAGCCTTCTCAGTAACCAGGAGAGAACTGAAGATAAATTCTTGCCCCACCCTAAATATGAAAAGGTAAACTAAAACTTTGAGAAACTGTAGTTCAGTCTAGCTGAGGGAAGTAATAGAAGGCAACTCCAGAATTTAAACAAAAATCAACTTTATTAAATAAACCAAAAGAAGACAGGGTTGTACACAGATGACACAGTTAACATACACAAAACCTAATGCAATTGTGATAACAACTAAATAATTTTCAGCGTTGCCTGAGGTAACTTCTTCCTCCAAGCAACTCGCTCATAAAAAGTGGATATTGGGCCCCACTTGTTCAGTGTCTTGTTCTGGATAGGGTAGCATCACTCCAGGGAGAACCTGTGTGCAATCTGGGAGTCATTCTGGACTTGCAGCTACTGTTCAAAGAACAGGTGGCAGCTGTGGCCAAGAGGAAACTTGCACAATTATATGTTGTGCATTAGATGCACATCATTCCTGGATTGGGAGGCTCTGCTCACAGAAACTCCTACTTGAATCACCTCATAGCTTGCTGTTGCCATCCTTTGCTATCTCAAGTATACCAATATATTTAAAATAATTTGGGATCCACGGTCTTAGTTAACTATTCAGATATAAAACTCCTCCATTTCAAGTGGAATCTGATGACTTTGGCTTATTCCAATGATTTATATTATTGTGAAGAAAACATATGCACACACACACACATTTCCAAGAAAAGAGAAAAAGGACCCAATTGTGGATACATTTTCCTTATCAGTAATACTGCAGCAAAATTATTTATAGACAGTAATGTCCTTAGATAATTGTGATCTCACAGGGTGTTTCTCTTGGGATGATAAATGCATTCCTTAGCTTTTTATGTATTGTCCTCTTTCATCCTTTTCCCCTTTTCAGTGGTTTAAAAGTGTGATATTGGGGAAAAACAGGAAGGTTATTGAAAAAAATGTTTCCATTATGACTTAAAGAGATTTTGTTTGGTGTAGTGGTTAAGACATTATGCTAAAAACTGGGAGACTATATGTTTTAGTATTGCTTTGGGTACAAAGCCAGTTGTGTGACCTTGGGCCAGTTGCTCTGTCGTAGACCTAGGAAGGAGGCAATGGCAAGCCACTTCTGACTAACCTTGCCAAGAAAACCACAAAACCAACTTGAAGGTATGTGTGCACACACAAATTACCACTTAATAATTTTAAACAAAGAACTGGCAGAACTAGATGGTGAATGTGTGGCACAAAAGAGAATGTTTTGAATGCCAAATGTATATGCCATGGTGATAGATATCCTTCCCCAAACTGATACTCTCTACTCATTTGGAGACTCTAGCTCTCCATTTGCTACCCTTGACTAAGCTGGCTGGGAATTCTGGGAAATAGAGCCTCAACCTATTTGAAGGTAACCAGGTTGGGGTAGGCCACAATAAAAAATGAGGACTGCATGAGTTTCATTCTATGTAAATTTTCCTATTTTGTGCAAGTATGTTTTACTTCTGAATCAGAAAGCACTCATTGCCTATTGGTGGAACTGGCCTAAAGATTTCTACTGCTGACTTCCTGCCTACTCCCCACTCTCTGAGCAAATTCACTTCTCACCCACCTATGCAAGCTCCCTTTGCCATAAGACAACATACTGCTCAATCTAACAGTTTCTCTGATTTGATCCTGGCTAGAATCTCCTGCCTGTCATTTCTGACACACTGTAGAGCTTTGAAGCAATCCTGAAGCTACAGACCTATCAGCTGACCCACAATTGTCAAAGCAGTCATCTGTATTTTTAAAATGTCACAGGACTATAAGCCTTGCTCTGGATTTACCAAATTAAAGGGGGAGAGAGAGAGAGAATGAAAGAAAGAGAGAGAGAATCCATTAAACCTGGATACAGTTAACTGAAGGGCATATAATTTAAAACAGTCATTATTATTATTATTACTATATGGATATTTTTTTTCCTACACAGTTCAATGGAAAAAATATGTATGTGCATTTAGAAAGGTTTTTCACAATTGCTGTTTTAACCAGTACTATCAAAGCCTTTGTTAAGGAAAACTGAGGAAGGCAATGATTTTTGTTTGTTTTTATATGGTTCCTCTGAACAGTATATTGTACATTTTTCTGAAAACTTTTATGGAAACTGTAACATGCCAAAACGAGTCTAGATGAAATGGTGGAAACTCAATTACATCAGAGGAAACCCAGGCATACTGTCAGCCCAATAGATAATGCTTTCTATGTCTCAAATATAAAGGCAGGACATTTAAGTAGTGCAACTGTTATGGTGGTGGTGAAAAAATGCTGGGAGAAAACTTGCAATGGATAAAAAAGTTGACAGAAAGGGAGAAACACAGCAGAAAAGTATATTATGCCACATTTTCAACTGGATCATAAAATTATTCTGTCCATGTAATCTGAACATCTAGACCAGGGATCTGGTCTAAAGTCTTGGCAACTTTAAGACTTGTCAACTTCAACTCCCAGTATTCCCAGCTAGCGTTCCCCAGAATCCTGTGACTTGAAGTCATATAGTTGCCAAGGTTGGACACCCCAGTCTAGACAGAGCTTGTTGGAAGTCCATTACCAACATGAGATACAGGGGGTATTAAGCTTTCTTGGTTTTTGCCCTTGATCTCCAGAATTATTTTCTTCTGGAGCTGCATTTGTCCTTGACATCTCTCTTACTTTGGAAGGCCCAGTTTCACTAGGCTTTGCCTCTTACAGTAATTGTATGCAGCCACTTAAGTTTTTATCATTGTATTATGTATATATTTTCATGTCTGTTGAACTTGTATTCAGAATCCACAAAGATTGGAGCACTATAGACAAATGTTAATAAATAATAAGCAAACACTGCAGGCCTGCATGACTTTACACTCTGAGCTTGCAGAAGGAAAGGGCTATGTTAGAAGCAATTTTCTTTCAAAGGTCTTTCAAGTCTATTTGGAGGATAAGTGCTTAAGAAGAGGACACTCAAGACTGTATGCAGCCTAAGAGTAACTAAGAAAAATACAAGACTGTCTTTGAATTATCCAAAAGTAGAATCCTAGAAAGTTCCTTTTTCTAGAATAAATTTGTGTGCATGCTGATGGCAGAAGAGAAACCTTAGGATCCAATTTAAGGGGGAAAAATTAGACTTTCCAGAATTACATGCATTACAATACACTGGATGGGCTAGAGAAGTGCTGGTTATAAATATGTCTCAGGGACTATGTCACATTGCTGAAACTTGACAGTCATAAATCCTTATTCCTGATGATCTGTTTATGATCTTGATTTATGTCTTGGCTCCAAATTTTCCATAGGTCCTTGCATGTGACCTCCTGTCTTTGATCTCTGGTTGTTTATGACTTCTCTGTGCTCTGCTGTTTCTTGACTGCAAATGTCAATCATTCTGGAGCAGAACATCCTCTATTGACTCTAAGATGACAGAGGAAAAAAAGTAAAACAACTGGCCAGATATTGGTACATGCATTTTTAGGCCTTGATATAGAAAATTAAATGTAGGCATTTTTCCTTTTCTTCTCTCAGCTAGGAAATAAATCGCAGGAGACTCTTGCGGTCAACATGTATCAGAAGTGTTCTTTGTTAGGATATTTTGGTGGAACCTCCTATTATCCCTGGTTGGGAGTAAGATATATGTGCTCTTTGCACACACATCAGAGTTCTTTTTTTCCCCAAGACACCACACCCACAAACTGTTTGCTGAGCTTCAAATCACAGCTTGTTAGTTGACTATTGCACTGTCACTGCGTGTTTTTTAGGTTTGCCAGCTTCGCTCATTCCTAAGTGTATATCTCTTTCTGCTCTGCTCTGCACCTTATCTTATCTTGTAACCATAGTGACTCCAGCTATGTCCAGCCAATGTTTTGGTTTTAAACTGTTTTGTGCGCAGGCCTGAAAAACTTCTTACAGTTTCTGTTTCTCTTTTCTCCTTCTGCCTGATGAAAGAATGTGGTCAGTCTAGGTGTTTTGTTTTCTCATTAAAAGTTTTACTATAGAATATGCCTTGGATTTTTTTTCTTTGATATTGACCATGCAAATGAACCACGGTCCATCCACCTCTGGTCGGACTGTTAATTGTTACGCAACATGCACTTCAAAATAAATTAATGTATAGGGATACCTTGAAATGTAGTAGAAAGATTATTTTTAGCTAAGAATGTTGTTAAAATAACATGAGTATCAGAGAATCCTACCACATGTTCCATTATTTGTGGTATATAAGTGTAGCAAAAGTGACAGCAAGAAATCTCGCTATCATAATCTCCGATGATCTGAAGGCCTCCCATGTATATTGTGGGCATGGCTGCTGTTTTCTTAGTTTTTGCATCAAATTACATGTTTTTGTTCTTCCCTTTTTCCCTGAGTAAGAGGATAACCTATGGCAACAGGATGGCAACATAACTTCCTCTCTTCTTTTTCATGAATTGGAATCTAGATTTGAAAGAAATTTCTTTTATAATAAAATAAAAAACGGACAAGATTGAAAGAAGCCTGTGTGGACAGTGCATAATAAAATACCAATGTCCTAACAATACATATCAAAACACATGCAAAGTAGAATAATGATTACATTCCATGCAGGCAGTTCCTTTTATACAGCTCTTTCTAATAACTAGGCAGATCACATGAAAATGATTTACGGTATACTGATACTTATCTATGTGATAAAAATAAGAGTATAATTTTCTCCAAAGTAACAATGTTGGATATCTCCTGGAAGAAAGAGGAAACGAAACCAGCCTTAAAAAACTTGGCACCAGGGACTAAGGAAGATTGTAATATTATTAATATCCCTTGGGACAATTTGGAAGATGCTATGAATGATCAGAACTGCTGGAAAACACTTGCTGCCCAATGTGCTCTACAAAGGACCTAATGATGATGATGATCATCATCAATATTTTGATTCACCTTGCACAATAATTGGCAAACAATATTTCTACCAACATTTTCACAACAGATTCCAACATCCCTGGAATACTGCTGCTTCCCCAAACTACTTATTTAACTACCAGAGGAATAGGCCTGGAGCAACCATCCAGATCATATTGGATTGAAGATCTTATCATTCCTCATAATTGGCCATGCTAGGTAGAATAGAGGGTAGTGACAGTAAACCGTGTTGGGAGGATCCTACACAACATGCTGTTGCTTTCCTTGTACTTTATCCTGCAGCATCTTAGACCTCAGTATAATGAACATGGTAAATCTGTTCCATTTAATCAACAATTTCTCATTCTTTCTGTCTCCTGACACAAACTTTGAACAGAGAAGCTTTAGCTGGTTCTGATTGTTCTGTATTCCTAAAGAATACTATATTCTTCTTGTGTGCATCAGAGGCCTATCTCAGGACACAGGATTTTGACTCATTTCCTTGGATTTTTTTATCTCCAGCAGAATCCCAGTTATTAATAACTAGTATGTAACTAGTGAACTCTTTAGTAAATGGTTGAAGTTCATTGTAATCATTGGTCTCACCCCTTCCCTTTTCAAAATCACAGTCTTTTTTCTTTCAAATAAACTTGGGCTATGTTTGCTCTAAAGACAGAATATTTTTTCTGCTGACACCAGAATTTTAGTACATTACTTGAACTTTTCATTTGATTGTTCTAGGCCTTTTTGTGCAATATTGGTCATGTTTCTTCAGAAAGTTCAACCTCTGGGGGAAAAAATCATTATTTACATCCAAATATAAAAGTCATTATCAGTCCCCTGCAATAAAATACAGATATACACTGATACAGATACAAAAAGATAGAGAGACATTGACAGATACACACACACACACACACACACACACACACACACACACATTTCACTAAAATTCTGCAAAATATGGTGGAAAGTGAAAGTACCAACAGGGTACTTCTGGGGGACAGATATATATACACAGCTTATATTCTCCTAAATATGTTACCATTTATTTTAGTTGGGAGAAAGTGAAATGCTAATGATTGGTTCCACAACCTTCCATGTTCCAAATAATGGTAACCAGCTTTGGAAGATTAGAATTCAGCAGCAGAGAAATATGTTGCAATATATAAGCTCTGTCTGTATCTGCTTGCTCTTTTGCATAACTTATATGAAGGCAGGATGATAGCAAAAGATTGTATGAGAAAAATATCATTATGTTTATGTATTTTACATAAGAAAAATATAATGTGTACTGGAAAAGGCTGATCGTATGTCAAAGTATATTCAGATCCACAGCCCAAACAATATTCAAACATTAATAAGTTTACAAAGAGACAGTTATTTCTGTAGAGCTGCATTAACAAGGGAAGCACAATGCATTTTGTTATATTTTTTCAGATCATAAAGTTTTAATAATGTTGCTTCTGCTTTCTATAAAGTTGTGAATTGAGAGCAGGTTATGAATGGACTGTACATTTGTTTGTGACATTCCTTCAACAGATGTCCCAGATGAAGAAATTCCTCATGGATTAATGATGTTATTGTGAAGTTTCCTTTCGAACCCTTTAGCGGTGAATCATGAGGCTGCCTGAACTAGAAGTGGAGTTATTCACGCTGTTAGATAAGGTGCAGAGATAGAGATGGGCTTTTCTAATTACTCGCATCTTGGAGCAGCCAACTGGAATTTATATACCTGGAACAAAGATAGGAGAAATTTGTTCAATTTGCACTTCCCAAACTAATACATGAACTGAAATATAATATTTAATATTTGTACTTAGATTCTAAGAGTGCAGTTTTCTGAGCATAAAAGTTTGTATTTAAAGAGGAAAAGGTGCTATAATAGCATAGCAATTTGATCATTGCCTTAAGGGCGGTGGCATGGCTCAGTGGTTAAGACACTGGTTTTGTCGCCTGGACAGCCAGGTTTTGAGACCCAAACACTGTGCAACAGTCTTCCTGCCAACCTAGCAGTATGAAAGCATGCAAATGCAAGTAGATAAATAGGTACCACTTCATTGGGAAGGTAACAATACTCTGTGATCTCATGCAGGCTACATGACCTTGGAAATATCTTCAGACAGTGCTGGATCAATGACCTTGAAATGGAATGAGCACCGCCTCCTATAGTCGGCAATGATTAACACATATACTGTAGTCTGCAACGACTATCACAGTAAAATCTGCAGGGACTCCTTGAAGAATTGTAAGATTATTTAAAAGCATCAGAAAAGGCCTTATATTCTGCAACAAGCAAACAACAAACTGTTTGGTGCACTCTGTTTTTAAAAAAGTTGAGTGAAGATGAAAATAGCATTTCTTGGCTAGCATTCATATTTCAAAAAGTAAGTTCAACCTCTGTTTTCTTGGATCTTGGCTGGCAAATATTTTTTGCAGATCTTTACTTTTGTATTTATTTTTTTAAATATGCCACTCTAAGATATTGCCCATAAAAGTGGAAAGATAAACCTGTCATTCCTAGCAGAGTTAACTATAATAAAAAATATATGTAGCTCAGGGTTGGAATGCTGAGGAAACACCAAGATCCTAATAGTAATAAAGTTCTAATCTTAGAGAGAGAAAATCCATGCTAGAAGAAGTTTCTGATCTTGCAGTATGCATCTAGAATGGTTCTTTTTGACACCAGTTTCAGAATGGGTAAACCTAGGCATATGGATAAGGTGAACTCATTTGTTTTCCTGCTATGGTTCCATAAGACATCAACATAGAGGGTGGAGTGTAGACAGTATGAGTTCTTCTCTTTCATTTCAGTGAGTGGGATTGTTTTAGTTTAAAACACACACAGAG
>NC_138204.1:185225832-185327232 GCF_964194415.1 Vipera berus | reverse complement strand
CACAATGTTTACATATCATCATAAACTTAGAGAATAATAGAAAGGAATATTTTCAGCCAAACCTTTGCTTAGTACAGGACTAGACTCCACTTCTAATAATAAACCTTTATTGTCAAAGTACAACATGTGTACATTGAGATTAGCTGAGCCTCCCCCCTGGCTCTCTCCCCCCAACACACAGTGACAACAAACCCTCCATCCTACCACACCATGTGAACCAACTACACCACACACCGACCTCCCAAGTCAATTCTGCATAAGATTATGTCCCATTTAAAAGCCTAACAGCCCACGGATAAAAGCTATTTTTCAGCCTGTTGGTACGGCTGGCTATATTCCTATATCTCCTACCGGATGGTAGGAGAGTAAAGAGATACTGTCCAGGGTGTGAGTCATATTTGAACAGATCAAATATAAGAGTCGACTCCACTTGAACATATTCACCATTTCTCAGAATAATTGTTCTATCAAACTGTTCTTACTATTTGTTTTTAATATTTAGCTAGAATCTGTGAATTAGATCCTGTGAGTTAAATCCACTTTACATTCGTATGTCTCTCTTGAATTTTGGAACAATGGAGAACAAGTCTTCATTCTTGTCTGTATCCATTCAGATACAGTATTTGAAGATTTCTATCAAATATTGTCCTTAGTATATTTCTTCCCAAGATTAAACATTCCCAATTCTTTCACACTTTCTTTGTAGGTTTAATTTCTGTTCATTCTTATTTCTTTTTCTCTAAACCTGTTTCAGTTTGTCTGAATCTTCTTAAAGTGTGATGCCCAATACTGGAGGTAGGTATGACCTATGTAGCATAAAATAGTATTTCCACTGTTGATGTAACCTAACTTTTGCTGTCTATTTTTGTGACTGCATGACACAGTGGACTCATATTTCATAACTATAGTGCTATATACCATGATCAGGCTGAAGACATATCTACATTGCAATGTTGTGTACAACCTGGACATTAAATCCATTCAAAGTAAATATATATTTCATTGTCATGTTTCTATTAATCTCAAGTTTCAGTCCTGTAATTTATTCTGTCCTTTTCAATCCTTCATTAAAGTAGCTTGACAAAAATAGGAATTAAGTAGCCTCGCTTTTTATTCATTATATGCTAGCTTTTGATCTATTTCATTGAGCAGCTGGTATACTGATTTTCTTTTTCCTTTTATTTTAAACAATTTTAATCCTTGTCCAACCTCATCTCATCCTAAAGTTCATCTTTTCTCTATAATTTCAGACTTCAGACTGTAATCATTTTAGGACCTGTTTCTATTTTCATTTTCTATATGTGCTTTTTTCATTTTCAGGTTTTTATAAAGTTTTGTAAAAAATACACATTGGTTTCATCTACTGTTCTCCATCATTTTTCCTCATTAGAATTATTTTCAATTGTGTTTGTTATTTTGAATTCACTTTTTAATGAATTTCCATCTATGTTAAGCTCCTTTTTCCATTAGTTCGTTTTTCTAATGAATCCTCCTTACCCTTTTTCTGGGTTTATTAAAATCCAGTCCATTAAATTTTTATTGTTTTAAAAGCCCAAAGAAAAGTATTTGAGTATACATAAGTTGGTCTCCTGGAAATACAGACAATATGTTATCATGTGCTTGCTATTTCCACTTCCTTGACTACATGTCCCAATTGATTAGTATCAATTAATAGTGTACAAGAGATAGTTTCTGTGGCCTTCCTCTATTCTCTGAAGAGAAAAAAATGTTAGCATGTCAGGAATTTTCTGGTAGGACCATGCATAGCAGAATTTGTCTCTCAACCAATGTCAGGGTAATCAAAATCCCCCATCACTACCACTTCATGCTTCCTTGAAAGATTTTTTGAAATGCAATAATCATATTTTATCCCTAATACAGTGGATCATATTAGACACTCACAACAGTTTTTATTGTCTTTATCCCTCCACATATTTTGACCTAGATTCACTCTACGGCATTGTTTCTCAGCCTTAGAAACATTAATGTCTGTGGACTTCAACTTGCAGAATTGCCCAGCCAAGAATTGAAGTCCACACATCTTAAAGTTGCTAAGGTAGAGAAATACTGGCCTATAATATTGACAAATTAAATTGGATTACTGAACAAGCTTAGATACTTTTAACATAGCAACTATTTCTTTTCAATTGTGGGTGCTTCTTTTGAACCAACTGCATCTTCAATTGCTCATTTCCAGTCACAGAAACCATCTAACCAGGTCTCCATTATACCTACTGAATCTTATTTCCTCCCTCAACTAGGAGTTCAAGCTCAATTTATTTGTCTCTGGTACTCTATTAGTAGGTATGATGGTTATACATTTTATCTGAGTGGTTAATAGCAGCACTTGCTTTTCCTTCCACAGTGCTCAAGTATTTATGTGAAGTCTTTCCTTCAGAATTTCTTATCTTCAAGCCCAAAAGGATTACATTTTAAATCCTTCCGGTCAAATTTACCATGCTTCAGCCTGTCTCATACAAGCAGTCTATTATTCTGATAATTAAGACTATTGTTCCAGGAATCTAATCTCTTCCATCATCATCAATTGCCTAACCAGACATTCATTTGCAATATTCATCTTTCCCACTCCAATCGTTTTAGATTGCAGGGAAAACCACCCAAGATCAATACTACCACATCCTTCCATCATCTTGAGCTTCCTTCTGCATTCATATTCCTTGAAGTATAATTTATTTCCACATAAATTAGATGGAAGAGTTATTTGTCTGTGGGATTCATAAATCTTGAAAGTCAGTCCTGAGATATCCTTGATATTTATTTGTAGCAGATAGTTCATATCATAAACCAATGAGTTCAAATAGCATACAGGTTTTTTTAAGTAACAAGATACCAACCACTACAATTCTTTCCTTGGTTTGATCAAAACCAAATAGAATGTAATGATTATTTCCAGAGATTTGGAAATTATTTTAGTTATTGATTTGTTTTGTCTTTATTCCCATTCAATTCAAATAAGACTGGGTGGCTTATAAAATATCAAACGTATATTTCCTGGAGGAAAAAAACCCAATAATATTAAAAAAAAACACAGCAGGGTTTCCATAACCCATCTAATCCCAGGCCTGGAACACAACCAGGTCTTAAGGGACTTTAAGACATTTGGAGAATGAGAGACATATGTATTTCTGGGAGATTCAGCATCCTGCATTCTTTCATTCTTTCTTTTTCTTGATTTGAAGATTCAAAGTTTATATCATTGAAAACCTGAAAATTGTTTCTTAGTTCTAATGGTGCAGAATACTGTCTATATTCTTTGATTCTTGCTATTACTGTTGTCAATTAACTTTCATTCTTTGACTATTTTCCTATTTATTTATTTATTTATTTATTAATGGGATTTATATCCCGCCCTATCTCCCGAAGGACTCAGGGCGGCTAACAACAATAACATATAATAAGTACAGAAATTAAGATAAAATTAAAATTAAAGTCATCTGTGCAATAAATTAAAATTAAAAATTTAAAATAAATTAAAAATTGTAAACATAATTAAAATGCCTGTCAGTCCAGGTCAGCCAGGTGGAAAAGGAGTGTTTTGAGGCCGCGGCGAAAGGACTGGAGATCTTGGGCCATCCGAAGCTCAGGGGGGAGCTGATTCCATAGGACTGGCGCTCCCACAGAGAAGGCCCTCCCCCTGGAGTTCGCCAGCCGACATTGTCTAGCCGACGGTACCCTGAGGAGGCCTTCTCTGTGTGAGCGTACTGGGCGATGGGAATTCGTTCCCGGTAGCAGACGGTCCTGCAGATATCCCGGGCCTAAGCCATGTAGGGCTTTAAAGGTAAGTACCAGCACCTTAAATCTCACCCGGAGGGCAACTGGTAACCAATGCAGCTCATGGAGCAGAGGTGTTATATGGGAGTATCGGGGAGCTCCCATCACTACCCGTGCAGCCGCATTCTGCACCAGCTGAAGCCTCCGGGTGGTTTTCAAGGGCAGCCCCTATGGTAAGTTGTTTTCAGTGTTACTTTCTACCTTAGGATCTCCTTTATGGGAACCAATAAAACATGCTTTGTTATCAGGTATCCATTTACTACTCATATTGTTTGATTTATTATTCATTATATTTATAATTCAAGGGTAACTACAGGCTTATGTTTGCTGAATACGTAGGCCAGAATGTGGTCAATCAGGAACATAAATAGACATGAGCATTGTAAGTAGAGGATTTCTCATCCAAGGATCTTCATCTTCACTTTTCTTTCTTAAGCTTTTACCAATTTTACTGCAGAGAAAAACATATAATCATAAAATAATAAAAGTTGGGAGAAGTGGCCATTAGGACATTGAGTCCAATTCCCTGTTCAGTGCAAGAATCGACATTAAAGGAGATGGATGATAGTCTCGCTCTGTTAGGAAGGTTTTTTTTTCCTCATCAATATTAAAGTGGAATTTGTGTTCTTGTAATTTACATCCATTATTCTGTGTCCTACACTGTGAAACAAGAGAGAACAGGATTTCTTCCCTAAGACATATAATTGAAGAGTGCTATCAGTTTGTATCACAGTCTTTTCTTAAGGCTAATCTTAATGCTGTATCTCTTTCAGTCTCTCTGCAATTATTGTAATTTCTAGTCTCCTGACCAACTTTTTTCCCCCTCTGCAAAACTGTCCTGTTTTTCAGAATTCAGCCATAACTGGACACAGTTATTTGAGACAAAATCCAACCGAAGCTGAATAGAATAGCATTTTAGTTTCAGTGATTTTTGAAATTATACTTTCGTTGATGCATTCTAAAGATTTATTTGTTTTCTTTGCACAATATTTCACTGCTGTTTCGTATTCTTTTGAAACTGATTATTGTTCTAAAATATATTTCTAAAAGTACTACTACCAAGCTACCAATTCAACTACTATCAACACTACTAATTCAACATTCTACATCTGTGCATTTTATTTTTAATTTCCTAAATGAGAAAATTAACTTTGCAAAGTGCAAATCTGTGAAAAGAACAAAACTATTGGATTTCATTATATTACTTTTAGTCATTTCTCCAAGCTACAAAAATCATTTTGGGTAAAGGAACCTTGGGAGTGGGGGAGGAATGAATGAATGAAGAGATTTTCAGAACAGATTGTTCAGTCCAGAGAAAGAGTAAATAGGAGAGATAAATTCAAAATAACCCCATATTGACTTTATTTCATTTAAGATGGAGGAAACAAAATCTGTTACAGGCTTTCAAGACTCTGCTTCTTTTACCCTTCAATAAGGAAAAGCAGTCCTGGAATCCTTGCCATGGCTGCTTCTTAAGCCTGCATACCACAAAAGAGTGACATTTCTTTCTTCAAGAATATTAATTATCTTCTCAAATTTTGTATGATCTGCAATCTGAAAATAATTCTTCCTTTTTATCCAAATCCAATAGAAATATTGAAAGTTAGACAACCCAGAAATCAATGAGATTTTTAGTATGGTTTTCAAGTATAATTTATCAACTTGATTGTCATGCTAGTCAATGTACACTTAACTGGATTGCTGATCAGTATATCATGGGGTACTTTATGATAGCTATCCTTTGCTGAAGTCAAGGTATGTTATATCTACAGTTATTCCCATAATTTACTAAAGAAGTTATCAGTCAAAAAAATAAGTAAGGGTTTGCTATAGCAATATTTGTTATTGATAAATTCATGCTAATTTTAGGTAAGTACTGCATTGTTTTCAGAATCATATCTGAATTTAAGATCCTCCCAGATACTGATATCAAACTGATTTGTTTTTAATTTGTGGGATCTTCCTTTCCTCCAGTTTTGAATATTGGGCATTTGTTTCTCTTTGGCATGTTACCAATTATTCAGGATCACTCAAACATAAAGTATGGCCAGTCCATAGCTAGTTGCTTCTGTATGCTAGGATGCAACTTATTTGGTTCCTAACTTTTAAAATTTTTCAAAGTGAAAAGGTATTCTCATTTCTCCCTGTCTCATTATCAGTTTAGTCAAATACTTACTCCTTTTTTAGGAAGGAAAATTTTAGGGGTTCCTCTTTAAACTCCCCAGACAGCTTTCATAGGCTAAAAATTGTTTGGCCTTGCTGTTCTCTTGCTCAGCGAGAGAACTAAAATGTAGTGCAAAACAGTCAAAAATTATATTCAACTAATTAAAATGCTGGTAGCAAATTTACTCATGTATAATGGTAGGTTTAAACTTTTAAAAATATATTCCATACATTGGTGTTACATAACACTGAAGTAACATATCTCATCTATTGTTCTTCTTCTGTACATCAACTTTCACGAGGACTTATTATGGCTTTACACTAGTTCATTGGTGAGAAGAATGCTTTTCTCATCTCCCATCCCATGAAAAAGTGATGTTCTAATCCAGGCAATTACTTTGATAGATTGTTTAAAAAGAGAATAAAAGTAAAAATAAAATAAATAAAAATATTCTAATGTTATTATATACTTGACAAAGAAAATGAGTCTGAAATCAATATAAAACTATGAAACATGATTTTATATATGGTTTAAGCATAAGTCTATTCATACATACATGTGGCTAAAGAAAGATAAAAAAACCTAAAATATATTATGGTAAAACCCCAAAATTAAAGAATACAAGGATAATAAGAAGTTGTGCATGTGGAAAAGATCATCTTTGCTAGTGTCAAGAGTTGATCTTTGGGAAGAAATTTGGACAGTAAAAAAGGAAAAACTTGAGTGAAAATAGAAGGGCTGCAACAAAAGCTTGAATTCTTTATGAAAACAAAGTCCACAACATCTTAACAAATTCCTCTATCCATTAACTAGCTATTTGTCTTAAAATCTGATGGAAAGCCAGCTACGGTAAAGTCATGTTCATATGGCTGAGCCAAGGGGACTTCATTATGTCCAGTTCTAAATTAAGGATGCTTTGCCTGGGCAGATTCACTGATTGCAAGTGTTAGTATATCTTACATATGTCTTCATAGGCATTTGTTCTGAATTTTTTTTTACTGTAACTGTCCATTTTATGATATTGTTTATTTATTATGTGTAAGGATTTTGCTGTATTATTTTTTTTATGTATTAGCTATCCGAAGAGGTAGGTAGGCATTTGAAGAGCTAGATATATTTTAAAAATGTAATATTTGTAAATGTGTTCAGAAGTTGCATACAGCAGTTTCCCTTACAAGTGCTTTTATACTGACAGCTGTTAAGATAGCACAACTTAGAATATTTTTTCCTCTCTTTACATACCCTACATTCAAATCATTTATAATTTGCTTTTGCTACATTTTGATCTCAGCATTGTTGTTAATTAGAGGTGACTGTAGTTTGATTAATTGCTAACATATGTCACATATGTACCATATGAGGAGCTGCAGTCTACATTTTTCCATTTATTGAATGTGTAATTCAGTGGATATAAGCCAAACATTGTTTTTAAATAACTAAAAACCTAATCTTATCATAGAGAATAATATGGATATAATCAGAATACAATACACTAATTTATTTGAAGTGTTAAGAATTCACTAAAATATACCGTAAGAATAGGCAGGAAATCACAAGGCAATGCAAGCAGGATCATATAGGGCATCAGCATCTTATTGGAAAATTAATAAGCCTGACCTAGTATGGGGTGTGTATAAACCATTTAAAATTTTGCAGGTTTCTAGCATGTACCAAATGAATTTGTAATGGATGGTTCTGGCCTCATTACTGGTCCATAGACCCCTGGGAGTCTGTGATATTATCACAAGGGGTCCACAAAGGCTTGAAGAAATGTTATGATTTAAATTTTAAGTTTTAGGGGTCCGTGGCCATAGTCTGTGGCCACAAAAGGTATTTAAAGGGGGTCCATGGTAAAGAAAAGTTTAAGAACCACTGTTCTAGAATTTTCAAGTTCTGATTTGACTTGGAAATGTGTGATTTAATATCAAATTAGAGCTTACTTCTTGGAAGGTTAGTTCAGCTACTATCAACTTGTAATTGTCAAATCCCGTGGGCTCAACATTCTCAGAACCCTACACCTGTTGAGACGTCAATTCTGGTGGCCACGGATGAAGGCGGACATAGAGGCATACGTATGGGGCTGCCCAGTGTGTGCCACCACAAAGTCCCACATGGGGAGGCTGCCAGGGTTGTTGCAAAAAGGGGCGAATCCAACCCAGCCATGGGAGGATATAGCCATGGACTTCATCGTGTAGCTAACTGAGAGTCATGGTTGTACAGCTATCAACCTCTTTTCTAAGCATGCCTGTCAACCCCAGGAATGGATAACTCACATGGGGGGGGGGGTTGGGAGAACATGAAGAAAGTGTTACTAAAAGCAGAGGAGGCCTCAAAGTCACAGGCAGACAAGAAAAAGATGCCCCAAAAGCCTTTCTGGGTGGGAAATATGGTGTACCTGTCAACTAACTACCTGCCCCTGAAAGTACCATGCAAAAAGCTAGGGCCAAAGTTCATAGGCCTGTTCTGGATTACACAGGTTATAAACCCAGTCATTGTGTGGCTACAGCTACCCTGGCTTCTGGGAAAGGTACACCCAGTCTTTCATTGCAGCCTACTGAAGCTGGTGGAGGGGGCCTCATTTAGGTCCATGAAAAGGATATTGTGCCCTGTCACAGGGGACCATTATGAGATTCAAGAGGTGTTAGACTCCCGTATCTGACTGGGTCTGTTGCATTACCTGGTACAGTGGAAGGGGTACCCTGTTACTGAGGCATCTTGGTGGGGGAAGCAGACATTCAAGCCCCCCGGTTGTTGCTGATCTTCCACCAACGGTGTCCCCGTAAGCCAGGAGGGGGGTTACCTGAACCATCTGCCACGGCATATGATTAATCATACATTTCTCCTTGACTTCCAAGTGGAACCCTGGTAGAAGAGGCTGCCTGTCAAGCCCATGGGCTTGACACTGAAGGGAGGGGGGAGATGAAGATGTCACCTGGGAGGAGGGTCTTATCTGTTTGCCACCAAACAGCTGAGTGGTTCCATGTCCGACCTGCCAGACAGTTGTTTGGCATGGGGAGGCATCAGGGACCTGAAAGAGATGAAGAGATAAAGATGACACCTGGGAGGAGGGTTAACCCTATTCACTGCTGAACAGCTGAGCAGTTCAATGGCCAGCCCGCCAGACAGCTGTTCAGTGTGGGGAGGCATCAGGGACCTGAAAGCATGCCGCATATCCGACAAGCAGCTGATCGACATTGGGATGTCACTGGGAGGCCAGGCACCAGCAGTGTGTTCTGCATGGCCAAACAGAGCAGAGAGCCAGAGGCCTGCTCCTAACACGTCAGCCACCGGATGCTGGTTGGGGTGGGTGGGTGGAGCCAGGTGGAAAAGCATGTAAGGTGCTGGGAGGGGATTGTTCCCAGCGCTAACTTTGTTTGCAGTTGTGTGATTAAATGCATGCCAGAACGTTCCTTTTCTAAAGCCAGCCTCCTGTGAATTCTACAACTTGTTTTCTCTTCTGGAACCAGCGGTGGTAAGGACTCTGACAGTAATAGTTTATTAAAATTAAAATTCAAAAGATTTTGCTTACTAATAGTCTAGATCAGGGGTGTCAAACTCGCAACCTCACGTGATGTGTTGCGATGTATCGTGACTTTTTCCCCATTGCCGGAGCTGAGGTGGGCGTGGTTCAGCATGACGCATCCATCCCATGGGCTGGAAGTTTGACACCCCTGGTCTAGATGATATCTATTTCAGTACTGTTAAGGAATTTGCTCTAACAAAAATATGCCTAAAATCACCCTTTGTGTCAAGGATTTTGGCAAATGGCAAATGATATTCCAATCTTTTAAAAAAAGAAATAATGAAATTACAGACTATTTCTGGATATGTTTTTAGAAAGTTGCAGCTATCAGTTAAGATTTAAACTAAGAAAACCAAAGAGATTATCTGCATTGACAGGCTATATCACACTAATATGGACAACAGCCACTTTTGATTGATAGGAGTAGATGATCTCACAGTGTAGTTGTCCAGCTCAGCACGGCCAGCCCACCACCACTAGGTTGCTTCTGCCAACTTACCACTGCCAAGTTGTCATAGGACAACTCAACACAGCCAATTCACTACAGGGAAAACTCACTGCAGGAAGCCAGAGGAAGAGGCAGGCAGGCAGGCAGGTAAACAAGTGTTTGGGCAGAGCATGGACAGGCAGTGGCCAGGGGTTTTCTATTTTCACACACCTCTGCTGCTGCCACTACCGATGCATTGAGTCCTGGGCCATTCAGAGTTCAAGCTATTCGGCAGTGGAGGCAATGTTCAGGCTGTTCAGGGATGGCGGGGAGGTGGTGGAGGCCAGGTGTGCCCCATTTTTACAGTTCCTGCCACCACTGCCATGGTGGGCCATTCAGTGTTGGGGCTGTTTGGGGGCAGTAGTGGTGAGTGGGACAGGCAGTGGAGGCTAGGGGCATCCCATTTTCACACATCCCACTATCACCTCCCCACCATTGCCCCAGAATGGCCTGAACATCACCACCACTGAACAGTTTGAACTCCAAATGGCCTGGAGTTCAGTGCGGTGGCAGCAGTGGCAGAGGGCATGAAAATGGAAACCCCTGCCTCCGCAGGCCCTCTGCACTCTGCCTACTCTGCTGGCCCGGCAGAATTAAACATCAATATAAAAAACATAAAAACCCATAGCTGAGATATTCTAACACCAACACAACCAATACAGCCAATACACAGACTGTGCCATATTTCCAGATCCTGCTTATGAGCTTTTCGTGGTCATCAATATAATGCTGTGGGAACCGAATGTTAGACTTTGGTATTTTATCTGTTTCAGCTATATCTGAAAAATCCCGCTGAAATCCAGTAAAAGCTTTCCTAACCTACATATTTGAATATACTAATATCCAGATACTCTAGATATTCTAATATTGTCTCTTGTCTCTTTGTTCTATATAAACGTAACCATCTTCATAGACAACAAGAGTAATGAACACTATAGTAAAGAAGTCGTGCTTATACTTCTAATGGACAAACATGCTGTGGTGAAAATGTATGAACATTTTAAGTGCAGTAATACAGAATGTGCCCTACAAATGAATTTTGAATGCAAACATAAAAGAAAATAAATGTTCTCTCAGAACATTTGTAAGTGGGATTTGTTCCTGCAAGCAAAATGATGGTTGTAATGAAGGTCTACTAGGAAAAGCTATACTCTGGAAAAAAGTAGATGTTTTCATTTGCTGGCTGTAGCTAATTTTCTTTTAATATATGGTTTTTATGTTATACAGCCTCTGGTAGTAAGTGAAATATAATTCTAATTAATTTTTCCTATGGCTGTAGACAAATCAATAACTGTAAGGATCCCAAGGGAAAAAAAACCATGCAACATGGTCTTCTAGGTTCCTAACAAACGCAAATAAAATGACCTTTTCTTGACAACTATGAATATTGTTCCACAAATTTACTACTAAAATTGCTGCAATCAGCAATTCATAGTGCAAATACAGAGCCAATAATAAACTTAAATAATTGTTCATTATGGCAAAGCAGGATGTAAACTTCTACCAATTTTTACAAACTTCATTCAGGAATGTTCATATGAAATGACTGAACAATCAAATGCTAGGAATCTCTCATTATCTTCATTATAAATTTCTACCCTACCAGCAGACACATCAATGCATTTGAGATCTATTTTATTTTATATTGGAAGTATGAAAGCTATCAGTTGATATCAGATACAAAGCAGTGACTCAGGAAAGCAGACAAGTGTGATGGATGAAGATATTGTATGTTCCATCTAGAGATTCATTATCAACACCAATACACACATTATTTTGTTAATACTTGCTTGGGTAACTAGCAGGAAGTTCCAGTGTGGTAGACTAGACAGAGAAGTAAACACATACCCACACACATCCAGGAAAAGACAATGGCAAATCACTTCCCTATTACACCAAGGAAAGCACATGGATGTGTCCATTAAATCAAGTCTGATACAAGGGCATCTTTCTACACATATGAAGACATGGATGTTCCAACAATCGGGCCTGGACTGACTGTAGTTTTAAATTTCGTTTTATTGGGTCTATTGTTATGTATTTACTTCACTGTTTAATTCTTTTTTAAATTTTGTATTTTATGTTTTTAACTTTTTATTGTTGTGAGCCGCCCTGAGTCCTTAGGGAGAAGGGCGGCATATAAATTTAATAAATTCAAATTCCATTCAATCCAACAAAACCTGAACCAGAAAGCTAACATTCCCCATATTATTGACATAATCACCCATATTTTTGTTGATATTTTATGTAAAACTGGTATATTCTGCTGAGAATGTGAATTTTGAGAAGTCAGATTTGATTGGAAGCATGTTTTAAAATATACAATAAAAGTAAAGTAGAATTTATTATGAATGTATTTTCCTAAGAAAATATTATATAAAAGCAAAAAAATAAAATAGAGATAAACAGCGGTGGGATTCAAATATGTGAACAACCAGTTCTCTGGGTGGATGCCACTTCCAGAAGTCCATTCTGGGCCTGGGCAACAAAAAATTAGATACTGGTTCTGCCAAAGTGGTGCGAAACAGCTGAATCCCACCACTGGAGATAAACATTTTCTTTGTTACCTATGAAGGCTGTTAGACTATCGAACAGGAGCTGATTTTTGAACTTTCCTTGTGATAAATTCAGTTAACTTACTGAAGCATGTTGGATCAATCATAACAAAAGAGAAATTTGACTAATGTCTATGTGATTATGACACACATGGCATATTAAACTGATCTAAACAATCTTTTCTTGATGACATCTGAAAAGATATCGCAATTCTCTAATACTTGCTATTCTTTCATGTTCTGAATGAATCCCTATTACATCTCACTCAATATTGATCTTTAAACCATGTCTCCCAATCCGTTTCCTTGTGTGGTCACTGAACAGTATAAAAGTTCAATAGGAAGATCAGCTGCTCATCCACTTTTTTGCTAAAGCAATTTGTATTATGGATTTGCTTTAGCAGTCTACAGTGGCAGTTGCTGTTTTTACTATTTAAATGCTTTGATTATCTGACCTTGCTTACTTTATCTTTTTAAGCGCTGTGTACTGGCTTTAAAAGTTGATCAATAATGGGGGATTCCTCCATCACATTATGCAGAAATCAATCCTGATTTGGGCTATTTGTATTTTGCTCTTACAAGTCCATCTGTCTATGTTAATTTTATATTTTTTTTCTTTCTTTTGTAAGTAATTTGGACCTGTATTTTCAAACAGATATTCCTAGGTTTCAGGGGAATAGAGAGACTATATATCAATAGAAGAACTACATCAGAAAGTTGTGAAATAATTCCTTAAAGGAGTTTAGGTTGATGTGGCCCAAACTTTGAGACTTTTGCTGCCACTGCAGTTTGGATTATAAACTTCAGAAGATTCCTTTCAATTTATTGTACTACATTTAATAGTATTTGAAAAATTCTAAAATGTAATCTTACTGATTTTCAAGGCATTTATTAATTTGATGAGTTAGGATTAGATCCCTTCCTATTGTTCCAGGCACCACAAACTCATGCATTAATTGTGAAAGGAGTACTGATTGATCAATAGAATAGATATCTCAACTCTCTAATGATTACATTGCTAATATAGATAATGATTGGCGACAGGGTTTGTGTTAGTAGTAGAACTAAGGACCAAAGGATTAAAAACTTTCAGTAACATTCTCTTAGCACCTAGTAGCTATCTCAGGGGTGTCAAACTGCCGGCCCATAGGCCAGTTGCATCATGCAGAGGCCACTCCCACCCCAGCTCCCGCAATGTGAAAAAAGTCGTAACATGTTCCGACACATCACGTGATGTGGTGAGTTTGACACCCGTGTACTGCATAGCATGTTTTTCTAACAGCTGTTCACTATATAAACTAAATCATACAATTGATGAGCAAGTCAATAACATCTGTTTTAGTCCCCAAAAGGTATGTGCAAAGCTAAAAGCTTGCATCCAAACTTTGATTGATGTTTATTCACACATATTCAATTTTATATGGTATTATATGAAGAAGTCTTTAGTTAGCCATCTTTTCAATGCAACATATAATTTATTTCTTGAATCAAGATGTTGCTGACTTTACTCTCTCATAGGACCAATTAGCATTCAAGTAGCCACAGTGTGTCCTTAACCATCTGTTTTTGCATTGCACTTCCTTTTGACTCTACATAGTGGAATGTGGATTAGTGGCAGTGGCAATAGAAATGAGGGACTTAACAATTGGGAAAGCATAGGCAATTATTTGTAAAACATTATTTGCAAGGTCAATGAGCATTTTTCTTGTGTTCCAAGTATCTTTAAAATTGTTTTGAAGTTGTGTCAGTTAACATATAAAATGATTGCCATAGTGACAGAATGTAAACACCAGGTTTTATGCTATTGTAAAGACTAGGTCTTTGGTATGGCAACTAGGCAAAAAAAAATCCTTTAGGCAGAGTAGTACTCAGTGGGTGAATGTTTTTAAGAATATAGAATGTGCCCTAAATGGCACATTCACTCTTTGCCATGCATTTAACAAAGAAGGGAGAATTTAGAAGGCAAAAATAGATTCCAACCCAGTTCACAAAACTCCAAGATTACAAACACACTTAAATAAAATCAAAGAAGTAGGATTTTTAATGATTATATTTTCCATCGGTCTGCAAGGGAGAACCTAATACTTATGATTGGGGAGGTTCAGGCACATGCAGTGAAGCCATTGGATGAGTCTCTATTCCCCATATAGTTGGTCAGGATTTATACATTGAGCATACTAAGTGATCATTGCCCAAACCATGTTTTGTGCTTATAAACACTATTTAGGAAACATGAAAACCCATCTAGCTTATACATATTTTGTGATGGACATATATTGTATGGGTCAAAGATGTTACCAGTTTGCTTTCAATTGTCCCCAGATAATGAATTTCACCTTTCCCCTAGATGGGATTTAGATTGACTTCCAAGTGACATTTTAATCCTAAATAACACAACTAAGGTGATTAGCATATGTTGGTGTAACAATCTATTTGTATAATTCTAGCACACTATATTAGACTTCACTACATTAAGAAATATTCCAATTATAATGACTATTTCTTATCAACTAACAAGGGAAGAAGATTGGTTTTAAAACTGTTGCTATTTTGCTTTGTTTGGGTGTTATATTACTGTTCAGTTTCTTTTTACTGTATCTTTTAATGTACTGTACATCTTAAATGAATTGTCCATGTATCTTACCAATTATAAAATCCATATACACTCTTAAGTCCATCTGTGTAACAATAGTGATAAATATTGCCACAGATGAAAGTGCAAGCAGAAAAAAAAGCTAATTCTGGAAATAAATAAAGTAATGTAAATGCCAAACATAAAAACTAGAATTAGCTGCAAATCAACTGTTCAGGGAGATTTAAAATGTAGCATTACATGTGATCTTTGACTTACAACCACAATGAGATTGCTGTTGTAAGTTGATACAATCATAAAGTAGAAAGTCATGTGACAGCAATAACTTATGATGGCAATTTCTGCACTCCCCATTGTAGTCAAGAATCAAGAATTGGAAGTCATTAAGCAAGTACCACACCAATCCAAGCCATTCCAGGCTTGGTTCCTCCCAGCCCGAACCTCTAAGATAAGGCACAGCTTCTATCTCCCCCCCCCAAATCATGTTTCTCCCTTCATCTATACCTTTTTGATCACCCTATATCTTGCTTTTCAGGACAGCAAGCAGCCCCAGATGACTTGCCATGCTTGCCATGCTTCAGGAGGATGACTTGCCATGCTTGCCACATGACTTGCCATGCTTCAGGACTTGCCACATGACTTGCCATGCTTCAGGAGGATCTAGGACTAGGTCAACTCAACTTTCCAAGGCCAACTTACTGTACCTCAAGACAACATGCTATGGGACAAGAGTTACACTAATATCAAAGGAGCAGTGGAATAGAATCATTAAAGAAGAATGCCAAAGGAGGGACAACATGAAATGCGAATGACAACAATTAAAATATTTTTTAAATTATTAAATTATTATTATCCTGCAGTAAGTTGTCCTGCGGCAAGTTGTCCCATGGAGAGTTGGCTGCAGTGAGTTGGCCATGGCAAATTTTTCCATTCTGGCCTCTGGAAGCTTCAGCTGCCCCAGCCCAGCCCAGCAAGTGCCAGCAAGCATTTGTTCACCCAGCTGCATTCTCTCAGTTCCCCACACCAAACTTTCACCTTTTGCTGTCTCCTTTTTGGAACCAGTTTCTCCAATGAATGTTTCCTTTCTACTTTTTTTCCTTCTTTCTGAAGACAGTGCTGTCAAGAAAACTGCACTGTCTTCAGAACACCTTGTTCTAAAGACAGTGTCACTTTATGAAGATAATGCAGCCTTTAGAAAACCATGCAATCTTTGCAAAGGCACTCCGAAAACAGCACAGATTTACAAAGACAACAATGAACAAATGCTTGCTTGCACCTGCTTGACTGGCTGGGAAACCCACGTGGGGCTGGGGAGAAAAGGCAGCCAGGTGAATGAATGCTTGCTGGGACAGGCTGAGATGGCTGAGGCTTGTCAGAATTTGGCAAGAAGCTCCAAAGCTGTGTGGATCTAGGTCAGGGGTCTTCAAACTTGGCCCTTTTATGACTTGTGGACTTCAACTCCCAGAATTCCTCAGCCAGCATGGCTGGCTGCGGAATTCTGGGAGTTGAAGTCCACAAGTCTTAAAGTTGCCAAGTTTAAAGACCCCTGATTTAGATCATGCTTGCTGTCCTGCAAGGCAGGATGGTATATAAGTTCATTTTTTCAGTACAATCACAACTTTGAACATTCACTGAATGAATGTTCATACGTTGAAGAATATCTGTAGTGACATCACTCTCAGATAATCGCCCAGCCGCCCTGTTTAGGGTGACTCGCTCTCTCCTTAATCGGGAGGTGAGGGAGGAACCCTTACAGGGTCGGGCTGAGGAGTTTAGTCATCATCTGGTGGACAAAATCGCTCAGATCCGGACCGGTTTGGACTCTGACTGGGCAGAGTCTGGCATGGAGGAATCAAGCGGTCTTGAGCATGTTATCTGGACTGAGTTCGACCCTGTTTCTCCCGATGACGTGGACAGGATTATGAGGAGACTGAGTTTCACCACTTGTTTACTGGACCCGTGCCCCTCCTGGCTGGTCTATGCGGCTCGGGAGGAGACACAAGGCTGGTTCCAGGCAGTAATAACTACTTCCTTGAAGGAGGGTATCTTCCCCACTGCCTTGAAGGAGGCGGTGGTGAGGCCCCTCCTCAAGAAGCCTGCCCTGGACCCAGCTGTTTTAAATAACTATCGTCCGGTCTCCAACCTTCATTTTTTGGCGAAGGTTGTTGAGAGTGTGGTGGCGCATCAGCTTCCTCTGTTCCTGGAGGAAACTGATTATCTGGACCCGTACCAATCGGGTTTCAGGCCTGGGTACAGCACAGAGACGGCATTGGTCGCACTGGTGAATAATCACTGGCGGGCTCGGGACAGGGGATGTTCCTCTGTCCTAGTCCTTTTAGATCTCTCAGTGGCTTTCGATACCATCGACCATGGTATCCTACTGCGGCGTCTCAATGGGTTGGGAGTGGGAGGCACCGTTTTACGGTGGTTCTCCTCCTACCTCCTGGGCTGCTCGCAGTCGGTGTTGACGGGAGGGCAGAGGTCCGCCCCGAGGTCTCTCATTTGTGGAGTCCCTCAGGGGTTGGTCCTCTCTCCCCTCCTGTTCAACATCTACATGAAACCGCTGGGCGAGCTCATTCATGGTTTCGGGGTGGGGTATCATCAGTACGCTGATGATACCCAACTTTTTCTTTCCACCCCGAACCAACCCAGTGATGCACTCAATGTGATGTCCCGTTGCCTGGAAGCGGTCCGGGTTTGGATGGGGAGAAACAGGCTTCGACTCAATCCTGCCAAGACTGAGTGGCTGTGCATATCGGCATCTCGGATAAACCAGGTTGTTCCACCACTAATGATGGGGGGTGAGGTGTTACCCCCCGTCGATAGGGCTCGCAACTTGGTCGTCCTCTTGGATTCACGGCTCAATTTTGAAGATCATATAGGAGCCGTGACCAGGGGGGCTTTTGCCCAGCTTCGTCTGGTGTGCCAGTTGCGGCCCTATCTGGACCAAGATGCCCTACGCACAGTCACCCATGCGCTTGTGACCTCCCGGCTAGACTACTGCAACGCTCTCTACATGGGGCTGCCCTTGAGGACCACTCGGAGGCTTCAGCTGGTGCAGAATGCAGCTGCACGAGTTGTTATGGGAGTTTCCCGATACTCCCGTGTAATACCTCTTCTCCGTGAGCTGCATTGGCTTCCGGTTGCCCTCCGGGTGAGATTCAAGGTGCTGGTAATGACCTATAAAGCTCTAAATGGCTTGGGTCTGGATTATCTAAGGGAACACCTGCTGCCGGCATCAACTTCCCATCTGTTCTGAACCAGCCCTCTTCTGGCCTTGTAATAAGGCAAACCCCTATTCAGAAAGAAGAGACTGGAGAGCGTCCAAGGCTAAAAGGCATCTGCCAAGATTTATTACGCAGTTAACAAAAACACTAGAGCTTGTCTTCTCAAGCGGAAAAGTTGCTTTCAGCAACCAGCCCCTCCCCAAACACTCCTTTTATAGAGAGCTCAGGGCGTGGTCTCCCTGTGCCTCCTCCCAAGGAGTCCCGCAGCCTTTCTTTGTTTGTTCCTGCTCGACTGCCTCCTGCGTCGGGCGTCCTTGAACAGGGCCAGCTGTGGGTCATCTTCCTCCGCACTCTCGGGCTCACGCAGCTGAGAAGAGGTCCCCGGCTGAGGGCTCTGCAAAGCCTCCAAACCATCATCAGCCGGTTCGTTTCCCTCCTCCCCCTCATCTGAGTCATCCGATACATCGGAGCCGGCTGTCGGACCCACAGGCTGGCCCTGAGTCACAACACTATCCCGCACCGCAGGGCCCTTCCCCCGGGTCTGCCGATCCGGATGCGGTCGGGATGGGAACTGTTCGTGAAAAGCAGTCACCAACGCAGGGGCATGAACGGCGGTCGCGTTTTCCCATGTGAAGTCCTCCGGCCCGTACCCTTTCCACTCGATCAGGTACTGGAAGCGACCTTTCAGCCAGCGGGAATCCCTGATGCTGGCGACCTCGTACTCGGGGGTGCTGTCGCCATCACCAGGTCCTGATGGGGGAGGTTCCGCTTGGCGAAGTGGACAAGCCGGTTGTTTGGGGACCAACAAGGACCGATGGAAGACGGGGTGCACGTGCAGGGAACGTGGCAGAGTTAAACGATAGGCGACCGGATTGATGACGGCCTCGACTGGGAACGGTCCAAGGTAACGGTGGTCCAGCTTCCTCGCCGGCCGAGTGGATGGTAGGTTCCTGGTGGACAGCCAGACCCGATCCCCCACCGATAATGGAGGCGTATCCCTTCTCGACCGATCGGCGAACCTCTTGTAGTCGGCCTTGGCCTTCTCCAGCTGCCGTCGCACCAACCGATGGATCGCCTGTAATTCCGCCATGAATTCGTTCGCTGCCGGCTCCGGTGAGTCCACGGGAGAAAGGGGGAAAAACCTGGGGTGATAACCCACGTTGGCCAAGAACGGTGTCATCTGCGTGGAGGTGTGCTGCGAGTTGTTAAAGGCAAACTCGGCTATGGCCAAATAGTCCACCCAATTGTCCTGCTGCAGGTTAACATAGCAGCGCAGATACTGCTCTAAGATGCCGATGACCTTCTCGGTACCCCCGTCGGTCTGAGGATGATGCGCGGACGAGAGGCAAACCTTAATGTCCAACGCCCGCATCAACTCCTGCCAGAAGCGGGCTGTAAACTGGGCCCCCCTATCGGAGACGACCCTATCGGAAAGGCCGTGCAGCCGGAACACCTGTTGGATGAACATGCGACTAGTGGCGCGAGCTGACGGTAAGCCGCGACAGGGGATGAAGTGCGCCATCTTGGTCAACATGTCCACCACCACAAACACTGTCGTGAAGCCGGAGGATGGGGGTAGATCCGTCAGAAAGTCCATGGACACAGCCCCCCAGGGTCTCTTGGGCGTTGGCAAAGGCTGCAGTAAACCAGGCGGGGCCCCTGTCGCTGACTTGGCCTGCCTGCATGGGACACAGGAGGTGACATAAGACTGGACATCGTGTCGGACTCGGGGCCACCAGAAGGTACGGGAGACCAGGTTCAGAGTCTTGAACAGGCCAAAATGCCCCGCAGCCGGGTTATCATGACATTGGCTGAGGACGAGTCCCCTGAGTGGCCCTCCTGGAACATAGAGCCGGTCACGATAATACAGGAGTCCATCCGTGACCGACCAAGGCGAATCTGGCCCCACCTCTTCCTTCCGCTGAGCCACCCACGCCTCCTGCTGCTGCGCCTCCCGGATCCGAGCCCGTATATCAACCGGCTCCCGCACCGCAGCAAAAGACTCGACGGGGATCACTGTCCTGGGCGGAAGCTTGTCTTCCACTCGGGTGTACTCGGGCTTCCTGGACAGAGCATCCGCTCTCTGGTTGTGCCCGCTTGGTATGTACCGCACCCGGAAGTCAAACCTCGCAAAGAAGAGGGACCACCGGATCTGGCGTTGGTTCAAATTCCGAGCGGTCTGCAGGCTTTCCAGATTCTTGTGGTCCGTCCGGACCTCGATTTGATGCCGCGCCCCCTCCAGATGATGCCTCCAAGCCTCGAACGCCGCCTTGATGGCCAGCAGCTCCTTCTCCCAGATGGTATAGTTGCGCTCCGAGGGGTTCAATTTCCGAGAGTGATACGCGCAAGGGAAAAGGGTACCGCTGGGCATCGTTGCCTGGAGTAACACGGCCCCAATGGCAATGTCGGAGGCGTCCGCCTCCACGACAAACGGCCGTTGCGGGTCAGGATGCTTCAAGATGGGCTCCTTCATGAAGGCGTCCTTCAAAGCTTGGAACGCCTGTTGTTCGGGGGCGTTCCACTGGAACCGAGTCTTCTTCTGCAGGAGCCGGGTAAGGGGGGCTGTCAAGGCAGCAAAGCCAGGAATGAATGTTCGATAGTAGTTGGCAAATCCAAGAAGTCGCTGAACATCCTTCACGCGACGTGGGGGTTGCCAACTCTGCAACGACTCAACTTTACTCGGTTCCATGGCGATGCCCTCAGGAGAAATGCGGTGACCCAAAAAATCGATGGTCACCTGGTAAAACTGGCACTTCTCCAACTTGGCAAACAGCCGATGTTTCCGGAGGCGCTGCAGGACCTGACGGAGATGCTGATGATGCGCTTCACGCGACGGGGAGTAAATCAGGATGTCGTCCAGGTAAATCACGACAAACTGGTCCAACAGATCTCGAAAGATGTCGTTCATAAAATGCTGAAACACAGCGGGGGCGTTGGTCAGGCCAAACGGCATCACCGTGTACTCGAAATGTCCATAGCGAGTACCAAACGCCGTCTTCCACTCATCACCCGGCCGAACCCTGACGAGGTTGTAAGCTCCACGCAGGTCCAGTTTCGTGAAGATCTTAGCCTCCCGGAGTCGGTCCAAGAGCTCGGGGATGAGGGGCAGCGGGTAGCGGTTACGCACCGTGATGGCGTTGAGTTTCCGGTAGTCACAGCAGAGCCGTAACTCGCCCGACTTCTTTTTGACGAAGAGCACGGGCGCAGACACTGGCGAGGACGAGGGCCGGATGAAACCACGAGCCAAATTCTTTGTCAAGAAGTCCCGCAATGCAGCCAACTCGGGCTCCGACATGGAATACAAACGCCCCACTGGGAGAGGCGCATCAGGAACTAGATCAATGGAACAGTCATAGGGCCTGTGCGGGGGTAATTGGTCCGCCTCTGACTCGCTGAACACATCAGCAAAGTCGGACAGTTCGGGAGGCAAAGAAACTCCTGAGGAGCCCTCCACCTGGCCGGCACAGATATGGCGGGTGTGGTCCATGCACTGCAAACTTGGGAAGGTGACCAAGTTCTGAGACCAATAGATCTGTGGATCATGCGCCCGGAGCCACGCCAGTCCCAGGACCACGGGGAAGTGCAGATCCGAAGTGATGTAGAACTGAATGGCCTCCACATGGGAACTGATAGCCATACTCACTGGTTGCGTGGCGGCCGTAATAGGCCCGGACAGGAGCACTCGACCATCAATAGTCTCCACTAGCATGGGCGGATCCACCGGACACTGAGGAACAGCCCATTTGGCCACGAAGGCCGAGTCCATAAAGTTAGTGGTAGCCCCAGAGTCAATTAAGGCATGGACCGGAATCCCCTCTGGCTTGCCAGGAAGGATCAGTCGTGCCTCCAAAATCAAATGCCGTGGAGGTTCACAGGCACCATCGGAATGGCGTCGCTCGGCGTGGTCGTGGTGGGTCGTCCGATCTATCACACCGTCTAGATCGGGCTCGGGCCGTTTCCCGACAGCAAAGCAGGGGACTTTCTCGGGGCCGGCTTGGTCACTGATGCCCGCTGACGCTTCTTTGGACAAGAAGCAGCCAAATGTCCAGGGTCCCCACAGTAAAAACACAACCCCTCCGATCGTCGTCTGTCCATTTCCGTCACCGATAGACGGGACCTGGCGGCACCCAGCTCCATTGGCTCCTCCCTCTGGACTGGGGGCTCACGCACAACAGGGGCGGCAGGGGTCTGTGGGGTGGCACGGCGACTCTTTCGCTGCTGCAGCCGGGCATCGATCCGCAGACAAAGATGGATCAGCCCATTCAGATCTGAGGGAATGTCCACGCGGGCCAGCTCATCCAACATCTCCTCTGACAAGCCATCCTGAAAGGCATCCACGAGCGCAGCCTCATTCCAGGCGGAATCCTGGCTAAGCAGCCGGAAATCGCTGATATAGGCCTGTAGAGGGCGCTGACCCTGCCTCAAAGCTTTCAGGCGTCGGGTGGCAGTCTGCGCCTTAATCGGGTCCTCGTACATGAGGCGCATATGGTCACAAACCCCCCCAAAGTTATCCAACAAAGGGCTAGGCTGTGCCAACAGAGGCGTGCCCCAACGAGCTGCATCTCCCGACAGAAGGCTCAACACGAATCCCACCTTATCTCGGTCAGTGGGGAAATCAGCTGCTCTCACGCTGATAAAAAGCTGGCATTGTCCCAGGAAGGCAGGAAACAGTTCTGGATTACTAGCAAATTTATCCGGCATAGCTATCTGACATTTCCTCCTGGGTGGGGGTGCAGCATGTACCTGAGCTTGCAGTTGAGCCACCTGAGCTGCCAGCAAAGTGAGTTGCTGGGTGAGCTGGGCATTCTCGGCAAGAAGCTGCTCCATCGTAGTAATAAGGGGTGGGTGGCTGAAAGCAAACTGTTCTGAACCAGCCCTCTTCTGGCCTTGTAATAAGGCAAACCCCTATTCAGAAAGAAGAGACTGGAGAGCGTCCAAGGCTAAAAGGCATCTGCCAAGATTTATTACGCAGTTAACAAAAACACTAGAGCTTGTCTTCTCAAGCGGAAAAGTTGCTTTCAGCAACCAGCCCCTCCCCAAACACTCCTTTTATAGAGAGCTCAGGGCGTGGTCTCCCTGTGCCTCCTCCCGAGGAGTCCCGCAGCCTTTCTTTGTTTGTTCCTGCTCGACTGCCTCCTGCGTCGGGCGTCCTTGAACAGGGCCAGCTGTGGGTCATCTTCCTCCGCACTCTCGGGCTCACGCAGCTGAGAAGAGGTCCCCGGCTGAGGGCTCTGCAAAGCCTCCAAACCATCATCAGCCGGTTCGTTTCCCTCCTCCCCCTCATCTGAGTCATCCGATACATCGGAGCCGGCTGTCGGACCCACAGGCTGGCCCTGAGTCACAACACCATCGTCCTGTGCACTTCCACAGGGAGGGCTTTCTTAGGGTACCGCCGGTTAAGGAATGCCGACGGGTTATTCCCAGGGGAAGGGCGTTCTCTGTGGACGCGCTGGCCCTTTGGAACCAGCTTCCCACGGAGCCTAGGACCGCCCCCGACCTTCGCTCGTTTCGTAGGGATTTGAAAACTTGGTTTTTTGAGCTGTCTGGCCCAGACTGAGGGGTTTTAATTATTTAATTAATGGGGTTTTAGTTAAGTTCAGGGATTCATTTAATCTTAGTTTTAATCGATTTTAATTGTATGTGATGTATTTTAACTTTTAATTTTCCCTGTAAACCGCCCTGAGTCCTACGGGAATAGGGCGGTATATAAATTTAAATAAATAAATAAATAAATAAATTCCCACTATCTCCTTGTGGAAGAAGATGCTCCTGGTCAGAAAAGAACACTAGGAGTGTTTTAACCTTATCAGTGTCAACTAAGACATGATGGTCATCCATCTGTTCAGTTAAAGAGAACGGGCACCTATACTGGGCACAGTGCTATAAGCAAATGTCAGAGATGGATGATCACTTAAATGACAATGGCAAAGGTGCATTTCATACTGTGTCAGTGAAGAAAATGGTAAACCACTCCTGTACTTAGCAGAAAATCCACACGGTTAAACAAGATGAGTGGTTGACAATATAGTGCCAAATGATGTTGAATAGCATTCAATATGCTAGTGAAGAAAAACTGAGAATCTTTTTGAGTACTGATGGTGTTTATAACATGGCTAGATTATAGTTTTTGGACTGTCTAGTTGCTGATGTTGCCGTGCACAAAAAAAGAAAGAAAAAAAATCTGTAAAGAGAGAATTAAAATGGAAACATGAAATATAAGAAACATGAACAAGGGAAAACTCTGGGCAACAAAGAATGAAATAATTGACTACACATTGACATCACTGGCATCAGCTTATTGAAATGGACTGGAATTGATCAAAAGATCATACTATTTTGTAGTCAGGACACACACAAAAAAAAAACCAAAGGAAGAATGGTTTGCTTTGATAGTCAAGAATAGTACTCGAATACAATGGAATCAGTGATTAAATAATATAAGTTAGACTTTACAACCCTTTATCATTATGAGTATCCATATTTATGCTCTAACCAACTGATACAGAAGAAGAGGGGAAAGTGGGTTTTATGGCCAAGTTGAATCTCAAATCAACACAATGTAAAAGCAACATATGTAGCTGGACACTAAAATTGAAAAATTGTAAACATTGAGGAAAAAATATTTGTACATACAAGTAATTCTTTACTTATGGCCACAGTTGGGATCAGAATTCCTGTTGCTAGGCAAGGAGGTTGTTAAATGAGTTGCACCCAATTTTATGACCTTCTTGCTAAGGTCATTAAACAAAACACTGCAGTTAAGTAGATCATGCAATCATTAAGCAAATCCAGCATCCCACATTGACTTTGCTTGTCGAGAGCAACTGGAAATATCACAAATGGCAATCACATGATCCTGGGATAATGTAACTGTTTTAGATTCATGCTGGTTACCAAGTATCCAAAATTTAATCATGTGACTGTGGGGATGCTGTAACAGTTGTAAATCACGTTTTTCTGTGCCACTGTAACTTCAACAGTCGCTAAACTAATGGTTGTAAATCAAGGACCACCTGTATAGTTTAGGAAATCAAAATGCGGCAGAAGAATACCTTATCAATTTCTACCACTCCAAAGATTTTTCCAAAATTTTCTACCAAAAAATAAATAAGATCATTACAAACTGGGAAGCTACAGGAATTGATGAAATATCTGCAGCAGGGATGTCAAACTGCCAGCCCATGGGCCAGATGCATCACGAGGAAACTGCGCCCACCCCATTCCCGGCAATGGGGAAAAAGTTCCGATACGTCATGCAATGTCACATGACGTCAAGAGTTTGACATGTCTGATCTACAGTAATATGGCAGACAAGAGAGGTAGAATCCTTAAAAAGTCTAATCATACTATGTTAACAAATCTGGAGAATTAACACAGTGGGCAATCTACATTTCAGCACCAAAAAAGAACTTAACAGTGTTCAAACTATTGTACCTTAATTTCACATCAAACCTATGTGAAATCAAACTTATCAAACTTATGATTAGTATCATCTATATATTAGAGCCCTGCATGGAAAAGAAGATGCCCAAATGTTCAAACTGGCTTTAGAAAACTGCAAGATACAAGAGACATAATTACTGATACGTGCTCATTAACTACAAAAGCCAAAGAATGCCAAAAAATAAGTCAAAATATATTCCATTAATTATAAAAAGGTCTTCAATTGCGTCAACTATGGGAATCCCATGCAAATGAATTGCAAATTCTTATAATGAAAATAAAGGAGCACAGTGAAAAAATGGAACTTTATTTACCATAAATATAGGGAAAACCAAACTACTGACCCAGTAGTTCAGTAGAGGTCCAGAACTGACAATAAAGTTGATGAAGTGATGAAGAGTTTCTGCTTTTTACAATCAACCATCAACAACAGAGGAATCAATAATCAGGAACTACATCCCAGGACAGCACTCAGCAGAGTAGCAATGAACCTCTTGGAAAATATATTCATACGCTGTAATATGCCTATACTTGAGAGTTCAAAAATGTGCAGGCATTAGTTTTTCTGTAATATTTTATGGAAGCTTAAGTTGGACTTTAAAGAAACAGGATAGAAAGAGTATTACTGCTCTTTGATGTTGAAGAGAACTTCAGAGAAAAGATCATTGTAAACACTGCAACAATCTTGGCTGAAGCCATTTTTGCTTCGTTTTTGGTTGCCACAGTACTGGGAGGGGAGATGAGTGGTTTTAAGTTTAGACTAAACAATAATTTGTCCCGTGGGAACCAAGGTCATTGCTGCCTGACTTTTGGTGGTCTGAGCCTTCTGTTAGAAAGTCTGCCAAAGTAGATAATTACATAGTGCTGGGGTGGGAAGTTCAACTTTGTAACATTGTAACGCTTGGGAGAGAACTCCATTTATTTTTTTATTTTTATTTTTATTTTAATCCCATTTATATCCCGCCCTTCTCTGAAGACTCAGGGCGGCTTACAATTTAAGCACAAACCAATGTGCTTAGCAATAGCCTTCATTCTATGTATATGCCTGCTTATTAGGGCTTTCGGCCCCCGCCAAGCGGCATTATTACAAAGTCAGCTTATTGCCCCCAACAATCTGGGTCCTCATTTTACCTACCTCAGAAGGATGGAAGGCTGAGTCAACCTTGAGCCTGGTGGGATGCGAACCTGCACTAATTGCAGGCAGCTGGTGTTACTTAAGGAGGCATTAGCCCACTGCTCCACCAAGGCTCTTGGTTTCACTTTTGAATGTGCCGATACTTTGTAGCCAATAAATATGTTCTTTAAGGAAATCTCTTGCCTTGGAGTTCTGCTTTTACTGGTCTCATCTATTGGAACCATGACAATGGTGGTGGTGGTGATGAGGATGCTAAGGAGGAGGCATCAAATCAGTGTTCATCATTATGTCCATGTATGTAGATTTTCCCCAACCTGGTGTTTCACGTCTTCCAGTAGCACACCCATTAGCACTGTAATTGAGTCCATTTTGTGGCTCATCATTAGTTGGTTTTCTTGGTTATCCATGTCACTATAGGTTTTATGATATTACAAAGGATAGGTAGGTTAGACTAGATTTTTTTCCCTAATTTATTCTGATTGGTTGCTTCATGTCATTCAACAATTTTATTATATAGGTACATTGGGGCAGATTCCATCCTCTACCTTATAATTTATGTTTATTAAAAATACTAGGAGTTACAATTATACTGATTTAGTTCTTTTAGGTTTTGAGTACTTTGAAGAATTTTTTACTTACCTCTTATGTAGCTTCAAACTTTTAATGGATCACACAAATAATGCAGATAAGTCTTTTAATGGCTATTAGCATGATAGCTAAATTAAACCTTCATGTTCAGACTCAGTATCCTTGAGAAAGCCAGATGCAGGGATCACCATGGTTCATCTGGTCAGCCATAGCAATAAATTTATTATGGTCTCATAAAGGCATTTCTTTTATTCTTATGATATTATAGTACTAATATTTAATCTTCAAGCTTTATCCAAATTTAAAATAAAAACTTTTTTCCATATTAAGTTAATTCAAAGGTAAACTTAGCCAAGTATATTGTGCATGATGTAATCTAATTGATGTGACCACATGGTGTAATTCTCATAGTAAGTGAAATATAATGGGAGCAGATGCTAAAGTGAAATTTTGGTGATGGAAATGTAGAAATGCAAACAGTTGTGTGTATGACTTTAGAAAACATTGTTCTGTTATCATTGCAATTAAGACAGTTCCATTTCAAAGACTTAGGTTGTTGACAAGTGCCTCCATATCAACATTTTATAACATAACTGATGACAAAAGCTGCCTGAAATTAATTTAGCTTTCACTTTGGGACTGCTTCAGATGTCCCTACAGGAATTCACTTTAGTTCAGCTGAAGCTAAGCCCGAGGTTCAATTCTTTATGGGTATGTTTTAATTAGCAGACTATTAATTGCCCTCTGTATATTTATTAGAGATAATGTCCATTTGAATCATGAGATTGTTTTAAAATAAATATTATTATTTGCCATACATAATTTTAGCAGATACTCACATTCTTAACAATGTTAGAATTTGGGACATTACAAGACAGGCTTTGGCAGAAAGCCATTCTTTTCATTCCATCTGGACATGATAAGAACTGCTAGAATTGATGTCTGAATTTGCTTTTTTCTCTTCCGTCAATATCCTTTTCCTTTCTGTGATATACAAGCCTGTGAATGGAAATTGTCAGATTTACATTTGTCACAGTTCACATGCTTGGTTTTATTAAGCTAGGGAAGGGCTAAATGCCATCAATAAACAAAAATAAAAAAGTTAACATAGAAGAGTCAGATTCTGTAAGTTTATTATAATGCTTACTAATGTAAAGATTTAAGACACTGTGAGAAGAGATGATACTCAATGTGACTAGAAAATAAAAACAAAAAAACCCTGCTACTTGCTGATTCAATAAAAAGGTGAGAGATTACAATATAACTATCAGAGAAAATTCTTCCTTGCCATAATACTTCTAATGTTAAACCTGCTTTAGCTTTTCATTTTAGTTAAATCAAACTCTGGTTAGACTGCCATAGCTATAACATATAACTGCTGTAAGTTCTTAATTGTGGTAGAGGAAATAATGCACAATCTATTCCTTTTTTTAAAAAAGGATGGGGAACGGAATTGTGAAGGTAGACTCGGATATTTTAACAAACCAAATCAAACAAAGAACTGACAATGTAACACAAAAATATATCTCTGTTTCTAAACTGAATTCACCAAACATTAAACAGGCAGAATGTGGCATATAAAACAACTTTTAAACCAATCATACCTGTTGTTACATATTCCAAAGAGTTTTCCTTAAAAGGATTTTCTTGCTTTTAAAAATATCTGATTTCTGGGGAAAGCAGCAAATTAAGACAAAAGTTAGAATATGTAATTAAATTCTGTAAACCTGGTATTTCAGAATGATATTTTCTTTTTTCTGACTGTCCCTTTAAAATACGGCACAGCCAAGCATGAGGCATTCAGCACCAAATGAATGCATCACTCTCTGACCAGCCCTGAAACAGACAAGTCCATACAGTTTTCCTCAAGTGAGTAAATGTTAAGAGAGAATAATCCAAGTTTCATGATGCAGCAGGACAAAGCTGGTAGTGAAAATTATGTTGCAGTAGAGTCTTGAAAATATGACTGTAAAAGTTAATCAATAAAATGTCTATTCCTGTCTATTCACTAGAGGCCCCAGCTGCATAGCTTCACACAATCGATACTACAAATTATTACGATTTCCAGGTTCCCACTGGACATTCTGAACAAATCTTTCAAGTGTAACAGGCTTACATCGTGGGGTTGTTGTAGCCTGGCTTCCTTCCTCTCCTCTCACTGCACTTCTAATTTTCAGTATAGTTCATCAGAAAAAAAAGTAGCAAATTAAATACCTTAAAGCCTCTGAACTTTGTGCAGCTGCTAAATTCTGGATTATTCTTGCTTTCTTTGGTGTTTCTTTGAATTTTTTTTCCATAGATAGGTAAAATGCTACTTGTACTCATATTAGGTAGTCATGGAGAAGATAACTTCACATTTTTTTTTGTACATGTGCAAACATGTCCCAGTTTTGAAATCCTGAACAACTGAAAAAAGGCCATCTGATTATCTACCTAATTTTTTCAATCCCTTAGTTCCTTAAGGTTTAACTTCCCCACATCTGCACATTTTTTTTCAATGTTTTAGCAATGTTCACCATGCTGACAGACTGCTCTTTATGTTCTCCTGCCTTAGGATAATGATTACTTCAATATTGCTACTACACCCCCCAAACCTTCTGTATTAGGTCTTTCTGGGGTGCTATCCAGACACATACAAAGAACAACATCTTTATTTTCTCCCTTACCTCCCAGCTTCTCTATGGTGACAGCCTGTCTTTGAATTTTGCACCTCAAGAGTGAGAAACTGTCTCCACTCTCAATCCTTTACTATGGAATTTTCTCCCATTTAAGGATCCATTCTTGCTAGAAATATTATCATTGTCCATTTGGTAGATGAATCAATTTAAAATGTCACTCAATGGAGACCGCATTAATGTGGTCAGCTGCTCCTCTTAAAAGGGATAGAGGAAGCAGCCTGTTTGCAGTCTCTGTTATTTCCTCCTCTGTTTATTCGTAAACCTGCTCCATCCTGTTTCATCACTCCTCTGTGTTGTTGGTGTTTTTTTTAAATATACTCTTACAATATTTATATTTAAACTTGATATGCAATTTTATCTTGAAGTACAGGGAAATATTTTATTCTAAATATGCACATTTTGCTGTTTGTTTTACCTCAGTAGCATATCAGAATATTTGAAAAAATGTAAAAATCCAAGGAGAACAATATCCTAATCTTTACATTAGTTTCAGAAGTGTAAACCAGGTTGGTTTGCTTCAAAGTTCAGATAAAACAAAATCCTTGTGCATTTCTATTCGGTAGCAATCAATCAAGTAATGAAGACAATGTTATCACAGCCATAACAAATGCACATAAGCATGGTAGGAGATATGATAGTATGCTTTTTTGCTTTGTGGCCAAGTGAAATAGAGAAAAGATTTTCCATCTGGGTAGAAGTACAGTACCTGTCAATTCAAATGAAATTTAACATGAATCAGCATCTAACCAAAATGTGTGGAAAGTTTAGAATTCTTTTCAGCTTTTAGGAAGATAGTTTTAATGGCTAACTTATCAGCTAATTTACCAGGCACCTTGGAAACTTTCTGTATTATCTAATTTTACCATCTCTAACAAGTGGTGTCCTTGGTAATCTGCCATATTAATATTGCTAATAAAAGCTAGCCACTTATCAAGTCTTGAAAGAGTTAAAATGTTACATTAATACAGTGGTATCTTAGTAATTAACTATTTTCAAACTCAATGAATTTGGCACTCAACGCATTTCGACACAAAAATTTTGTCCCAGTACTCATTGTTTGTTTGGTACTTGATACACAAGCTAGAACTTGTCATGTCAGCTGCCTTGTGACTCACTACATTATTTCTTACGGGGGAAAAACTGTTTTGGTACTCATTATTTTAGGTACTCATTGTGCCTCCTGGAACCAATTAATAAGGTCCGAGGTACCACTGTAATTACATCTGAAGAAAATTTATATTTAAAAAAATGTAACATGCTAGCAAATGTTTAATAAGAATCTTTTATATATTTTATTTCAATATAGTTTTGACTATCATGGTTCAATATTAAAAGCACCTTCTTTACTACTTTGACTATATTTCTATCTCAAATAAAACAATTATCCATAGTTCTTAAAAATCTAAAAATCATTTTTACTGTTTGCTCATTATACTAACCTGGATTGTGCAGCTTTAGTTGTCATGTTTAAGAAGTCTTGCTCTCTTCTTAACTTCTGTTCCACAAATTAAGCACATTCTTCATAAAGGGACTGAAAATGTTGCATAAATTTTATTCTCTATAATGAAGATGACAGATCAGTTTCACTACTGTCAAAAACAGCATTATTTTCCAAATTATGGCATTATGAATGATATAACACTTTATGTTATCTCGTCTAATTCAAGAACTACTGTGACAAAGACTTTCTATCAGGGATATTTTTAGAATACAAAAATAACTTGACCACCTTCATGTGCTTGGGAATTCATTCTTATTTGATCTTCCTTATGTCTCCATCTGTCCTTTCAGCAATTCATTTACATATTGGCTGGTCAAACTGCAGCCCTAGGACGTCTTATAACACTTAACATATTTTATTGTCTTCCATGCACCCATTAGATCAACTCGCAACATCACGTGACGTGTCGTGATGTATTGCAACTTTTTTGCCATTGCCGGCAACAGGGTGGGGGTGGTTTCGCTATGATGCATCTGGCAGTTTGACACCCCTGCATTAGACCACACTACCAAAATTTGGCATCACAATTATCCAAAATTGCAGTGCTGTTTTCAATTGTTTGATAAAGAAAATAAACAAAAGTAATAAGCACAAAGTAGTTTAACACAAGAAAAGAAGAGACACTGATTCCTGTAAAAAAGTAATAGGAGAAAAAAAACACCAGAAAGTTCTTGCTCCAGTAATTTTATAGGATAGAATCCTAAACTTTCCTTCTTTCCTTCACTGTTTCCCTCACAGCATCACAAACATCTCCCAGCCACTGAAAGATTGATTATGCATAATCTGTATTTATCAGCCTTGTGAAGTTAACTAAATAGAGCTTTTTATATAGTGGCTACCACCATCTGAAATATCCTGCCAAATGATTTTTTTTCCCAGAAAGTTTGTAACAACAAGTAATGTTTATGTGAATGTTTTTTTGCTATTCCCTGAAATTATTGTTGGCACATGATATGGGGGTGAAAGGATACAAAATGATAGGATTTTTTGAATGGGTCCGAGAGAGAATTTAACAGTTTTTGTCTATTTTCTATAATTTATATATTGCATTAGAAACATGAATTAGTCCTTTTTCACGGTCATCTTGGGAGAATCCTAGACACAGCCTGTCTTCATCTTTCTATTTGATAGGTTCTAGGGACGCGGTGGCTCATTGGGTTAGGACGCTGAGCTTGTCGATCAGATGGTCGGCAGTTTGGTGGGTCGAATCCCAAGTGCCGCGTAACAGAGTGAGCGCTTGTTACTCGTCCCAGCTTCTGCCAACCTAGCAGTTTGAAAGCAAGTAAAAATGCAAGTAGAAAAATAGGGACCACTCCGGTGGGAAGGTAACAGCATTCCATGCGCCTTTGGCGTCTAGTCATGCCGTCCACATGACCACGGAGACGTCCTCGGACAAGCGCTGGCTCTTCGGCTTTGAAACGAAGATGAGCACCGGCCCCTAGAGTCGGAAACGACTAGCACGCATGTGCGGGGGGAACCTTTACCTTTTTTTACCTTTAGTTTGTATATCTGTAGTCTTACCATTGTATTTACATTTATAAGTGATGGAGGCATGGTTAAATAATTTATTTTCCTTTTAAAAACTTGTTTAAATTTTATTTTATGCTTTAGTGCCTGATGACAGATTCTTGCTTATATGCCAGTACTATTTATATTACTACCAAAATTTCCTCCTTGAGAACCTATTTTGCTATGATTAGCCTGTTCCTTGATGTTCCAGGTAAATAATGAACTAGTTTGTTTAGTGTTTTATATCATAATTTCAATGAATGAAGCTGTTTCAATCAAATATGGGGCCGTATATCTGTGATCCTAAGGAAACTTGATGGCCTTACCTTGCACTGTTCTGTGCAAGAACTATTGTGATTTGATCCAGTGTAATCAGTGTGTTTATCTTAGGGAAATATTTCATTTCTTACCACACGTTTTAGATTAGTAAACTTTGTTGTCATCCAAGTATCAGTGATATCTTAGAACTTTTGCGGATCACATTTACTTTATAAGAATGCAAACAATACTTGAGCTGCTTAAACTGAATGCACAGTGTAACAAGTTTGACAAAAAGAATGCATTATTCAGAGTATTTAATGATATAATGTAGAAGAGAGAAAAACATTCTCCTGAAATGCATACCTTTCATAAGTCACATAAAAATTGCATCCTGAAATCATAAACACAACTTTTTTCATAAACATTAACAAAACTCTAAAAGTTTAAGTTTTCTGAAAGAAAAAAAAGGAAGAGGTAGAAATCAAGTTCATTTTAGCAACTTCATATGTTACTCGTTACTCTGACTAGAAGCTCGAACTCTTAAGTTTGCTTTAATTTGGGAGAGTCTTGCTTTGAGGCAGCTTCTTGAACGAAAAAGACAGAGAATAGGAGCCATATGTAACCTTCAGACCCCAAAAGAAAGAAGATGATGAGAATGCCATTGGCACATTGACAATAAAAAACACTATTTTTCCTCCACACCAGATTTTCACATTTTCTAGAGGTGGGGAGAAACATCAAATGGCTGCTAGTTAATATCAGTTAGGTGGGGGAAAAGTGTAAATCTATTTTTGAATGGAGTATCAGTTACTTGTATTTAATCAATATATTAGTCAAGTGCATTAACAAAACACATCACCTGATCAAAACAAACCCTAAACACAGAGCTAAAAGAATTAATGCTGACGTCTGGCTAGTCTTCAAGTCTTTCTGAAACATCAAAACAAACAGCAACTCACATGTAATCACTAATTTCTTTGTGAGAATCTATAATTCATTTTCTCAGAGGCTTCAGCATTCTCTCTCTTGCCATTTCCTACTGCTCTGGGAAACTCTCTGCTCTCTGCTTGCTTAGCTGCCCTTGACTTGCTTTCAAGCTGGATTCCATTAGAAGTTTTTCATCCAAGCTAGCAAATTCTTAGGCTGGAAGATAATAAAAAGCAATCCAGTTTCCAAAGAGGGCAAATGATAGGCTTTATTTTTTGTTTATTTCTTTGTTTAATTGCACAGTTAATTCAATGAAACTGGATCTAGACAAGGGTAACAAATTTGTATTTTATAGGTTTAAATAAGCCCATTGTGTTTCCCAGTTTTTAACAGATATAAAATATTTTAAAATGATATTTAGAGTCCCAACATTTTATTTTAAAATTATCAATATATCAATCATATTCTTGTTTGAAACAAGTAAATTCAATTAAATTCAGGGAGTTCAATTATCAGATAAATATTTGTACGATTTTAGTTTTAATAGTTTAAAAGTAGCTGACTGCTTCCAAATTCTCTACCCCCGCAAACATAGAATTTCTGGATTCATATTTCTGTAAAGCAGACATGATTTGTTTTATTTCAAGAATACCTTTCTATTAATAACTGTCTCTCCCTTTTCATTTTCCTGTATGCATTCTATGCCTTGTAAATAATTAAGACAGAAACTGAAAACTTCTGGGTCACTATTTTTTCTCCATTATGTAGAGTACCCCATACTGTAAACAAATTCTCTTTCAAGGTCATCCAATAGATGGCACTCTTTCATTAGAGCAAAGAATCTGGAGCAGTGTGTTTCAAGCTACCTCAGAAAAAATAAGCAATTTAAGACAAAGACATTTTTCCTTTGTTCTTTTGTTGACCATATTCTAAGAAATATATACATATATAGGTGTATATTTAAATATTTGTCATTTAGCAGAGATATACAGTTGGCTGATTTGGTGTTGATGCTGTTGTTTTTACAAAAAACTGTTTAAAAATACAGTCTCAGATATACAAATGTTTATTGAGTTATGTAATTTAATTTAATGAGGTACAGAATTACATTTCAGAATAAACATCTATCAATGAAGAATGGTTTATTTTCAAAAGTGAAGCCTATTAGTAAAGGTTGTGCAAATAATACAAATCTTTAAAAGAAAGAACATGCTGAGGCACCTTGTTGAAAAAACATCAAAGCCAAAATTAAGAAGGTTACATTTCATATATAGCAAAGTTTATCAAACATTACCCTTTTAATAATCCTACTTTATTCTGGCAGAATGTGTAAATTAGGCTTCAATTAATTCAGAGAAAAGGGATAGGTATCATATAAAATCAGTATTGTCCTAGCAAATATTGGCTACTTTTTATAAATATCTTACATATTTTAAAACAATTGTACGGTAATTATCTGATGAGCTGAATATAAATTAACGTATTTAGTTAACAATTAGGAATATTTGGGACAATCAAACCTGGCTTTCTTCTTCAATAAAAATACAGTTCTATAAGCCTTTTATGTTGTAACAATTGTTTTAAGACACATCTAAAAATAAGTATATATGTTTAGAGGTGAGATTTTATTAAATGCAACACTAGAGAGCAGTCCTAATGAAAATATCAATGTATTTAGTTTAGAAAGCTGATGTTTTTTCAGGCTACAGTAGAAAATTGAGAAGAAAGATTCATTCCAATTATTAAATTTTTAAAAATGCAGTACATATATCAAGAAGGAAGGAAGCAAGGGGGGGGGACAATTTATCATCCCCAAAATATAAGCAAATCAGCTGGTAAATGCTTACCCTCATACAAGAAAGCTTTATGTTTGAATAAAACTAAATGATTTCTTGTTTATTCTGAAACCCTGGGCTTGGCATTAGGAATATTCCATGCCACAATATATGGTATCTACATATTTCAGGCTAGTATTAAGATTGCCTTTTGGGTGGCAAAATGTAACTGTTCAAGTAATTAAAATTATAAATGCAGGAACACTGCTGCTAATCTTTATAACTCTCAAATGCAGGTGGTTTTACAAACAATTCCATTTCTTGAAAGTAGCTGTTATGACTGTAAATTCTGCCTTCTGACTTGCTGGTCTGAGATAAAGCTAATTTGAAGTACTGCATGCTTTTTCCCCTTTACAGAACAAACCCATGGATATAAATATCAAGGTTTGTACATTTTCTAGGGAATGTGTCCTTTCCTACCGATAAAGCCTATTTATGTTTCCCAATTCTCTGAAGAATGTCTTCTAATTCATAGTGTGCTGGTTGAAAAGGGTTAAATTATTTTAAGTTTACCTATGCCTTGGACTTGAGCCTCTGCTGATCCCAAGCCAGAGGCACGAGCAGCTGCATGCTTTATTTACAATCCCTTTGTCAGACTTACAACTGCCTCAGGCTATAACATAGTGTACCTAATGTTCAAACTGGCAGGTAATCTTATGTCAAACATACTTCTTTGATTTAAAGTGATCAATAGATTCTTGTAAAGAGGTAATTTCTCTGATGTTTCCACCTTGCCTTTCTTACAGGTGATTCACACAAAAGCCTGCTTATATGATGTACAAACAATAAACAGAAAGCTATAATCATGTTTTTTCAGATGTTTCCGGTGCACAACGATTTTGGATCAATACCCTGTGTAATACAATTATCTGCAATGATCTGGTTGTATTGAAAAAGAATTTGCAGCAAACCTCTAGGGGGTTTTATCCAGAAACATGTGTCTAGCAATGTTGTGAATAGTGGAAGAGAAAATTAAGGGTTTGACACAAGCTGTCCATTACGTTCCAAATGACTTCATTAATATTTTATTTGCTAAAACTCATATCTTTCAAAACTTTACTATAGGGGAGGATCTGTTATGCTAAAGGATGATAATGAGGCCATGTCCTTTTGATATTGACTGTTTCCTGAAAAACACCTCTTAACATAGAAGCCAAATGCCTGGCCTTTACATCTCAGGCAAAACCTATCGGAAGGAAATTATTGGCTGTGCCTGAGTGACTCTTTGAATGCTCAACAAAACAAAATGGGAAATTCTGTTTGTCCTCTGAATCTGCGTGGCTACTATGCATGTGAGAACAGCTCTTTGTCTTCAAAAGGACTCAAGCCATCAGTTTCTGAGCTACCACCTTTTGAGTAACATAAAGGCAATTTTAACCATCACACATGCTAAACATCATGTGTTTGATAAGTAGGTGTCTGCACGCATTTTATTTGATTTATAAATTCTGTAATAAGCAAATGTGCAAAGCTCAGTAAGCTGAAATGCTTCCCCTCCCAATATATATTTTTCACACTATACAATGGTGTGCAGAAACAAAGGAACACAGTTGTGTTTATTTCTATTTGATAAAGCTGCTTTCTCCAGCTCTAAATTCCCCCTAAAGCCAGACAGGGAACCTTTTGTGTTCATTTGATTACAGCAATCTTTTGTCCATATGATTGATATTTCTATTCTATTATCCAGCGCCAAATTCACAGTGCAGTAATATTACTATTTTCATACGTTATTACCTTGTCTTTTTGCATTGCTCTCCTGTACATCTTGCAATTCCTGTTTTACCTGCTGAATCTCAGTTCCAAATCGGACGGCATTTTGTCTTCTGTTCTCTCTCTCTCTCTCTCTCTCTCTCTGAATATTTTCAGCTTCTTATCCATATTGTCAAAGACCTCTACCTCAGACATTTTAGCTTTGATATTGTCTATTGCCTGCAAAAGAGCTGGGGCACTCAGAAGCTCAATTTAAAAAAAAAGAGAGAGAGAAGAAGCTCAGTTTGATTGCATATTGCCTGTGAAAACAAAAACATTCCAAGAATATTTATGCTCTTTATAAGGAAATTTTTCTTTCAATCTGCAGGCTGCTATTTTCATCAACAGGATAAAAAATGTATACCTTTTCTCATTAACAAAAAGGTCATGTTCTGACTTGTTCTATATGATCAAAAGTTCTACATACTTTATATTAACCTCACTCCAAAGTTTGTGAAGGGAAAATTTTGCAATGAATGATTAATACACCTTCTGCAACCTTCTGGGACACACATCCAGCTATTAAGAAAGTAACTGAATTTGTAAAGAGAGACTCTACCAGCAGTTGGGAGTAAGACAAACTTCTATCATCCCATTTTCCTTCTAATTAAAATGTTTTAATTATAAAGAAATATCCCTGCATTGTAATTGTTACAAGATGCAAAGTATATGATTTCAGATTTTTGTTTTTCTTAAACTAGCAATGTTCATATTATGTTTAAATATCAGCACTGCCATTTTAAAGTATCTTTAGCTTCTGAATATTCAGTTTATTCGAGAATATTGAAATGCAAATGAATAAACAGTTCTGAGGGATTGAAAAGTTCATGAAAAAATTAGTTTTCATATCACCCAGAAGAGAAAATTCAGAAGCATCTGTGCTACGTTGGCTTTGTGCCACACCTTGATTCTCTATCATGCTCTATCATGCTTCTTTTAATCTGAATATTTAGTACTCTTTCATGTCTTAATTACAGCAAATTGCACACAGTTGGCACCATTTCTTGAAATTAATCCCAGAGTACTTTGTTTCTGTCAAGCACACTGAAAGCCTTGGAGAATAATAGTAAATGTTATTGCAGATCTAAATTTAAATGACTGTCTATGTATTTAACTTAAGCCTTTAATTATTCGAGCTGCGCTCTTTTTTGGTTCATATATTAAACATTTTTCATTGAGAAGGTAAAATTGCAAGACAGTTTAAAACCTGCAGATATGTTTAGATGTAAAGTTAAATTGACAATAATTATTTGTGCTAACATATTTTTTCATATGTGTAAAATTTGGACAGCATATAATATGCTGACAAGATTTCATTTCCCTTTTCATCATCAGCGAATATTATTTTTTTTAAAAAAAACCAAATAGGCCAATGTTATTTTTAGAAATATAAATGTTTTGTACTTTGATGTGTTTGTGTATGTATATGTTTGTGTGCATATGTATGTGTATCTATGTATTTTTACATGGGGATGTAAAAGATGCATTTTGTATCCAGCATGCTTCTGTAAAATAGGAAAGTCTGCCTGCAGACAGTCAGAACATACAGGTTGTCACTGTAGCCTTTAGATTTAGCTGATTTAATCACTGGTAGAAGAGTTGCTTTAACAAAATGGAAATGTATAGAATGGCTCCTAAGCTTTCACTAATTGCTTCACATAATATTTTTTTTTTGCATTTCTGGGGGGGGGGCATGGAGGAAGATATATATCTGATTGTAAATAAATACATACTGAGTTAATAGATAGCACTAAACGTGTAATAAAAGAGCACATATTTTTGTTTTCTTTCTGCTTTTGGAATTCACACAGATGCATGTACATGAACAGAGAGAATATAGATACATTAAATGGTGCAAATCCGGCTTCTTATTCATTTGCTTGCACTTTAAAAGTGATTCCTGTTTTGCTCATTTTTCTCATTGTCAGAACATGCTTGATCTTCCTTACTACAAAGTATCTTGGCACCTGCAAAGTCTATTTCCAGCTGTGGCAGCTGCCATACCAGATGAGGACCTCCCATTTTCTATTTCTCGTAGAAGTTCCTGCATTTAGATTCAGTGCTTGCAAAGAGCTTCTCTAGATTTTTCTATCTCAGTAAGTTGTTTGCTTTCATGATCATGTATTTCAGGTGTCAGGATTTCGAACCTGTCATGTCTGGTTTCCAGACTCCACTCGAGAAGCATTATAATGCCTTTTTACATTTTTTTTTTAAATAACTTTTTAGTATCTATAATGAGAATGCAACTAATTCCTATCATATCCTCAGAGAAGAATGTTAATCCAATCTCAGAAGTTGAACTCTCCTGAAGTATAGATTCTACAAAAGCTGAAACATATGCTCTTCTGCAGTTTCACTTCAGCAATGTAGAGCTTTGCTTTAGAGTAGAATATGACCCTAAACAATCTGCCTTGCCTTTAACAGTGCATTGTATTAGTGAAGAAAGTGCTTAACCCTTTTCCCTGCATTATTCCCTCAGACTAAATGTGGACAGAGACAAGCTGCTTCCAGAAAAGGTTATTATGGCACAAGGAATCTAGGTACTTTGCAGATATTTGGCAGTTGAAGAGTCAGATAATATCTACTCCATGTAATTCACCTTTGTTTTCTTACCAGTTAAGAAAGAATGCTGCACCGAGAGTATTGATTAATATTGCTAATAGCTGTCAGTCTGAAAAAGTTTTTCCCACTGTAGATCTAGTGGCAGCATCGATAGCTAATTTATGTTTTGGAAACTGCAGGAAGATTGGACTGGAGACTCTTCTTCCAACATTGTTGCTAGATCACAGTCTTAAAAATTATTAATAAGAAAGGGAAAGAAGCCCTATCTTTTGACAGCCAGGTACAAATTACCTCCGTCCTATGAGTTCATATAATGCCCAACAATTTATTCTGTGTATGCAGATTCCTGTAGTTTCAGATTTGAGGCTCTAATATCATTATGCAAATAGATAATGATTTGCACTAAGAAAGGGTTTCTCGTAGAAATAGTGTCCTTCTCATGCATTAATATTATTCTTGTTTCTTTCAGTTCATGTTATCAGCTATCTGAATTTGGGCAATAGCCAGATAGGTCCTTTTCACCGAGTTATCAGCTAACAGAGTCTGGGTGTCTGAATCCACATTTACAAAAGTGAGACACAGATGGTGAATGTTAAACCACTAATTTGCCTGTGTGCATTTCTTATGTTCATTTTTCACTTGCATACAGTGAAATCCCACACAGGGAGACTAAGAACATTTTATACTTTAGATAGCATAAATGAGACACAAGGAAAGAAGCAGCTTTATTAAAAAAAATATATCTTTGTCTTTGGTGAAAAAATACACCAGAAAAAAGTCCATTCTGACAGTCGTCTTCAGCATGCCAGTCAGAAGTCGTAGTTAACTCTAGTAGACCCTGACAGCCAAATAGTCCAAAAAATTGTCCAATTATTATTTAAATCTAAGTTATTTCATTGCATCCTTGGTTGATATTATAGAATGTGAGGACAAGCAATTATTCTTATAAATTCAACACATGACATAGTTGTTCAGTAGAAACCATAATAATGCTGTGTGTCAAATAATTGCATAAATGATGCAAATTAAATAATTTGTGTACTTTGCATGGTGCATGTGACATATCTCACCACCACCACCACTACTCTCCTCCTGCAACTTTGCCTATCTTTATCCTTCTTCTAGACATCATATACTGTATAGAAGATGAACAACGGAATGTTCTAATTTGTCAGGATCCTCAGGGGAAGCTACAGATTGAATAGATCCACAGAATGTGCCTCCACTACCAGATTTATTTAGTTTTTTTAAAGGAAAATAGAATTTTTGCCTTATCTATTCTGTTTTAATTAGACCAGTTAATTTAATTCATTCCCACTAGCTTTTTAAAGTAAAAATGATATGGATGCTACAATTGCATAGATGATTAATGACATCAACCTGGAATTGTTTGAAAACAAATTCACTGAAAAAAATGATTATTGTATTTTGAAAAGGGAAGACATGAAAACAAAGATTATGCTTTCTTCATCCCACATGTTATGGATTTATACAACAATATCTTAGAAAAGTAAGTAATACAAAATATAACAAAGTATTAGCTAGGCCTAAGTGCTAAAATCATGTTATACCAATATTATACCATTTTTACTAGTTTCCATTTTACCTCTGAGTCCACTCCAAAGTGAGGATATTTAAAAAGTTCTAAATGGTTGTCTATCTTACTAGACTCAATTCTGTTTAGTTTCCGAAATCAGTTAAAGTTGGCCAGTTCCTGCCACCACTGCATATGTACATACTCACACATATATAGCATGTACATTTATTAAGATAAAGGAACAATAATTAACCAAACTATTTATTTATTTATTGGTTTTCCTACACCAAAAGTTGAGCTGGTGATAAATGGCAATAACAGCAGTGCTCTTTCACAGTGAAAAGCAAAACAGACTACAGAAAGAAAAAAAAATGCTCTTACTTTGTGTGCAAAGATTAATGGATTTTCTGCCCTCTGACAAGGTTTGTTAACAAGCCAAAGACATGTGTATGGGGAAGACTTCAAGACACTGTAAATAAAAAGATCAATGTGGAAATCAAGTTCCTTTCCAAAGATGTTAAGTTCTCTCTAAGGGCATTCTGCAAGGACCACCAATACAGCTAATTTCAGAATTTTGTTATGCCTGGCTTTTTCACACTTCTTATCCCTTCCATAATGAACAAGTGGTGTTGCTTTTTCCCCCTCTTAAAATGAGCATTGAATAATATGCTTGTATATACCTAACTTTTGTGAGGGAAAACATGGACACAATGATTCTGACTTTGCTTTTTCTTATTCTTTTGTGTCTTTGAGCATGTCTTTGTACATCTGCAATCCATGTGTACAAACAGGAGCCTAGTAATTACTTGAGAATAAGTATCCCAATTGGGACACTTGCTCAGAAGCAGATCTATGGATGTTGCATGGTACTTCTTTCAACAGAAACAAATGTAACTGTCTTACAAGGACTCAGGGAAAGGAATGAATAACATGCTACCTTCTTGCTGCCTGCCAATCTATCGCCACAGGGCAATGGGCCTGTTGGAGCATTCCAGCTGAGGGACAGAACTACGTAGTAAGGCAATATAGGATCACTCAATAAGACAATTAAGCACATAGTCAGAAATATAACTATGTTTGTGAATAGTATATGAAACTTTCCTGAGGTTTTCCTATTTGTTTCTGGACTGGACCTAAGCAAATAGATGTAGTCTCTTCTCCTCAACTTGATCTTCTGTAAAGTTGTGGTGGCCCAAGCATTAATCTATTCCTTTGCACACCTTCTAGAATAATTCATTATTAAGAAGGAGTCTTGTCTGGTTTCTGCTCTGCAGCTTCCTTGTAATTAATCCTACTGTATTTTCAGCACCAACAGGAATTCTGGTTGTCTATATCAGCCTTCTCAACTCGGCTTTCTCAGATATGTATTTTTCAGCTTGTAGAATCTTCAGCAATGTTTCTGAGGTTTAAGTTCACACATTGAGAAAGGCTATTTTAAATTTTTGCCTAGTATGTTTTTTTCTAATTAACTAATTTTTTCTTCATCTCTTAGGTTATTTTTTATCATAAGCCTCTTCGGAACTCCTTCAAAGCTATGGAACATGGTAAAATATTGCTAATGTTATATAGTTTATCCTTTGGTCAATTTTGGAAGGCCATCCTGCACACATAGACGGAGGTTGGCAAACATGCAGTTGGTATGTAATTATATAGATACCATTGGAGAAAAAGGCCTGAACAATAAAAGTTTCAATTGCTGGGCTATGAGAATCAAACAAAAGATAGATTGCCCCTCCCCCAATCTCCAAGATGTTACAAGCCTTATATTTTATCACTTCCTGCTTCCTAGGAATCATCACATACTGATTGTCTAAGCTTTTCAGATATATTCTGACATTTTCAGATGAGTTTTTACAATCCTATCAAAATGAAGAACCTCTGCCTTAGCTTTTATGGATCTGAGAATTCTTTTTTCTTGTTCTTTTTTATTTATCATATTTGATACCGTTACCACTTACCACCTAAAATAAACAAAAACAAAAAACTTATCACCATCATCCAGGGTTTTCTACATATACTATGCACAAAAGAGCCAGTTCAAACAACTTTGCATGATTGATAGTCAAGAAGCAACATGAATTAAAGCAAACTTCCAAAAATTATAAGCTCTTAAAGAACCAAAATAAAAAAGAAACCAATGACATAATGAATTTCTCACCTGCAATTTTAAACTTCCTATTGTGAGAACCTGAGACATTTGTTCGCTTTATATAATACAGCTTGCCTTTCAGAAACAAACATTTAAAAAGAACTTGTTTTACATTCTTTTTCTCCTTTCCCATTTAATTTTTTTTCCTGGGGCTTGTTTTGATTGTCTTGCCTTGCAAGTCATCACATAATCCACTGATTCTTTCCAAGGCCAAAGGAGGCATGACATGCCAGACCTACAATGGGAGATTTCTACAGATATTGAATATTAACCATAGTTGTTCAGACTGTGTTATGATGCTTGGCAAAAGTGCATAGCTTTGAGCTGAACTCTCAAGATTGCTATACTGAATCTTTTACTGTTATAGGGTAGCTAAATAAACTGTTCCATGGTGACTATGTTTGCCATTAATTATGACAGCACCCATCCATCACACAATATGTATTTAGCTAGAATAATTTTTAACAAGGTAATGGCCTTAAAAAAAGCTCTAGACAAATACAGTATTATGGAAAACTCAAAGCACCAATGAAATAAGGACTGATATAAAATTTCCTTGAACATTGATGAAAGTAAGATATCAAATATTAGTATGAAAAGCTTGCAGTGATTATTGAACAACAAGATGTTTAATATGTTTATTGTGATGATAATGATTTAATAGTTTCCTATGTTGGCCCTTTTGGAAATATGCTATGTTGCTTGAGGTCCTGTGTTCGGAATTGTTTGTGTAAACTTTGCCATGACATGCTAATAACCCAACCAACAACACTTCAGAGAACTATCCACAGCCTCAGCCAGTAAAGTGTTATCCATATTCAAGTCAGTAATCATTTTTCCTTCTATGAGCAGTCCAGATTAAGGATGCACTGAGCAAGCTGAAAAAGTCTTTTTAGGAATTTTGATTAATTCCTTCAAATCTAGAAGAATCAATGCATGGGCTTAGTCGAATCCCATAGGAATTTGCACGAGTACCTTTAGAAGTGCAAGAAGATATCCTGCATTTCTGAAGGAGAAAAAGAAAATAACTAATTACCTCTTTTGAAAAAAGTAAAAAGCCAGTTTATTTCCCTCTAAATTCTAATATAAAACTACCCTAGAAAAGTGAAAGACTTAAGTTCTCTTTGCTGAAGAAAGGATTGCGGATTTCAACTGGTCTCCAGTTGTTTGTTCTGTTCTTATGGTATTCCAGTCATGATGCCCTCCAGCTGTATCTGGAAATTGTAATTACAACAAATCTGGAGATATGGTTGAATGAAGTCTGATACATGCATTTTTTAACTATTGTGTTATGGAATGAAATAAAGAATGGAAATAAACAGTTTCCTGAAAATTGATAGGGCTTTCTTCTCCTACACCTCTATTATAATTTATGCTTTAACCCTTCAAAATTGTTGGAGGCAGAAAAAAATGTTACCTGCTCTAATGCTATCATGAGAAATAAAACAGTACATTTGCAGCATCCACTAAAACAGATGAGCAAAATATTGTAGGCCAAAAATTGGTACAAAACAAAATTTAAGAATCAATAGATTGTTTTTTTTTATCCAAAACACTTTACTCAGTCACTATCTTAACTCATTTTGAGATTTTTCATAATTTTGTGAATCATAAATTAGCCAAATGGTTGGCTAATAATATTAAACTATAAATGTAATATTAAACTATAAAAAGGCCAATACAAGATTAAAATTAATCAAGTTTAATACATCGCTTGGATGTGGGCACTAGATATTTGATCCATTATTACACAATTCAATTCATACATCGAAGTGTGGACTCTGAACAGTCATCAGAAAAAAATGATGTGTGTGTATAAGTGTGTACATGTGTGTGGGTACATATGGACACACATACATACATTTTACATGTAGTCCTTGACTTATGACCACAATTGAGCCCAGAATTTATATTGCTAAGTGAAAAATTTGTTAAGTGGATTTTGCCCCATTTTATGACTTTTCAATGTTGTTAAGTTAATCACTGCAGTTGTTAAATTAGTAATGTGGTTGTTAAATGAATCTGGCTTCCCAATTGACTTTGCTTATTGTAAGGTTGCAAAAGGTGATCACATGAACCTGGGACACTGCAAACATCATAAATAAGAGTCACTTGTCAAGCATCCAAATGTAAATCACATGACCATGGAGATGCTGCAATGGTCATAAGTGTAAAAATGGTCATATGTCACTTTTTTCAGTGATGTTGTAACTTTAAATGGTCACTAAATAAACTGTTGTAAGTCGAGGACTACCTGTATTCATATATATACATATACATATATATACATATACATATATATATATATATATATATATATATATATATATATATATATATATATACATGAATAAAACATCCACAATCAATATTTCTGTTCAGAATGATAATTCTACCAAGAAAGACAATTGTTTAGGAAAGCACAGCTAATACAAGAGTTAAATAAATATAATCGTCATGTAGAATTTTCAACACCTTTTTTTGTAGGGTTAGTTTTTTTAACCAAAGCTATTTATCATGCTTTTAAATTCTATTGATCCAGTGAAAAAGCTATTTTAGATTTCTGCTGTTTTACAAAACCAGGTTTGCTGGTTTACAACAGGTATCAAATCAGTTTCTTACACTATATATTCCTTGACTGAAAGGAACATAGTTCTAGATTCAGTATATGATTATCAGTATTATATTTTATATCTCTAATTACAATGAGATTTTAACTGAGTTTATATATTGTAGCAAAATTAACCACTGACAAATTTAATATACCAAACATGTTTATTTAGTGAGCATATCAAGTTATAGGAATAGCAGTAGCACTTAGACTTATATACTGTCCTGTAGTGCTTTACAGGACTCTCTGAGCGGTTTACAGAATCAGCATATTACCCCCAACAATCTGGGTCCTGTCAGGATCGAACATCAGGCTGTGGGCAGAGTTAGCCTGCAGTATTGCATTCTAACCTCTGCACCACCTGGGCTCTTATAGAAAGTACATTTTAATTCTCTTAATTTAATTAAGTCGGTTTAGATTGGTTTAAAGTTATTTAAAAAATACCATTTCACTTTTTAAAAAATATTTTGTTTATTGGGAATGTAAGAAGAGAAAGAAAGAAAGAAAGAAAGAAAGAAAGAAAGAAAGAAAGAAAGAAAGAAAGAAAGAAAGAAAGAAAGAAAGAAAGGAAGGAAGGAAGGAAGGAAGGAAGGAAGGAAGGAAGGAAGGAAGGAAGGAAGGAAGGAAGGAAGGAAGGAAGGAAGGAAGGAAGGAAGGAAGGAAGAAAGTTAGAAAGGAAGGAAGGAAGGAAGGAAGGAAGGAAGGAAGGAAGGAAGAAAGAAAGAAAGAAAGAAAGAAAGGAAGGAAGGAAGGAAGGAAGGAAGGAAGGAAGAAAGAAAGAAAGAAAGAAAGAAAGAAAGAAAGAAAGAAAGAAAGAAAGAAAGAAAGAAAGAAAGAAAGAAAGAAAGAAAGATTTTTCCCCAGAAATCCTTGGAGAGCATTGGTCATGGTGATGCAAAGAAGATGTATACTAAGTTCTAATCTAGACCGTGGAATAGAACTTACTAAACATACATGTGAGCTTCACAGTACAAAATATCTTCCTATGAATTATTACAGAGCCTTTTGCAACTCTAATCAAAAGGTATTGAACTATCACTACAGTTTACTATGTGTAGGGGGAAGTCTACAGGCAGATTGGAAGGGCCAGTAAGCAATCCTGCAGAAATAAAGTTTTAGAGCACCCAACAATTAGTGTAGGTGTGTAGTCTCGTTAGAGAAATGCAAGAGAATCAAAGGTATGCAACTATGTATATCTGGCAAGATTAATATGGCAAACCTAATCTATGTTAGCAACTTTTGCACTCTGATCCTAATTACTCTTTGGTCTGAAATTCAAAATTTATTCTAGCTTGCAGCCCAGAAGTTCTTACAGAGACTGACAAACTAATTCTTTTTATTTTCTTAGCCTATGATGAACTATAGTTACTGCAGCCTTTTTCTAAGACAGTGGTTCGCAACATTTTTGTAATGCAGACCATTCCAACATCATGGAAAGCTTTTATTGAACACTGAGTAAGATGAGACTGGCGACGCAATGCCCATGGGAGCCCATGGGGGTTATTGAAACACATATTCAATTCTTGGCTGAAATCATATGAAAATTTGAGCAACTGTCCTCCACAATCACATTACATTTTGACTGAGAATGCCTAAACTATGAAATTTGAAGTGAGAATACCAAAATTTTAAGAAGCTTGGTAGTTTAACAAGATCTCATCTATGTTCTTAAAATATATTTTTAATTTTGGCACTCTCAAGTCAAAACACTAACAGTACTATCATGGGCATTAGTAGTCCTTTAAGGACCAATCACTTAGGGGTTTTCTTGAAAGCCACAAATTATTCCAGAAGATAGGCTTAAGATACAGAAGGATCTGTACAGACCTGAACACTGGGCGCTATCTAACAAAATGAAATTTAATGGTGAAAAAAGTAAGGTTCTACATTTAGGCAAGAAAAACCAAATGTACAGGTATAGTATAGGGGGTACCTTGCTCAATAGCAGTAACTGTGAGAGGGATCTCGGAGTCCTAGTAGACAATCACTTAAATATGAGCTAGCAGTGTGCTGCACCTACCAAAAAAGCCAACACAGTGCTAGGCTGCATTAACAGAGGGATAGAATCAAGATCATGTGAAGTGTTAATACCACTTTACAATGCCTTGGTAAGGCCACACTTGAAATACTGCATTCAGTTTTGGTCACCACGATGTAAAAAAGATGTTGAGACTCTAGAAAGAGTACAGAGAAGAGCAACAAAGATTATTAGGGGACTGGAGGCTAAAACATAAGGAACGGTTGCTGGAATTGAGTATGTCCAGTCTAATGTAAAGAAGGATGAGGGGTGAAATGATAGAAGTAATGGATAGAAACTAACCAAAGAGAGAAGCAACCTAGAACTAAGGAGAAATTTCCTGACAGTTAGAACAATTAATCAGTGGAACAACTTGCCTCCAGAAGCTGTGAATGCTCCAACACTGGAAGTTTTTGTCTGAAATGGTATAAGGTTTCCTGCCTGAGCAGGGGGTTGGACTAGATGACCTCCAAGGTCCCTTCCAACATTATTATTTTTTATTCATTAGACATGAACCACAGTCAACTGAACATTCAAATTGACTGGCGCTGATGGTTGACATGGGTTGCTGCCAGCATCCTAGGTATGAACCAGGTACCTCCTTAGAATGTAAGATGTTCCAAGTAGCGCAGTTTTTTGTAGCATTGCTGAAGTTATTGCAGGAAGTTGCAGTTTCTTGATGTATTTTGCAAAGTTTGTGGACATATTTCCCAGTGCCCCGATGACAATGGGTATCACTATTACACGTTTCATCCATAATCCCGCAGTTTCGGACTTCCGGTGGCTCCGCGGCGCCGGAGACAGCCTTCCCGGGCTGCCCGCGGCTCAGCTGAGTGATTTTCGCCCGAAACAGCGCCGATCAGCTGTTCGGGCGAATTTGAAGCCCCCTCCTCGGGAGAAGAGGAGGGGGTGAGGCCCCAGGTAGGGGTCGAGTTCTCTGGGGCCGCCTGAGCTTGCAGCTTGGGCGGCTGAAGGATCGAACTCCCCCGTAGCCTGGGTCGCTCCCAGCTGGCCAGCGCCTCTGCTCCTGATTTCATGGAGCAGAGCCAGGCGTCTGCGACCACCCCTGCCTGAAGGAAGGACTATGGATTAAAAGGAGCAGGCAGAGCGGTACAAGAGGAAAAGGTGAAGAGGATTATTTTATTTTACTCTCTAGCTTGATGGACTTTTTTAAACTTTAAGTGAAAGTGCGTCACAATTGAAAGTTAAAGATGGCGGCTAAACCTCCCCCTAAAACTCTTCGGAGTGGTGGATCTTCTCCAGTGCAACAATCATTGTTACAGGCGTTGCACCCTCCTGATGTATTGACACTGAAGGATTTACGAGATGCTTTGGATAAACATGCCCAGGTACTTTTGGAATCAATTAATCAATCAATTGGTGATAAATTTGCACAGATGGAGGAGAAATTGAAGAAGTTGGAGGAGAGAATGGAGGAGAGGATGGAACAGAAGTTCAGGGTGATGAAGGTAGACATTTTGTCTTCAGTGTATAAAGTGGCTGAATGTGTGGAAGATTTGGATGAAAAAGTGGAAGATTTGACTCAAAAGAATGCCATATTAGAAGCAAAAGTACTGGAGAATGAAGATTTAAGAGATAAAATGGACAGAGAATTGAGTCTTGCTCAATATTTCCAGATGCAGTTTGCCATTAGAATCAGAGGTTTAAAGGAGAATATTAAGGAAGATCTAAAGCAGCTGGTTTCTGAGGCTCTTGAAGTGGTATTGAATCAGCCAGCATCCGAAATAAAAGGAGGCATGGATAAAGTGTTTCGTGTGAATTCATGGATTGCTAGACAGAGAAAGTTGCCTAGAGATGTGGTGGTTTATTTTGCAAAAAGGGAAATTAGAGATGAAGTTATACAAGCTGCCTATGACACTAAAGTTGTGATTGCTGATCAAGAAGTTCTGGTTCTAAAAGAAATTCCTCCAAAGATTTTAAGGAGAAGGAAGGATTTTACATTTCTTGTGCAAGAGCTCAAGCAACGAGATATAAGGTTCAGATGGGAGATCCCAGCTGGGTTTATGGTGATGCATGAAGGTAAAAGGTACCGTCTGGTTACTGTGATGCAAGCGCGTGATTTTTACAATAATGTTTTAAAAGCAACCCCATTAACACTTCTGGAAGCTGCAAAGGGATCTGGAGAAGGAGAACATCAAGAGGCTGAAGATGGACACAGAGGAGAATGGTGCTGGAGGAGATCAAGTTATAACACCTTTGGATGATCCTAGAGAACAGAGGGTGACGCGTGCTGCTTTAAAACGATCAAAAAAGATAAAAGAACAAGAACAGCAGAAGTCTATGGAACTTTCACAACGTACTTACAGCCAAGTAGTGGGAGGTGGGAAAAGATTTGGGTGAGGAATGTAAAATTTAAACAAGTTTGGAATCTAAGAGAGAATTTTTACAAAATGTTTTATAGATGGTATTTAGATTTTAAAAAGCTAAGTATGTATCTGAATCATTAGCCTAAATGTTGGAGGTGCGGTGATGAAGACGTAATATATTTTCATATATGGTGGACTTGTAAAAAGGTTAAGGCTTTTTGGATAAAAGTTTGGTGGAACATACTAAGTTGATGTTGAATTTAATTACGGCAGCAAGACTTTTGATAGGTTAGTACTGGAAAGAGGAACTGCCGACCATAGAAGAGTGGGCTTTAGAGGTTTCCGACTTGGTTGAAATGGCGAAGATTTCGGGCTATTTGCAAGATTACTTGCAGGAACGCTATATTATGGAAGGGAGAGAATGGTTTGAGTTTATCCAGAATAAGTATAGGGTTAAGAAGTTTTATATTTGAATAAGGCTTTTTTCTTTGTTTCTTTTTCTATATTTGTTTTTTTATATATATATTTAATATTACTAAGGTTTGTTTTATCCTATATAAGCTAGAGAGTGATAGATTTTAGAGTTTATGGTTGTTAATATATGGTTGTTTATGATTGTTTTTTTTTATACATACCTTGTATTTAGCTCTGGGAAGTCGGGGGGGAGGGGGGGAGGGGGGGAGGAAGGGGGGGAGGGAGAAGGGTGGGGGAGGGGGGATTTTCTGAGGGAAAAATTGTATGTTAAAACTTTTCATAATCCCGCAGTTTCAATGGCCAGGTCATGATACTTCATAATTTTTTTCAGTTCTTTTTCTTCGACTCTGGCATCTCCTGGTACAGCGATATCAATCAGCTGTATACTTTGGTTTTCTACAACTGTGATATCTGGCGTGTTGTGTTCCAAATTATTATTGATCATTGCACAGTCAGCCAGATGTTCAGACTGGATTTGGCATTTTTGTCTACCTATCGAGTCCTTACCAAGAACCTGGGATAGGCAGATGTGGATGTTTGATGGTATTACAGATATAGTCGCAGGATGGAAGCAGTTCCTAGTAAGGCCACCTTTTGCAATTGACTAATGGCGAATTTGTCCATGCCAATGGTGTTCAAGTGGTGCTCCAATTGTTTTGAGATTGAGGCTTCATTTTCTTAGGGTCTTGCGGAAGAACAGGGTAGAACAACGGCTAATGACCCTCTTTTACCGGTCTACTATAGAGAGCGTCCTCTCGTATGGTATTGTGTTTGGTATGCTGGTCTGACAGCCATGGACAGGAAAGTATTACAGAGGGTGGTGAGAACAGCACAAGACATTGTGGGCTGTTACCTGACACCACTGGATGACATCGCCAGGGCTCGTTGCCTTGGAAGAGTGAGGAAAATTCTCAGGGATGACTCACACCATGGACGGTATCTCTTTACTCTCCTACCATCTGGTAGGAGATATAGGAATATAGCCAGCCATAGCAACAGGCTGAAAAATAGCTTTTATCCGTGGGCTGTTAGGCTTTTAAATGGGACATAATCTCTGTGAACTTATGCAGAATTGACTTGGGAGGCCGGTGTGTGGTGTAGTTGGTTCACATGGTGTGGTAGGATGGAGGGTTTGTTGTCACTGTGTGTTGGGGGGTGAGAGCATGGGGGGAGGCTCAGCTAATCTCAGTGTACACATGTTGTACTTTGACAATAAAGGTTTATTATTTATTATTTATTGCACCCAAGGGACCTATTACTATTGGTACTACCCTTGCTTGCCTTTGCCACAGTCTTTCTATTTCTATTTGTAGGTCTTTGTATTTTGTTATCTTCTCCAGTTCTTTCTCGTCTATTCTGTTGTCTCCAGGCACTGCCACGTCCACTATCCAGACTTTTTTGTTTTTCTTATCAACAATTGTTAAGTCTGGAGTGTTATGATGCAGGTGCTTGTCTGTTTGAATTCTGAAGTCCCAGAGCAGTTTAACTTTATCATATTCTATGATTTCTCTATTTTATGATCTCACCAGTTCTTGCTTCCAGGCAAATGATATTTCTTGCAGATCTTCCAATGCACCATTGTTGCTACTTTGTCATGCCGCTGCTTGTAGTCAGTCTGTGCAATCTTCTTGCAGCAGCTAACCAGGTGGTCCACTGTTTCTTCAGCTTCTTTGCATAGGCGGCACTTACTGTCTGTTGCTGTCTTCTCAATTTTGACTTTGTATGCATTTGTCCTTAAGGCTTGGTCTTGTGCAGCCAGAATTAGTCCCTCGGGCTCTTTCTTCAACTTTCCTGCTCTTAGCCATTGCCAGGTCTTGTTATTATCTGCTTTTCCAGTTACTTTTTTAATGTACTGGCCATGCAGTGCTTTGTCTTCCCATGCCTCTATTCTGTTCTTCATTTGGTCTTTCTTGTAGGCCAGTTTGGTCTCTACAGTAGTCAGTAAGCCTTCCTGATATACTAATTTCAGTGCATCTTCATCATTGTCCTTCAGATATTCTTCCAAAGCCATTTTTTCTTCTTCAACCATCTGATGTACTTGCAACATTCTATATCCACCTATTTGCCTTGGTAGATAGAGTCTGTCAATGTCACTGCGTGGAAGAAGGGCATGATTCATTGTCATTATTTTTCTGGTCTTCCTATCCATTGCTTTTAGTTCTGCTTGAGTCCAGTCCACTATTTCAGCTGTGTATCTAATGACTGGAATTGCCCAGGTGTTGATTGCCTTCACGGTATTTCCTCCATTGAGTTTGGACTTTAAGATTTTCTTCACTCTCTTGATGTATTCACCTCTAATCTTTTTCTTGACTTCAGTGCGCTTGATGTTGTCAGCTTGAAGGATACCCAAGTATTTGTAGTAATATTCCTCATCCAGACTCTTAATGTTATTTTCGTGGGGCATCTTTATTCCTTCAGTTTTCACTATTTCCTTTTTTTATTTTTTATTTTTAATTCCATTTATATCCCGCCCTTCTCCGAAGACTCAGGGTGGCTTACAAGCTTAGCAGTAGCCTTCATTCTATGTATATGCCTGCTTATTAGGGCTTTCACACACACACCCCAAGCGGCATTATTACAAAGTCAGCTTAATTGCCCCCAACAATCTGGGTCCTCATTTTACCTACCTCGGAAGGATGGAAGGCTGAGTCAACCTTGATTGATAGTAAGTGTGGCACATTTGTCCAAGCCAAACTCCATTGCAATATCTTGGCTATATATACAGACAGTGTTCAGCAGCGATTCTATTTCAGATGATGTTTTTCCATACAGCTTCAGATCATCCATGTAAAGGAGGTGGGATAGTCTGGCAGATGTTTTTGATGTTTGATAGCCATGTCCTGAGTTATTCAATATTGTTGACAGAGGAAACAGTGCAATAACAAATAATAGTGGTGATAATGAATCTCCTTGAAATATTCCTCTCTTGATATTAATGTTCTGTACCAGCCTGCTACCGGCCCTGCAGAAAAGGCAGGGACAACCCCTTTACAAACGGCAAGAGGCTGGAATTAAGCCTGCCAAATTTATTAAGATAAAACAGAGCAAAACAAGACACCAACCATGAAACAGGAGCTATGAAACAGGAACTAATCAAGCGGTTGCCTTCAGCAAACCAGCCCTCCCATGCATTCCCCTTTTATACAGTTCAGGGCGTGGCTTCTCTCTGCCTCCTTCCGAGGTGCCCCATTGCCTTCCTCTGTTTACTCCTGGTTGACTGCCTCCTGCGTCGGGCATCCTTGAACAGGGCCAGCTGTGGGTCATCTTCATCCACGCTGTCAGGCTCACACAGCTGGGTCTCCGTCGTGACCAGGTGGGAGTGGCCTGGCTGAGGGCTCTCATCAGCAAGATCTTCAACCCCCTCAGCAAGCTCTTCAACACCCCCCTCCTCCTCTGAGTCATCCGACCCAACTGCCGAACCCACAGGCTGACCCTGAATCACAACAATTAACCTCTCCCAGTCTTTCACCATTGACCTGCCATTGTCTTCCATTGTTCCATCAATCTTTGCACAAATTTTCTGATGTTTCTACTGACTCCTGCTATTTCTAGGCACTTGATTATCCAGTCATGTGGGAGAGAGTCAAATGCCTTTTTGTAGTCAATCCATGTCACATTCAGGTTGGTCTTCTTTTTCTTGCAGTTTTCCAAGATCATTTTGTCTATTAGGAGTTGATCATTTGTTCCTCTGCTGTTGGGGCGGTTTCCTTTCTGCTCAGGTGGAAAGAGATTGTTTTCAACTAGATGCTGTTGTACTGCATCAGCTACCACACCAGTTAGCAATTTGAAAGTTGTTGGTAAGCAGGTAATTGGCTGTAGTTGCCTGGTGTTGCCCCTTTTGCTGGATTTTTTTTTATTATTAGGTATGTTTTCCCAGTTGTTAGCCACTTTTCAATTTCTCCTCCTTGTAGTATATTGTTGAACTGCTTGGCAATGAGTGGGTATATAACAGTTAGATGTTTCAACCAAAATCCACGCAGTTCACCTTCACCTGGTGCTGACCAATTTTTGATCTTCCTTGCTCTTTTTTCTACCATTTTTGTTGTTATTACTAGTTCTTTCATTTCAACTTCTGTTTTATTTGCATCCACCTCTTTTAACCAAGCCGCATCCTTGTTGTGTTTCTTTGGCTTATCCCATATCTGCTTCCAGAACTGCACTATTTCTTCCTTGTCAGGTACTGACTGATTCACTGCAGTTTCTCCATTGATGGATTGATAGAAACATTTCTGATTGGATTGAAATTGGAGGTTCTGCCTATAATTTGCAATTCAAGTTTCGTTTCTACTGATTTTCCTGGCTATAGCTGTTATTTGCTGCTTTATCATTTCCAGTGCTTCCTTGAACTTCCTTGTTTCCAAGTGGTATTTCTTGATTAGGTTTTCTTTGGTCTTCTTGTTCTTCAGCTTCTTTTCTTTCATCTGTTCTAGCTTGCTTGCATGTGATCTTAACTTGCTGATCTTTTTTTTTATTAAAAAGTTTTAACATACATTTTATCTTTAACAATCCCCCCTCCCCCTCCCACACCCATCCCTCCCTACCCCTCCCCCCCTCCCCCCCCCCCGACTTCCCAGAGCTAAGTACAGGGTATAAAAACAAAAAAAAACACTCATAAACATCCAAATGCTAACAACCATAAACTCTGAAATCTATCACTCTCTAGCTCATATAGGATAACTACAAACACTATTACTATTAACTATAAAAAAAGAAAAAAGAAAAGAAAGGAAGACTTATTCAAATGCTACATGAAACTTTTTAGTCCCATATTTGTTCTGGATATACTCAATCCATTTTCTCCACTCCATAATGTAACGTTCTTGCGAGTGATCTTTCAAATAAGCCGAAATCTTTGCCATTTCTGCCAGGTCAGAAACCTTTAAAGTCCATTCTTCTATAGTCGGCAGTTCCTCCTTCTTCCAATATTGACCTATTAAGAGTCTTGCTGCCGTAGTTAAATTCAACATCAACTTAGTGTCCACAACCGCAGCATCTGTAATTATACCTAACAAAAAAAATTGCGGGCAAAACTTTATCCTTTGCTTGAAAATCTTCTGCATGTTCCACCAAATTTTTATCCAAAAGGCCTTAACCTTTTTACAAGTCCACCATATGTGAAAATATGTTGCATCTTCATCGCCACACTTAACTTGCTGATCTTATTTTCTAGTCTAACCTTCCATTTTTGCGGTGCATTGTTTGTTTGTTTTTCTTCTTTGTTGTTTTTGCATCCCAGGTATTCAGTTATAACTGCAGCTGTGCTGTACATTAGTTGGTTTGTTTCTTGCAGTGAATTGGTGCGTATGCTTGATATTGCAGTATCTTTTAATGCTTGTGCTAGCTGTTTCTTTGGAACAAGTTTCAATGCAGGCAGCATTATTTTGTTGTTTTTGCACTGTTCTAGATGCTCAGTTATTCTTTGTTTCAATTCTTTTACTTCTTTAGTTAGAGGGCTTTGTTCTTCCTGAGGAAGAGGTGCCTGGTTTCCAAATGAGAATAGTTGTATATCTCTGCTGGATTCCTTCACTGCCAACTCCCCCCTGATGACGACTTCTTCTTCTTCTTCTTCTTCTTCTTCTTCTTCTTCTTCTTCTTCTTCTTATTATTATTATTATTATTATTATTATTATTATTATTATTATTATTATTATTATTATTATTATTATTATTATTATTATTATTATTATTATTAATTATTTTATTTATTTTCATCCTACCAGGTAATTTTTGGAACATCATGGTATCTATACATTTTATTACACTGATACTTCACTGATCCACCATGTAAGCCAAAGCAGATCCACCTTATAGTATTGTTGTTGTGGGGAAGGCAGGAGTATTAGGTATACAGGTAGTCCTTGACTTACAACCACAACTGAGCACAAAATTTCTGTTGGTGAGTGAAACATTTGTTAAATGAGTTTTGTCCAATTTTATTACTTTTCTTGCCACACTTGTTAAATGAATCGCTGCAGTTGTTAAGTAAATCTGGATTTCCCACTGACTTTGCTTGCCAGAATGTTGCAAAGGGGGACTACATAACCTCTGGATACTGTAACCTTCATAAATATGAATCCAAGCATCTGAATATCGATCATGTGACCTTGGGCATGTTGTAACGGTCTTAAGTGTGAAAAATAGTCATAGGTACCTTTTTTTCAGTGCTGTTGTGACTTTGAACGGTCACTAAATGAACTTTGTAAGTCGAGGACTACCTGTATTTGCCACCATGAATTGATATATCCTTTCATTGTTTTATTTTATCATTTTATTCAACCAACATAGATTAGGGGCAGTATTTTGATAGCCAGGAGCTGCATCTGTTTAATAATGTGAAATATTCAGATCTACATCATATACATTGTATGCGACTAAGATTGTACTGTTTTTCTTTGCATTTTAATTATTAAGCTTCATAGGCCAAATGGGGATTCTTTTTATTATGGCATTAATGCAAACAGGAGCTCAGAGTTGCTTTATATATTTGCCTAAATGTTAAAACAAAGCCTGTGTTGGCACTGTTTAAAAGTATTCTGGCTCCTTATAATTCTGATAGTAAATGAAGGCAAGCATAGATTGAAGTCACTAGCTTGCCCTGTGAAGATACCTATATACATCAGAAGCAAAATAATCTAAATAATTGGATTGTGTGGAATTGTGCTGATAAGAGTGGGATGAGATTAAAATAGCATCAGATTAATTTTAAACAAATTAAATTAACGATTTAAACAAATTTTGTTTAATTTGTTAAAATTTGGTTTCATTGAATTGAATAAATATTTTATTAGTTGGGAAGAAGAATTCTATTTGAAATAATGACTTCTTTCTTATTGACATTTTGAGATCTCTTGAATTTAAAAAACAAATAAGCCTACCTTTTGCTGTGATAAATAACCAGAGCAGAAAATATTACAACAATCTCTGAGTTCTCACTGAAGTATATAATACCTGTTTTATATGAATCTTCTATTCATGCTCTAGTTGCTGGTTCATTTCTCAGCATGATTTCATCAATCTTTCTGCTCTCTGCTTTCTTCCTACTTTTTCATCATTACCATCATCATTACTATTTTGCCTAATAGTAATGTTCATTCACTCTGTAGACATTTATATTACACTTATGCTTCCTTCATTTTCTTGAATTTTTAATCATTAAAACCTGACTGTATTTGATATGCAGTGCATGTCAAGAAATATGTAGTACATTATTAGGTACTAATGAAAATATGTATATCAACTCATTCCAGTACATAGATATTTTTGATAAATTTACAGAATGCGATATACATCTACGCACACGAGCATTTAGCAAATTTCCCTATATTTTTTTAAAAAAGAAATACTTATATTACTATCGTAATATTTCTACCAATAATTTCAGCTAATATTATAACTACCAATAATTTATTAGTTATATTATATATTAATATATTAATATAACAACAACGATGATGGTGATGATGATGATGATGATGATGATGATGATGATGATGGAAGGGACCTTGGAGGTCATATTATTGTTAAGGTTCATGTAGTTCAGACATAACTCAGAGACTTGTTTGCATGCTATGACATTTGATTCAATCATTTCCTTTTTGCCTTCTTGGCATTCCTGTCAGCTGAGAATGACACTTCAAACATCAGCCCATATAGAATTGCCCACAAATATTTTATACCACAATAGGGTATAGAAAGTAGGGACGTGGTGGCTCAGTGGGTTAGGACGCTGAGCTTGTCGATCAGATGGTTGGCAGTTTGGCGGGTTGAATCCCGAGTGCCGCATAACAGAGTGAGCGCCTGTTACTCGTCCCAGCTTCTGCTAACCTAGCAGTTCGAAAGCACGTAAAAAATTCAAGTAGAAAAATAGGGATCACTACGGTGGGAAGGTAACAGCGTTCCGTGCGCCTTTGGCGTCTAGTCATGCCAGCCACATGATCACGGAGACGTCCTTGGACAAGCGCTGGCTCTTCGGCTTTGAAACGGAGATGAGCACCGGCCCCTACAGTCAGAAACGACTAGTACCGCATGTGCAGGGGAACCTTTACCTTTTACTAAGGTATGGGATGATGTTATAGAGTGCTTTTGATTTTTAGCTGCAATAGATTAACATGGCTATTCTTTGTGAACTTAGATTTATATAAAATATAGAGTGAAGTTTTCTTTAAATGAGAATTTTTATTATTTTAATTTTTATTACTCATCCCAAGAAAAGTATCAGATGGTTGTATGAATATCAGAGTTTACTTTTCTTCTACGTACTGATCTATGTACTCTTTATTTATTTATTTATTTTTACTTCCAATAATTCTTTCTTTAATGGTCAAAACTGAACTGATGTATTGGAATGCACGGATAACCTTGACGAAAAGGGAGAGGAGATGCTGCCTAGAAAACTGTCAGACAAGAGAAGCAGGAACCCACAATCATTTAATGGCCAAAAGAAGAAGAAGAAAAACCTTAGGAAGGACCAGTCCTGCCAATTAAAAGTGGTGTCAGGGTCAGCCTGTGGGTTCGGCAGTTGGGTTGGACGATTCAGAGGAGGAGGAGGGGGGTGTTGGAGAGCCTGTAGAGGACAGCCCTGAGGCTTCGCAGAGCCCTCAGCCAGGCCCCTCTCATCTGGTCACTATGCAGAGCATGGATGAAGATGACCCACAGCTGGCCGTGTTCAAGGACACCCGACGCAGGAGGCAGTCAATCAGGAGTAAACAGAGGAAGGCAATGGGGCACCTTGGAAGGAGGCAGAGAGAAGCCACGCCTTGAACTGTTTAAAAGGGGAATGTGTGGGAGGGCTGGTTTGCTGAAGGCAACCATTTGAATAGTTCCTGTTTCATGGTTCATGTTTTGGTTTTGCTCTGTTTGCTCTGTTTTGTGTCAATAAATTTGGCAGGCTTAGTTCCAGCCTCTTGCCGTTTGTAAAGGGGTTGTCCCTGCCTTTTCTGCAGGGCCGGTAGTAGGCTGGTACAGAACAAGTGGCAAGTAGGAAGTCACAATGAAATAGATGTGGGTCATTTAGCTGTGTTTCCTGTCTGGTTTATTTGGGAAAGCTGACACTGATTACTGAGCATCATACATATATTCAGTCATTCCAAAGTGGACTATGTCAGAATCTTTTCTTCCTGGCAAAATGGAAGATGCCAAAATCACTACCTTCTTCAATTACCTCTAGTTAAAATTATACTGAAAAGCTTATTGTTCCAGACTCCAGAGGCAATCTTTGAAGTTTGCTGCATTGAATTTGTCCTGAAAGCTTTATGAAACAAGCATAGCTATACAGACTGCAAAAATCACTTTAGAAATCAAAAGGTATAAGCAATAGGTTGCATGGACCTACTTAAAAAAATAAATTTAATTACAACAGTTTTAATTCCCCCCCTCTTTTGTTAACATTGAAGATGGCATTCAGGAAATAACTTACTTAGAACTTACTGTTCTAAATATAGCAAAAATGAATGAGGGTAACATTTAGGTGTTACACAGTAAATGTCTTTTTAAAAGATTTAATTCTAGTCATTTCCCATTCTGCTATTGCTTAAAATAAGTTGGTACTATTCACTACCAGAATTTTTTTTCTCTTTTTAAGGGATGAAGGAGAAGGAGGAAAATAATTTCCCCCCAAAATATCCGCTGAGTTTAATTGTACTATGTCTGCCACTGATTGTAAGGGGATGGAGGGGTACCAGCCTGGCTGCCATTGCACTCAATTTTATTGCTCTTTTCCCATTATCATATTATTCTTCCAAGTTGAAATGGAGCTCAGATCTGAAGAATTAGGGGTGTAGATCATGGAGAAATAATCTCTGAGCAGTGATGCAGTGCTATGATGCAGTGTTTCTAGGAATGAAAATATCTGAAAAAAGTGCATGTGCCTGAACAGCAAAAACTAATGATCCCAGCAGCAAAATGGTGACTACCACATAGCATCAAGGGGGGGGGGAAACGAACATGGTTTAAATATGGAAACAGTACTACAAACAAAGCATTTTTAAAAATAGAATAGAAACTTTATTGATTTAGCCATTTGACCATATCAGAAGTGTAAAAACCAATACAAAAATAGAAATAGATGCAAAGAAAACAGTAGGACATGTTCATAGTAAATTGTCACCTCTGCAGTAAATCCCAATCTGGTCTAAATATTTTGTCTTATTTGAGATGGCCTTTTATATAAAGAGTGTAGTCTTACTATTTTGTTTTGTTAATGAGATAATAGAACATGTACAAGAGATATGATTCAAATACTGAAATATAAAGATATCCTGATCATGACATATAAATATGTAAAACCATGAAGAAGGCTTTGGAATTGGGTCACCAGCCACAACTCTCCTTCATTTCCTCATTGCAATCTTATGTATCTTACTTTGGAGGACGCAATCTTATTAAAAAAAATAGTCAATGACAAAAAGACCCTAATGTTTTTCTTTTTCTTTTCCACAATGTGATCTAATATATTGATATAGTTCTGTGTCCTAAAACTTTCATTAAATTATATTTTCACTACTCTTTTTGTATGTGTCTATTCAAAGTATTAAGAGACTTTTTTAGACTGCATTACAATTTCCTTGTTTATCTTGGCAGAACAATTCCCAGGAAATTTTATCAGTAGCAAATTTGAACATATCCTGTTTTGATACAAATGAAAGAAGATCTTGACAGATGGTATAGAATTCCTTGGAGTATTCAGAATAAGATAAATGCAATTAAGATTAATATAACTCCATGGTTGATTTACATTTTGAAAAGTCCTTGCATGTTTATTTCATCACAGTATTTTAAATGAATTGTGCAGGATATTGAATATGTTTCTCTGGCAGTGGCACCTTGAGAAATTCTTATTATACAAATCACATTTATCTGTTATGAAAGGTGAATTTAACTTCCCACAATTTCAGGCTCATCATTAGGGATTTATTCTAGCTTTCGTTACTGGCTGAAACCTGGAACTTCAGAATTCTGCTCCTTTTCCAGCTCATTTTGGGATTTATCTAATTCCATTGAAATTATGGTAAATATTGTTTGTACAGAGAATTGTTTCCATATTGTAATAATATCACTTATTATGAGGGAGCTAATATGGTATAGCAGTTTAGTTGCCAATGCTCACTAGCTGATGTACCTTAGAGGCTTGGTGGTTTTTGAGGGGAAAACAGAAGAGAGTATTATGTACAGTATGCCACCTTGAGATCCTCCATGAAAAACCAGAATGTTGAATGAACAAATAGACAAACAAGTTTAACATTAGTGGGTAAACTGGAACTTACAAATGTTGGATCACATTCATTTTGAATAGTCTGTTTTTAGAACATTTGTAGAATTAAGAGGCACTGTGATTTATCATGGAGTGTTTCTTGACAACTTATGAAACTGAAGCACTTGTTACTCAAATGATGGAACTATGATGCTATAATTTCTTCTGAAGTTGCCCCATAGTTTGGATATTTTTGGAGGGACCAATTGAGGCTCCGAAGCCAGTAGTGTGTTTGCAGTAGAAGGTTATTTTAAATACTATGAAATTAGTTCCCTTTGATATTAAATTGAGGTTAATTGCTAAAAAGTGTTTTTGTTCAAATACAAAAGTGTATGCAATCTGGAGGTCCTTCTAGACTCTCAACTCCTGGTTGATAAGCAACTGGCAGTCATGGCTAGGAGGTTTTTGCATGGCTTCATCTAATGTGCCAGCTACACCTCTTCCTGTATTCACAGGACCTGCTTACAGACACTCATGCTTTTGTCACTTCCAGACTGGACTGCTGCAATGCCTCCACATAGGGCTGCTCCTAAAGATTATCCAGATATTTCAGCTGGTGTAGAATGTGGCAATGCAGGCAGTTATATGCACTCCTAGGGCAGTGCATTTTACACCTCTGCTCCGTGGACTATATTGGTTGCCAGTTTGTTTCTGGGTCCAATTCAAGGTGCTGATTTCAATCTTTAAGGTCTTTATTAGCATCGGACTGTGCCATCTTTCCCTGGTTATATCAACTACCCCATAATATCTTGCAGAGAAGATATGCTAAGGTTGGGGTGTCAAACTGCCAGCCAGAGGGCTGGATGCGTCATGCGGAAGCCATGGCCACCCCATTGCCGGCAATGGCAAAACCGTCCTGATATGTTGCGTGACATCATGTGATGTCGCAAGTTTGACATGTCTGTGCTAAGGGTACTATGAGCTAGGGACTTATGTTTGGTGGGTCCAAAGAGACATGCTTTCTCTGCTGTGACACCTGCCTTACAGAACGTTATTCCCCCTGAAATAAGACTGAAAATTAGCCCCATCTTTTTTGACTGTTTGTAAAGCCTCAAGACCTGGTTATACTGCCAGGCCTGGGACTCTAAGAAGATTGGAGATATTTCCTGATGGCTGTACTGCTGAGGAGCCATTTTTAATCTTACTTTCGCCTAGGGTTAGTATTTTAGTTTTTATCCTCTCAGTTACTACTATTGAGCAAGGTACCACCTATACTATACCTGTGCATTTTATTTTTCCTGCCTAAATGTAGAACCTTACTTTTTCATTTTGCTAGATAATATCCAATGTTCAAGTCTGTCCAGATCCTCCTGTATTTTAAGCCTATCTTCTGGAGTATTGGCTATTCCTGCCAGCTTGGTGTCATCTGCAAATTTGATGAATTCCCCATTTATCCCCTCATCCAAATCATTGATGAAGATGTTGAAGAGCACTGGGACCAGAACAGAGCCCTGGGGCACCCCACTACACACTTCCCTCCATTTAGGTGCAGTTCCATTGAGGACCACACACTGAGTACAGCTGGACAGCCAGCTACAAATCCATCTGATGGTGATGCTGTCTAACCCACATTTTTCTATCTTATCAAGTAGTAGGTTGTACTCTACTTTATCAGATGCCATACTGAAGTCCAAGTAAATTATATCCACAGCATTCCTCTGGTCCACTAATTTTGTCACCTGGTCAAAGAATGCAATAAGATTTGTCTGGAAGGACCGGTTTTTGAAAAACCCATATTGGCTTTTGGTAATGACTTTGTTTCCCTCTAGGTGTCCACTGATTCCTTGCTTATCTTTTTCAGAATCTTCCCAGGTATTGACGTCAGGCTGATAGGTCTGTAGTTTCCTGGATCCAGTTTTCCCCCCTTTTTTGAAGATGGAAACTATATCAGCTCTTTTCCAGTGCTCTGGTAGTTCCCCAGTGTTCCAGGATCTTTGGAACACTGGTTCTGAGATCACATCTGCCAGTTCCTTCAGAACATTCATCTGGTCCTGGTGATTTGCAGCCATGATGGTTTCTTTTGAGAGCTGTTATTTTTCTTCTTCATTGGTATTGTGCTAGACTGGGCTTTTATAATCTCACTTTTCAAAATTTCCCAAGCTTCTTGAGATGTTTTCCCCCTAAGGATTCTCATCCATGGAATCTTTCCCAAGCTCTCTTTAAGTTTATTAAAATTAGCTCTCTTGGAGTCCAAGACTCTAGTTTGTCTCCCAGTTGATGTCAGGGTAGTTAAAGTCCCCCATTACTATTGTGATGTGCTTCCTACATACCTTTTTTAGCTGACTAGCAAAAAGTTCATCTATTTCCTCTGCTTGGTTGGGTGGCCTATAGTGTACACCTATGGCAATGTCATCTTTTCCCCTTTTATATTGACCCAAATGCATTCAAGACAGTTTTCTTCATTGTTGTGCTCTATTTCTGTAGAGATGTAGTTATTTCTTATATAGAGAGCAACTCCACCTCCTCTTTTGTTTAGTCTGTTTCTTTTAAATAATTTAAATCCCTCTAGCTGTGTGTTCCATTTGTAGGTTTCATCCCACCAAGTTTCCGTAATGGCAACAATATCATAACTGCCCTCATTTACCTAAATTTCTACTTTACCCTTTTTATTGCTCATACTCCGTGCATTGGTGTATAGATATTTGAGTCCTTTATGACTGACCCTGTGTTTCCTTTCTACATAACCTGTGTGGTGCCTGAGTTCCCCTATTTTCTTACCACCTGTTTGATTAGTGCACTTGATGTGGCACTCACTATTAAAAGCTTGATTTTGCTTGACAGCTAGATTGATATTCTTGTCCACACACACCTCTGTGTTATATGCACTGATAATCTTTTATATTGTCAGAGACAGGGATGTTCTGTATCAATTAATTCACTATCTCCATTGTTCAGTTTAAATATTTCTCCAGAAAATCTGTGAATTTATTGCCAAGTAACTCAGTTCTTTTCATTGATAGTTGCAAGCCATCTCTTTTGAACACTTTTTCATTGACCAGCTGCAAACATTATGACTAATATAACTAAAGCCTTCCCCTTTACACCACTCCTTTAGCCACATACTGAATTCTGCTATTCGCTGGCCTTTTCCATTTTGTTCTTTATATACTGGTAAAACCTTTGAAAAAGTAAGCTTACAACCTATCCTGCTAAGTTCCTGCCCCAAGCTCTGAAATCATTCTGCACAGAGAGTACATCTGGCCCCCTCTTCTTTGTGGCAGCCCCACAAATACTGGAATACTACTCTCATGTCACCCCTAGTTCTTCTTTTCTCGAGACTAGCCACACCAAGTTCCTGCAACCATTCTTCATATGTTTTTGTCTCCAGGCCTTTAATCAACCTAGTTGCTTTTTTCTGCACTTTTTCCAAACTCTCAACATCTTTTTTGTAACGTGGTGATAGATGATAGACAGACAGACAGACTCTATATAAGAATTCTTGCTGAATAAAATATTTTTCAATCTTATAATGTAGATGAATTATCTAAAGTTTTCATAGGACAATCCTATGAGTGTTATCAATGACAGAACAAGTAGTTGTCAAAGATAAGGGAATAATGAAGAATATACATTTTTTCTATTCCTACTCTCCCTTATAAAGTATATATTTAGCCTCATTAACCTGAAAGAGTAATAGTGGAGCCAAAGAATGCTTAATTGACAATTCCAGAAGATGTTCAATCAAATCTTCAAAAGAATAGATATGTTATATGCCCGGGAACTCCAAACTGAAAAATGGGAGACCAGTGTGCCTGTGAAAACCTTTTTTGATGCCATCCCTACCTCATCCAATTTTATATTGTTTAGAAAAACAAATTTCAAAATACGACTTCTATGTTCTTTTAGAAAATAAAATAGTATATTCTGACAATTGAATGCTTTTCTTTTTTTGAATATTCATAACATATTTTCAAAACATCAGATGTGTCAATTTGTCCCCTCTCATCAAACTGGGGCCCCTTAAAATTGCTATAGGACCATTTATCTTTTACTTTTCTCAAATTCTATGCCAAATTAAGATTTAAACCTCATAAAAGCAGATAATGAAGCTATCTGTTTCCATATGGGCTGGATTAGAGCAACCTGGATTTAGATTCTCTGCTCACAGTTACAAAGATGTTCAGAGCATCCAATTTCATAGGATTTTCATCAGGATAAAATGCAAGAGCATCAGATCAGGCATTCTTTTTTTTATTGAAAAGTTTTACAATACATTTTTTTAAAATAGAAAAAACTCCCTCCCCGCCCTCCCCTCCCCCCAACCCTCTCCTCCCCTCCCCCCTCCCCGACTTCCCAGAGCTGAATACAGGGTATAAACTTACAAACGTACGCTAAAATATGCTAACAACAAAAATAAAACATTAAATTCTATCGCACTTGTAACTTTCCGTAATCATAACTATATTACTAACAAATAAGAAATAACTAATAATACATCATATAAAACCACTACTTATTCAAATGCTAAGTGAAACTTTTTGGTCCCGTATTTATTCTGAATATATTCAATCCATCTTCTCCATTCCACAATATATCTCTGTTGCGATTGTTCTTTCAAATGTGCTGAAATCTTTGCCATTTCCGCCAAGTTAGAAACTTTCAAAGTCCACTCTTCTATAGTCAGCAGTTCCTCCTTCTTCCAATATTGCGCTACTAAAAGTCTTGCTGCCGTAATTAAGTTCAACATCAATTTTGTATCTATAACAGTAAAATCTGTAATAATACCCAACAAAAACAACTGCGGAGAAAACCTTATCTTTTTCTTAAATATTTTTTGCATATTCCACCATATTTTAATCCAAAAAGCTTTGACTTTTTTACAAGTCCACCATATGTAAAAATATGTTGCATCCTCACAACCACACCTCCAACATTTGGGCTGGCAGTTCGGATACATACTTGCTAGTTTTTTAGGGTCTAAATGCCACCTATAAAACATTTTATAAAAATTCTCTCTTAAATTTTGGGCCTGTATAAATTTTACGTTTCTAACCCAAATCTTTTCCCAAGTATCCATTGTTATAACCTCCTGAAAATTCTGGGCCCACTTTATCATACAATCTTTAACGAGTTCCGTTTCTGAATCAATTTCTATCAATTTCTATCCTTCTTATATGTGCTTGACCTTGATTTCTAATTTGTTTTACCAAATTTCTATCAGTTATCGAAAAACCAACTTTCTGATCTTCTTTCCATCTTGCTTGTAACTGCCCATACTGAAACCAAGTTTGCACAATCTTTTCTTCTTTAGATCAGGCATTCTTAATTCACTGAAGAAAGGATAGATCATGAATACAGCAGAAATGACAAAAGCAAAACATTAAGGTCACAAGGCATAGCTGCAATTCTATTCTCATTTGATTATTTAAAATATTTTCTAAAAATATTTTACTTCCTAAATAAACTTTGCCTATGTATGCATGTGTGTTCACATGCATGTCCATATGTATGTGAATTCTTTTAATTTGGATGAAATATCTATTATTTGAAGCAAATTTCCACATGATAATGTTATTATAACAGCAACTGCCATGTCAGTCATAAAGGAGGTGTGCCAACATAAATGTTCTGTGATCAGTTAAGTAAGCCATCTTATCCTGGTGCCTGTTGATTTTGCATACTGGCATGGGTCCCATAGTAACACATGTAACTTCATTAAAATGCCACTTCTGATTTGAATGCCTTGCTTTATAAGCTAGATAGCAAAACTGGCACTCAGAGAATGAAACATTAATTAGCACTTCATAAATTGGCACGTCTTACTTCTATGCTGTTCAGTGTGGTGTTGTGTAGCTTCTATGTAGTTAAGAAAGCTAGTCAATGTGTACATTTAACATGTACAATTTTTATCAGTGTTAGTTGATATCAAATAACATATTCTTTTGTTGAAGCATTCCTTCTCGTGCACACACAAGCATCATACTTCATTAGATGTGAAATCTCTTGAATTCAGATCAATGTCTGGAAAGGACTACTGTAGTGCATTCCACTCCCCCACTTGCTCTAAGCACACATGATTCATATACAAATGAATGTGAGTGAAACCACTCAAAACAGTGAGGTATGGAACTGAGAGCACAGGGCAGAAGCACATAGGACATGGGAATGGAGTATTAAATAAATTTACATGGCTGCCCAACTCACATATGGTGACAATGGGCAGGTGACAGCATTTAAAACCTAGTACATAAAACACCAACACCAACTACCCTACCTCCACCACTGTGGTGGCAACAGATACAATCATATCAGCTTACTTAATCGGCTCCTATCAACTTGGTTAATATGTTGCTTAAGGTTTCATGAAAATACTCAAAGTCTGTCCTTCAGGTACATTGTTGATCTCTCATTCTGCTTTCCAAGGAAAGTTCCCCCACAATCCAAACAACTAATTACCAGTCACAAAATAACATTTGTGTGGTTTGAAATACCTATAGAGGGGATTATCCCTCCCATCTGCAGTTTCTCCTATCATAAAAATTGAAGAGGCTGCCAGGAAATAAATGTAGTATTTTGTTTGTTGTAGAAGCAGCTCTTTTTCCCCCCATGCTGCATGATGAAAGCTATGGCAGGGAAGGGAAGCAGTAAGCAGACAGGCCCAATAGGATATAAGTAACTAGTTTCTGGCTCATGCTTTAGTTTTCTTAATGTTCCTTTTTTAAAAAAAATGAAATATGAACAAATAGCAATTCTGCTTCCTTTTTCAAGAGAGCTACATTTGGCTTTCTGGAGATCTTTTCTTGTCTTTAAATATGACCCAGATGAAGGATACGCAGCAGTCTAGTCCTTAAAGCCAATATTATCTTTACTCCATTTTGTTTAAACATGTGCATGACTCATTATTTAAAAAACAGCCAACAAATCTTACCATTAGTTATTTGCTGGTTTTAGAAATCAATCTGAGAAGCTATGTAACTATTCACAGTAGCCCCTGGTGAGATAAAACCAAAGAAAGACTCACAATGGCATTCCTTTAACTTGACATTATTATCTCTGTACTCACTAAATGTTTTTAAAACCATATTTTGCAGAATCTGAACTAAATAGCAGTTCTTCGTTGCCTGCCTGATGATTCACAAAAGAAAGAAAGAAAGAAAGAAAGAAAGAAAGAAAGAAAGAAAGAAAGAAAGAAAGAAAGAGGAAGGAAGGAAGGAAGGAAGGAAGGAAGGAAGGAAGGAAGGAAGGAAGGAAGGAAGGAAGGAAGGAAGGAAGGAAGGAAGGAAGGAAGGAAGGAGGGAAGATGCTGCATTTTGAGGAATACTTAATAAAAGAATTAAGACTGAGACAGTGCATTAATAATTCTGCCATATTGTTTGGTTATAAAGGCTACAAATATCATAGTTTCCAGAACTGATAAGAAAATGAGAAGCTGCTTGGAATATGCATAATGTTTTAGATTTGATTCCAAATACACTATTAGTTTGAAACATCCTATTATAAATGTAGAACATTTGGTTTAAATGTAACATAGACTGTTTTGATTTTTTGGGACATGCTGTGAACTCAAAGCATAAATACTATCTTTCTCATTTTGTGAATATATGTTTGCCAATTCCAGCTTAAATTAATTGCAGAAATTTCTTTCTGCGAATGAATGCGTATGAATATGTTTATTTCTGTGTGTATATGTATCTACCAGAAGAGAAAGGGGAGAGAGAAACTAGAGCGAAATGAGATTTTATTGACCATGGGAGGGGGAAAAAAAGAGTGAAGTTCTACAGGTAGTCTTCAACTTACAACCACAATTAAGCCTAGGGTTTTTATTGCTAAGTGAGACATTTTAAGTGAGTTTTGTCCCATTTTACCATCCTTCTTTCTACAGTTATTAATTGAAGCACTGCTGTTGTTAATAACAAGTGTTAAGTGAACCTGGTTTCCCCATTTACTTTGCTTGTCAGAAGGGTACAGAAGATGATCACATGATCCTGGGACACTGCAACCATTATAAATATGTCAGTTTTCAAGGGTCTGAATTTTGATCATGTGATCATGGGGGGTGCGCAATGGTCGCAAGTGTGAAAAACAGTCGTAAGTCACCTTTTCCAGTGCTGTTGAAACTTTGAACTGTTACTAAATGAACTGTTGTAAGTTTAGAACCACCTGTATTTCAATATTATAAAAAGGGTTAACATTCACCAGGCAAGCAGCGTCTTCTTAATAATCCAGTATTTAAAGACATTCATGCTTTTCAGCCACCAAGATTCAGCCATTTATATCTACCCTTCTCAGAGGACATAAAATGACTTTCCTTGGAGGAGAGATTTCTGTTTCTATGAAGAGTTCTAGATCTAACTGAAGATCTTGATTGCTGTATCCAAAATCTTCACCATGCAAATTATGTATTATAACTCAGAGTTATAGTCTCTCTCCAAAAGAATTTCTTAGCATGCATACAAAAAGAAATATTTTAGATAATACACATATTAAGCACCTACTTGGTGGAGCAGTGGGCTAATGCCTCCTTAAGTTACACCAGCTGCCTGCAATTAGTGCAGGTTCGCATCCCACCAGGCTCAAGGTCGACTCAGCCTTCCATCCTTCCGAGGTAGGTAAAATGAGGACCCAGATTGTTGGGGGCAATTAAGCTGACTTTGTAATAATGCCACTTGGGGTGTGTGTGAAAGCCCTAATAAGCAGGCATATACATAGAATGAAGGCTACTGCTAAGCTTGTAAGCCGCCCTGAGTCTTCGGAGAAGGGCGGGATATAAATGGAATTAAAATAAATAAAATAAAATAAAAATACTGTATGTCATCTTAGTTTTGGGAAATTGAAATGAATTCTACTTGTCAAGGAGAATGCAGCCCAAGATATATTCATTACCCTATTCCATTAATTCAAGCATAAGCAACTTTTTTGCAGCTGGCTACTCTTGACCCCCAGGTAGTATGCCACAGTTTACAATTTCCAAAGTAGGCTATGTAGAATAAAGGTATGGGCTAGGCCAAGAGAAAAGCTACATAGGGTTTAATTTAATTTAAAATTAACTAAATACATTCAAATGTAATATCTGCAGAGATTATTATTCAGTGATAAAACTATCAGGGATTCCATGCAGTCTCAAAGCCTCAGTTTGTACATCTCTGAACTAATTCATCTTATGTTTATATATTTACATTTCTTACAAATCTACAACCAACCTGCATAAGTATGATTGTAATTCTGATCTGATCTCCTAATTGTAACTCTAACTGTAAACCTAAGTTATCACAGAGTAAACATTCCTGAACTAAGTGGAACATTATTTTCAATTCAGGTTGTTTAGACTATGCCACACAAGTATGCAAAATAAATCATTCTTAATTTGTATGTTTAGATCCATGGTAATATCTTACAATGATATGACTCCCACAAATCTCACACAATAAATGCCATTATGGGAAAAATTGAAGCAAATGCAAAATGGAACTTTATCTGTATTTGTTTCTTCTATTCATATAATAAGGAGAAGCCACTTGAATATTGGATCCATAAATTATACCCCTATATCTACCTCTAATTCAGTTAAACATTGATCCCCAACCCTCGGTGGACCGGCACCGGGCCACGGCATGCCAGAAACTGGTCTGCGCAAACAAGCAAAGCCCAATCTGCGGGATGCAGGCAGTACATGAAACCTAAACCCCTCCGGTCCGCAAAAAAACCTCTCACGGAATTGGTCCTGGTTCTCAAAGGTTGGGGACCTCTGGTCTAATGTAACAGTTCTGCAAAGTAACATTATTCTACTGCAAGGATTTACTTACTACAACAATATAAGAACTGGATTCTAAAACCCGTACAATTTTTTAATAAGCTATTAGAACTAAGTATTTTAGCATCTATTCATAAATTCTAGCTAAGAAGTAATAGCAAATGACTATATACTTAATATAATCTTTATAAAGAAAAAAACTGTGTTTTGAGACAAAATGCATGCATATATTTTTGAACAAATGTAGTTGTTTGTTTTTTTTAAAAAAAGCAGTGGAATAAATTCTGCCAGACCTTAAGTTACAATCTCAGATGGGAGTTGTCTATGATGCACACACTGTGACCTATTTAGTAAAAAAATTATAAATATGTGCATTAAGACTGTTTCAGAACTACTAAGCAGAAGAAAGCAAATATTTGTTGACCTTCCATATAAAATTAAGCTGTTAATAACCAATCTATTAAGATACTTATAATGCATGGACAGATTCTTTCATAGACAGAAAATGATAAAAATATCATTTAGGCAGTTTCTTATTTCACAAACATGGAGTAAGCTTAAAATGCTGTTTTATATACAGAGTTAACAGAAACCAAGTCAGATGACAGAAGATGCATCCTTAGAGAATACAATATCAGCATATGTGGCATAAGATCATCTTTCTGTACAATTTTATGACCAATGCCATGATGGTTATTTTTTATGAATATTTCATAAGGAAATGATAATTTGATCGCCCAAATTACTGTCAAAATCTGATGAGGTGCAGGAGAAATTGCACACTGAGCAGTGATTTGGGCACTTGGTGGGAGTTCATCTGATCATTCTAACATGTGACTAGTGTAATGTATATTCATAATTCCTGAGGATATAAGCTATTGGAAGATCACATGGGTGGGAAGGGAGATAGCCTGTCTCTGAGCAAAACAAGATTAATCTAATGTTTGTATCACTGCAAAAATGCAGGAAATAAATTTCCCTCAAACAAAACTCCAAGATACAGAAAACTTATCATGATTCACAGAAGATTCTAGCTACCAGGTCTGACTTGTAAATATCTCAATGAGCACCAGATAGCAGAAATGAGTTTGTGATCATCTAGCTTTCGTAGCCCAGAACTGGCCTACTTGTTTTCTTCCCAGTATGATACACACGCAACACTTAACAGATTAAAACAAATGTTAGTAAATCATTCCAAAAGAAGTGCAAAGAAACCCAGGGTAGCAGCATATTCATCCTAAAAGTCTACAGTTTGAAAGCCTGAGATACACAGTCATGTTACTTACAAAGCTGAAGTGGTGACATCATGAAGGTGCTTTTCCTTTTCTTCAGCAGCTCATTCTTCCACCAGGAAAGCCATAATGTGACTGAGAAACATGAGCTTAGATATATAAAGATCCTTGCTTGGTTGAAAAGATGGAAAGAAGAAAAGAGCATCCTGCTACTTTACTGAAAATTATATACATAGAACTACGCATAGTGTTTATTATCTAAGGATTAATAAAAATAAATAAATAGAGAAAATGATCTCAAAGGATCACTTGCTATGTGTGATATATGACAGTATATTCTAATACCAATCAGGAATGAATGAGCAGCTTAGAAGATTTAGATGTAAAGATACCTTATGCAGCCTGAAAGGCTTCATTTTTGCCATTTTCTAAACACAGAAAAATGCATCCCTCCAATTCAGAATATTGAATGTCTTATGGAAAGTGAAAGGTCATTTGTAACTGTCCAAAGGATTGATGGAGTTGAGATACCTCCTTGACCTTCACCCTGCACTCATAAAGAACGGTCTCAGATGACAGAGCATCAGGCAAATTTTCAGAAAATGTCTTTTCTTATTTTTATACTGTATAGTGGACGTGTTACCTGATATTTTTCATAATTGTATGAGAGGATTTAATTATTGTATGTCTTCCCTCATTAAAAGTACCTGCCAAGTAATACTGTTAAGCTACAATTGTCAACTATTTCTTTTTTAATTCTTGCTACTGTATTCCATCTTAGTGTTCTGGAATAATTGCTTGGATACCCACAAAAGCAACATCAAGGTCAAATCTTACAAACACAGGAAATTCTTTTCCAATTAATTACTCTCTGTTAAGAATACATGTTTTATAAATCAGTGAGATGCTTCAAAAATCTGTAGTGTAATTGTCATGTAGAACAATTAGAAAGAACTTCAGTTGAGATGTTAAAAAAACGTTAAACTTTCACAAGACTTGTGAGAAACAAGCAGTGTATTGTATATTGATCGTTGTCCCATTTTTCAATTATGTAACACTTCAGTAGAAAGAAATGCAATACACATTGCCAACCATATAAGTTGAAAGTAAGGAAAAATTACTCTCTGAAAATTCCTCCTGTCACAATCCCATCTCTTCTTTCTCTTGGTGGGAGCAAAACTATAACAGATAATTGCAGTACTTGGTTTTAAACAAAAATTCCTAATACATAACAGACAACTGTAAACTTCCAAATATTAATAGTATGTCCAATAAATACAACTCAATAGGCAAAATTCATACCAATTTCCATTAAGAATTACCTCTTTTCCACAAATACAACATTTACTTTTTTTTTAAACAGAGATTCTATTATTGCAGGAAGAGAGAGATCAGAAGCCCCTTTCCACATTTAAAAACAGAGCTATGACTGATTTTAGATCTCCCTTTCCACCTTCAGAGAAAGTTCTAAAACCTTCAACTCTCTAAGATTGAAGTTCCAATGTTGGAAAAGAAAAAAACAAGTCAGTCTGGGGAGCATGAGATGCATAAACAAATGGAGAAAGTGGATTCATGTAATCTTAAGATTTTTCATTTCTCAGTCATGCCCTTGAGTCACAAAAACCTTTAGATCTGTCATAGGCATCCATGGAGTAAGGTAAAAAGTAAAAGAACATTAAGATGACAGATATGAAAATGCAATCAAAGCTCCATCCATTTTGATGCATATATATGTGACTTTATTGAGCATGCTCTGCAGATGTAAAGCAGTCTAAAAGTCTTCCTTATAATTTTTGATGAGGATATTATGTCCCTTCCCTGAATAAATGTGATAGAGCAGAAAATAATGCTCCTTATACCTTTCTGTCTTATTGGAACTAATCTAGATGTCTTCCAACCCTCCCAAGTTGACATTCGGGTGTAGCAGGCTCTTCCCCACCTCAGCCATCCTGGGGGTCTTGGACCCTACACCCCTCTTCACTTTGCTCAACTGAGGCATCCCATCAGCTTCACACCCTTTCCTACCTTCTCTTGAGGCCTGTGACATTCTAGGTTGGAGCTGGGGACAAGTTTCTTCATATTGGTAAAAATTGCAATTTGAAAATTCATAAGTAGAATAATATCTGCATAAATAAGATCTTGGAAATCAGGGCTGCTATTGTCTCAGTTAAGGGCACCCAATCATTTGCGGAGGTGGCCTATAAGAAAGTAAAGCACTCCAGCCTGAAGGAGCATTAGAAACAGCTCTAGTTTCAAACTGCAGCAGGAAAACAGAGTGATTGAATTTGTGGTGAAAGGGATGTGGAGAAAAGTGGATGGATGTCATAATTTCTGCCCTCAGAAAGTGGTTGCTACTTCATTTTGACAATAGAACCACTAGAATGGATAAGCCCCAAGTCTTGTATTGTCCGACTTCAGACATTAGGCAAAGACCTAGCTCTCTGGAAAAGGCTGTAATGTTAGAAAAGGTAGAAGGAAAAGAAGAAGAAGACGACCAGGACTGTGGGAAGTCCTGAAAAGTCAGATTATGATTAGGATGTTATTGAGAAAAATCTCTATCCATGTGGTTGATAGGGGTCAACAATGACTTGATGGCATGTAATCAATCAATCTTGTATGCAGAACATTTTTGGTCTGGTTTGTGCCTTTGAGTCAGTCTTGATTCCTAGTAACTGCATTGCCAAATTGCTACAGTTTTGTTGCCATGATTTTCAGAAGTTTGCCAGTGCTTCTTCCTAGGGCTGAGAGAGGTGATCAGCACAAGGTCACCAGGCAGGCTTTGTGCCAAAGATGGGAATAGAACTGTTAATTTCCTGGTTTCTAGTCTGATGCTTTAATCACAACCTCAAACTGGTGCTCCAGTCAGAACAACACATAAACTTTATTATAATTTCTTTTCTAGATCAGATTAAATGTGTAAGTCATTCCAGTTTCCTCAAACATTCATAAAAATTGACATAAATTAATTTTATCCTTAACCAAAGGCCAACAGGGTAGAACACAAAGATTATTTGAATCCTTTTTGTAAAAATTAAAATAGGCTGTAAAAATATAAACCAATAACCAACTTATTATTGATACCAGTTACTGTTATGGCATCCTACTGCTGATGCCATTAATATCACCCTTTAGGGAAAATAAAACAGCAACAAAAAAGTGGAATCCAATACTGAATATAGTCCTTTGGTGTGCATTACAGTGGGTGAGTGGATTTGATTGCAAGGTTTTTCAGTAACGGTGGGCAAGTGTTTTGATTTAAAGAATACTTGAAATGTTTTGCCACTGGCAATGACATCAGTTAATAAGTTTCACACACAGGAATAAATTTCTGAAAGGTTTGAATGCTATCAAATTTATGATTTTGAGCACAGATGATGTTAGAAATGCCTGTGTATGCGTATAATCAAAGTCGATATTATTTCTACTGTTTGTGATATATATATTTAAATATTTCTATCAACAGGCATGCCATCCCTATGCCACAACTATTTTAAGATAGGTTTCAGTAGGTTCTGTTATCAAATAGAGAGACAATTCCCCATTTCATGCATTGACAGCAACAAAATTGAACTTTCCTATATAGCAGATGTTACCAATGTTTGTCCACTTTCTTTTTCCCAAATGTATCTTCAGGCATTTTAATAGGCAGTTTCCATAATGTTAAAGCCAACAAGATTCACCTGCTCCCCATCCAATTGAAAGTCAAAGTGCATAGACCTTCAGACTTGTTCCATGCTTTCTCCTTGGCACTCCCAACCACAAAAGGCAGATTCGCACTTGATTGTATTTCAGACATGCAAAGTGATTTAAGTTACTAACAAAAGTATGTTATACAGTATTCTAAAAACTAATCAAGAATTAACTCTGGTTGATTTCCAGTTACTAAAAGTCTACAACTTGGTGACTACTAACATAAACCCCAAGATCTGCTCTACAGATACAACAGAAGAAATTAGTGGACTATTGAAATTAGCAAAGTAGACTGCATTGTTTGACACTATTTTAAGGCAACATTGATATTTGTTTAAAAATCTATAATGCCAGCACAGTTGGCAAACTTTGGGATAAAACTCCCTTTCTATATTGCTTTTTTATTTGGAGAGTGGATCACCTACAAATTGCAGCAGGAAGGGCAAGGGGCTTTGGTTTCAGATAGGCCAGTAGTAGAAAAGCACCTATTCAACTCTTCAAAGAAGGCAGCAGCATCTGAACAGAGAATCGCAAAGTCTTCATATAAAAGCATTCTTAAGTGAATAAAAATAAATAAAACATTGTAATTGTCTCATTTATTAAATACTTGCAAAAGTGAATTGTCTAGCCAAATGCCTACCATTATTGATTATAGTTATTTATAACTGGTTTTCTTTGATAACAATCTTACTATATTGACTTCACAAGATCAATAACACTGAATCCAGTTAGTGCTAGTACTAGTACCAGAACTAATAATTATTATTTCTCCTCCTTCCTCTTCCTTTTCTTCTTCTTCTTCTTCCTCCTCTTCTTTTTCTGATTAATGATAAACTAAGGTTTAACATTTAATGTTTATTTATTCTGTTTCTGAATGTTAGATACCTATGGGTGCACACTATTTATACAGAGTTATACATTCATATTGAAATTTTATAACAATGTTTCACTACTGATACATAGATGGATGAAGACATGACGAAACTAAAAAAAATTCTCATTCTACAGTTTTTCCAATGAGGGTTGACCCGATCCATGACTCTTACTGTATGACTATTATAAAGCTTCATGTGACATTTGGCATGTATCACTCTTCTGAAGGTTACTGTTTTGGCAAATTTCATTCTGTTCTGCCAAATAAAGGACAAAATAAGTTCTAGCAATTTTTAATGTCTTATGGCTTAATGTCCAATGTCTTAAGAAGGGAAATATTTTATTATAATTTGATAGTTGTGGGCTGCTGAGAGTGGTGGAGAGTTGGGCAGCATACAAGTTTAATAAATTATTATTATTTGGACATTTGAGTTTCTAGATAAAAGAGTTAGATTTAGATCCAAACACAAAAGTGGGCTGTTTCTCAGAATGTAAAATCACAGTACAAATTCCTACTATGCAGTTCTATGTAGAAGAACAAGGGTACAAGTAAGCGTTTGGTAGCTGGACAAATAAGAACTATGGAGCATAGATGGGCCTTTTGTGGATCTCCACAATGAATTTATTTCCTATATATCTGATCTTGTTGTACAGGCTACCTGGTTACTGATTAAGCCTATCTTTAAAAAAAAGAATCCTTCCACTAGAAAAGAACATTCAGTTAACAAAAAAAATAGAGGAAGATTAATACTTCTTGGTTCTTAACATTCACAGGTATTAACAATAGCTGGGGTTTGCCAGCTATTGTCCCCCTATCATGGTCTGATCATCATCTCCTGTGGCTGGTCTTCCGTTATGCCACCCCCCGCTGCTGGGCTGAGGAACCGACCAAGTGGTCCCGCCCCAGGAGCCTAATGGACCCAGAACGGTTCCAGATGGCGCTTGGGTCTATACCCATCACCCTCACTCACAGCCCGGCCGATGCCTTGGTGGATGCCTGGGAAAGGGCGGCCACCGAGGCACTCGAACGTGTTGTACCCTGGCAACCCCTGACCCAGCGCAGATCCCGCTGGGCTCCATGGTTTTCTGTGGAGCTCCAAGAGATGAAGCGTCGGAGACGGGGTCTAGAGAGCGGTTGGAGGTCCAGCCGATCTGAATCTGACCGATTGCAGTTAACAACCTTTATAAGGTCTTATCTTGCTGCGATGAGGATGGCGAAGGCTAACTACTTCACTGCCCTCATTGTGTCCACAGATAATCGCCCGGCCGCCCTGTTTAGGGTAACTCGCTCCCTTCTTAACCAGGAGGTGAGAGAGGACCCCTTACAGGGGCGGGCTGAGGAATTTAGTCATCATCTGACAGACAAAATCGCTCAGATCCGGGCCGGCTTAGACTGTGACTGGGCGGAATCTAACGTGGAGGAATCGGACGGTCTTGAGCATGTTATCTGGACTGAGTTTGATCCTGTTTCCCCTGATGATGTGGACAGGATTATGGGGAAACTGAGCTCCACCACCTGTTTGTTGAACCCGTGCCCCTCCTGGCTGGTTTATGCGGCCCAGGAGGAGACACGAGGCTGGTTCCAGGCAGTAATAACTGCTTCCCCTCCGCCTTGAAGGAGGCGGTGGTGAGGCCCCTCCTCAAGAAGCCTGCCCTGGACCCGGCTGTTTTAAATAACTATCGTCCGGTCTCCAACCTACGCTTTCTGGCGAAGGTTGTTGAGAGTGTGGTGGCGCACCAGCTTCCTCTGTTCCTGGAGGAAACTGATTATCTGGAACCATACCAATTGGGTTTCAGACCCGGGCACAGCACGGAGACGGCATTGGTCGCGCTGGTGAATGATCTCTGGCGGGCTCGGGACAGGGGTTGTTTCTCTGTCCTAGTCCTATTAGACCTCTCAGCAGCTTTTGATACCATCGACCATGGTATCCTACTGCGGCGTCTCAGGGGTTTGGGAGTGGGAGGCACCATTTTACAGTGGTTCTCCTCCTATCTCCTGGGCCGCTCGCAGTCGGTGTTGACAGGAGGGTAGAGATCCGCCCCGAGGCCTCTCGTTTATGGAGTTCCTCAGGGGTCAGTTCTCTCTCCCCTCTTGTTCAACATCTATATGAAGCCGCTGGGCGAGACCATTCGTGGTTTCGGGGTGGGGTATCATCAGTATGCTGATGATCAGTATGATGAGCATACTGATGTTACCCAACTTTTTTTCTCCACCCCGAACCAACCTAGTGATGCCCTCACCGTGATGTCCCGTTGCCTTGAGGAAGTCCAGGTCTGGATGGGGAGAAACAAGCTTCATCTCAATCCTGCCAAGACTGAGTGGCTATGCATACTGGCATCTCAGATTAACCAGACTATTCCATCTTTAACGATGGGGAGTGAGGTGTTACCCTCTGTTGATAGGGCTCGCAACTTGGGCGTCCTCCTGGATTCACGGCTCAATTTTGAAGATCACATAGGATCCGTGACCAGAGGGGCTTTTGCCCAGGTTCTCCTGGTGCGCCAGTTACGACCCTATCTGGACCGAGATTCCCTACGCACAGTCACCCATGCACTCGTGACCTCCCAGTTGGACTGCTGCAATTCTCTCTATATGGGGCTGCCCTCGAGGACCACTCGGAGGCTTCAGCTGGTGCAGAATGCTGCTGCGCGAGTTGTGATGGGGGTTTCCCGATACTCCCATGCAACACCTATACTCCGTGAGCTACATTGGCTTCCGGTTGCCCTCCGGGTGAGATTCAAGGTGCTGGTGATGACCTATAAAGCCGTAAATGGCTTGGGTCTGGGATATTTGAGGAAACACCTACTGCCGACATCAAGTTCCCTTCGTCCTGTGCGCTCCCACTTGGAGGGCCTTCTCAGGGTGCCGCCTGTAAAAGACTGCCAGCGGATAACACCCAGGGGGAGGGCCTTCTCAGTGGGTGCGCCTGCCCTTTGGAACTAGCTGCCCGTGGAGCTTAGGACTGCCCCCGACCTTCGGTCATTCCGCCAGGACCTGAAGACCTGGCTCTTTGAGCTTTCCGGCCCAGGCTGAGAGGTTGTTTTTTTTTCCCCCTCAGGGATCAAATTTAATTATTTTAACTGTTTTTAACTCTTGTATTGTATTGATGTTTTTAAATACTTTGTAAACCGCCCTGAGTCCTACGGGAAAAGGGTGGTATATAAATTCAATTCATAAATTTTCTCATAACATATGCACAAAAATCATTTTTAAAAAAATACAAAGCCATCCTGACAGTTAGATATAAGCCTTTTCCACTTAGAGAAAACTTCTTGATAACAGAACAGATTTTCTGTATTTTATTAGCTTTAAAATTTACCGCAATATCTGATACAGATGGCTACTATATTCCTTCTTCCTGATATTTAGTATGCCTACAATAGTCTATTTGCACATAGTCTATGCAGAACAGAAGCATTTATTGCTTTAAATAATTTTTTTAACTTACTGAAAAAAATTTTTAAAAATATATTTATAGCTTTTGTTTGCCAAAAAACAAATATGATTTACAAACTGGTTTCCAAATGGGAGTATGATTTATTAATAAAACTAAAAATGAGTAAATATGACTCAGTTCACATTAAAGTGTGTGTAGCTGAATACAACATTTCATGGAAGGAGAAATGGCTTCTTGGGGAATAGTTAAACACTAACTCTGTATTCTCTGACTTAGGAGTAAGTCCTCATGACCTCTATCAGATTAACTTTTCACTAAACTTGTATGGGCTTGTATTGTAGGCTAACTTTCATGTGAACCGCTCTCTATATTTGATATTGTATTAAGTAAAATAGTCAGGTTCTACAGCACAAATATTTTGACTTGAATGAGTTAATGTTCTCATAGCTTTTCTAACCCGTTGTCTTTTTCTTAAACAGGTACACGACTCTTGGTAAACTTTCTCTGCTTTCAAAGACAAACATAACTAATAATTTCTGTAAAGGTCTTGAGCCCTCGCAACATCTGTTTTTAGTTTACTATAAAAACGGTGTCTCTGATCTCATGTGTTGAACTACTGTATGTTTGCCACTGTCTATTTCCTGTGAAAAAATACACTGAACAATAATAGCTTTTGTTCCTAACCTTCCAGCTACAAAAGCAGCTGAACAAATATCTTTCCTGCTTTCATTTGGAATAATTTATGCCATGTATGTGTTTGCCCAGGGTCATTTGGCTTATTGGATGTTTCATCATTTAAAAATCAAATCTTCGGACTAAGAACTACTGAAAACTTCAGTCTAATAGGTTCCTCATGCTAATAGCCAGTCTATTAATATAAGTTCTGTCTAAGTACTACTTCCCATTATATTTAACAATGAATTACAATTATAGAGAAAGTGCAATGCTCATTACAATGGTAACAATTATATGTGTGAGAGGGTGTATATATTTCTACACACAATACCCCCCTCTACTTATAGTTTCCATGAAAATCCCTTCTCTTTTTTATTTTTATTTATGTAAACAGTTTTGTCTGCTCAAAGCTGTAAGAAAACTTGCACAAGAATGCCTTGAATTTTACATAAGCTTCAAAGAGAAAATTATTTTTATGTGTAATTAATATATTAAAAATAGAAATATGTACTCTTTCTTTAAAAAAAATCTGGAAATCATCATTTAATAAAAACTATAATATGTATTCATATATTTTTGTTAAAGATAAATTACACTGAGTTCATTGAGCTTACTCCCAGGAAAGTCCATTTGGAATTTCAGCTTTTTATAGATCAGACTAATAGACCCGAAATTAATGGAACTAAACGGAGTATGCATTTGAGGACCATACCATTACATACAAATAAATAATTTAACAGCTCAATCTAATACAGGCTCATTAATTTAGTGTGTTGACCTAGTGTGTCCAGAGGAGGTGGGGACTAATAATAAGGGGTTTTTCCCCTCCTTTATCTTTCTATCGGTGACTGAATTCAAAGCATTTGGACCTGATGTGCATAACCTGAAACTTTAGGCCTGAATGCATTGTTCAAGCACTTGGGCATTGTTCTCTCAAGCACAATCGGTTAGTTACCATGTTGTCAAAAGGGAATATTATTAAATGTATAACTGGATTATAGCCATTTAATTTTAATTAGAAATTAAAGCACAGTTTTGTCCTGTGCTCATTCCACATCTTTGCATACAGTCCCTGGCACACAAGTCAAAAGACATAGTAGCCGTGGTAGCAGTCTAAATAAAGAAGAAAGAAAAAAGTCAAGATAGTGGCTCTGCCCATTTTTTATAAGCATCACACTCGTGATGCACATAAAAAATAGATGGAACCTCAATTGCACCATCATGGCCATCACATCAACCTTTTTGATTGCACCTTGCAGACATTCTTGTATGGTATGCAGCACAGAAAATATGGTGCAGTCTTGATTTAGACAGTCTTAATTCCATGGCAAACATCGGGCATTCTTGCCTTTTCTGTACTGCAATACAATATTACGTACATTCTCACTAGATAATAAAAATAGTCCTGATTTGTTCTTATCACATTAACTTTAGAGAATGAGAATGAGTTTTGCTTCACAAATATTTTCATCAAAATAGAAGAAGAGAGAAATTATAAAACCAATCTCATTTAGCTACGTGATGTCACTCAAAATCTATGGGGTTTGTTTATTTCTTTTTGTTTTGTTTAAAGAGAGAGGATGAGAATACCAGATATTTGTTACCAAAACGAAGGATTTTAGCATTACTCAGTCTTTCTCTTCTTTGGGTGGAAAAAGCCACGAGTCTTTACAGTTTGGTTTTTGAAGACTAGAGAGTAATATTGGACTAGAATCCTGATAAATGGTTGCAAGCAACAACAAAGAATGCTTATGATTTAAAGAAGCAAAGAAAACTGAGAACATTTTTGGTGGAAAGCAACATTTTTTTTGTTTTACAATTGCATATGAAATGATAGGGATGAACCTGAAGAAAGTTGAGAGGAATATTTCTATAAAAAGCATTACAGATTGGAATTTAAATGAACATTATAATTGTTATGTCCAAGGAAAAAACCTGAAGAAAGGAAGTTAGAAATGCCATGAGAAAATTGAAAAATGGAAATGCTATAGACTGTGTGCTACTATATAACTGTAAAAACGTTTAAATATGTATGTGGTTTGCTTATGGAATGGGCATGAAATCTTAAGATGTGAAGATTGCATCAGTGCTTGATTATATGGTTATTACTGCTTTATACAAAGGGAAAGATATCAAGGCCAACTGCAAAAACTACAGGGGGTTAGTTTGTTCAATGTATTTGGAGGATTCTGATTGAAAGGAAATGAGAGGTTACACTGATAAAGTGCAGTGTGGTTTGATACCAGGCAAGGAATGTGCAGACCAGATTTTTGCTCCTTAGAGCAAAAACTGAGAAAACTATACTGTGGGAAAGATTATTGCATGTTTGTTGATTTAAAGAAAGCATATGAAGAAGTGGATAGGCTTGAATTATGGAATATTTTGCATGAATATGGACTTGAAGGTTGATTGCTGATTGTGGTAACAGGAGAATGTGATGGAAGTAGAGCATGTATGAGAATAAATGGAATGCTTAGCAAATGGTTCAGTACTGAGCAGGAAATAAGACAAAACCACATTATGTTCCTTTGTTATTTAATGTATTTATGGATAATTGTAAAAGGAATGTTTGTGGTGACATTGGAGTTAAGTTGGTTGGGGATATGAATGTCTATATGTTTCTTTATGCTGATAGTGCTGTATTGATGGCTAAGAGCCTAAGAAATCTCCAGCAATGTTATACATGATGATGCAATGAAGAATATAGATCCGAAAATTGATATATTCAAGACTAACATAGATGTGTTTGGGAATATATATATATATTCATTCCTCTATACAATCACAACTATCTCAGTCTTTAATATATTGATACACACATATGCACACAGTGTCTATGTGAGTAGTGTGTGTGTGTGTCGATCTCTCTCCCTCTCTCTCTCTGTCTCTCTCCCTCTCTCTCTCTGCTGTATATCTATATCATCTATAACTATATTTCATCTTTGTCATATCTATCCCACCTTATTTATATATAACTCAAGGCAGTGAACATATCTAACTATAATATTAACAGAAATATATGGCTGTCATTAGGAAAAAAATATCTACATATCTAACAACCTTCCTCCTCCTATTTTCCCCATAACAACTCTGTCAAGTTGGTTGAGCTGAAAGGGAGTAACAAGTCCAAATCACCTAGCTGGATTTCATGGCTAAGGCAGGACTCACAGAATACAGAATACTAGAGCTGGAAGGGATTTTGGAGGTCTTGTACTCTTACCCTCTGTTCAAGCAGGAGACCCTTTACCATTTCATAGAAGTAACTGTCCAGTCTCTTCTTAAAATGCCCCAGTGATGAAGCACCCACAGCTTCTCAAGGCATGCCTTCTCACTGTTAGGCAATTCCTCCTTAGTTCTAGGTTGCTTCTCTCCTTGATTAGTTTCCATCCATTGTTTCTTGCGTTGCCTTCTGGTGCTTTGGAAAATAGGTTGACCTGCTTTCTAGTCTGGTGTCTTAACCACTAGACCAAACTGGTTCTAATATTAATATAATTCTTAATAAAAAGAAATCATTGGGGAAAAAACTAAATTTAAGGACCAATCTTTCCATAATGTCCAGATATCATAAGTGGACAATTTGCAGAGGTTGTGGTATTAGTGTCTTCTATGGTCATCCTTGATTATGTATTATTAAAGGTCAATAAGTACACAATCAGTTTCAAAGGCAGTTATCTGTTCTGAAAGTATTATCACTCCTTGAGCAGGTAATGATATTTCTTCAGTTAGTATTTCATTGTTTATAAGTGAAAACTGGAAGCTAAACAGTCTGTACTGAGATTACATAGATGGTATTCAAGCTGAAACTTAAATTAGAGTTGCATATACTTTGTATATGGTGAACAATGGGGCAAAGGTTTTAATCAAAGAGCAAAGTGAATCTTCTACCCAAGAAGTAAGTTCTAAAATGTTGCTGAGCTAAAAATATGCAATACCTACTTTTCCATTCCCAGCATCGTTAATTGCTCTAGAAGCATATATAATCCTGAGTTCCCTGCCTCCTTTGCATCAATATATTGTATACCTCATATTTGGAAATGTCCATAATTAGAGTTTTTAATTAATGGTAGTAGAAGCAAGTGTAATATTTGGAAAATTGCCACAATTGGTCATTCTAGATAAATCTGAATTTAGGTTTCAAAAGATGCATAAAGAATTACTATCACTGTAATTTATTCAACAAATTTTGAAAAATATTTGCAAAGTCCCAAAAAGGAATTAAGGGTTTTTGTTGCTGTGAAAAAAAAAGAAAGTGTGCCTATTGAGAAGAATTAATGTCTGCTGCAAAAAGTGAAAGTAGCTATGTATAAGACTGTACTTCTGACCACTTTGTTATACGGAAATGGGAACTAGGAAAGTCAGGAGAAATATAAAAGTAAGTGGAATGCAGTGGGTTACTTAGGAATGGTGAGTGTTAAAAACAAGAAGCAATAAGGTCAAGGATGAATGGATGCTGAATGAATGTGAAGTGAATATAGAAGTGAATAGATAGTATGAAAAAGGATATTGAGATAGTGTGGTTAGAGAGAATGAATATTGTATGGATTGAAGTGCTAAATAAATATATAAAGAAACAGAGAATGTGTTGAGAAGAAATGGAAGATTGAGAAATTCATAATTGCAAAGAACTGATGAGATCTTTAAAAAAAAGAGGTAAAAAGTTTAAAGAAAAGGCACAAGAGATATTCATACTTTATGGAAGCAAGAAGAGCATGCAAAGTTGGAACTATATGAAGAAATACAGTCCATGATTTTAACTTTTTTAAAAATAGCTTTTTTTCTCTTTAACAACCCTGTAATCCCTTTTATCTTGGTTGAGTCGGGGCTACTGAATGGAGCTGAGTGTTTACTGCTCGGATGCCATTCCTCATGTCTATGTGGAGTTCACAGCAGATATTTTCTTTTTGTACCCTGTTAGAGAAACATCTGGATTGAACGGATTGAACGCTCAACCTTTCAGGTGAGAAGTGTCTTCATCTCTAGGCCACCAAGCCACTCAGAAATTTTAGTTTTATTACCTTACCTTAATTTCTTTGGCTTACTAATTCTTGCTCCTTTTCTTCCATTTCCATGAAAGAAAGAGCATGAGGGTGATTAATGCACAAATGAATTATTTGTTTGTTTTGCATATCACCCAACCCCCAATTCTCTTATGATAAGAAATGCAAATTGGTTTCTTATGTTTATAGCAGTTTTGGTACAAAGCACATTATGTAATTGTAGAAATAACATATGTTTTCCATTTACAATCGTGTCTAACCCTTGCTTTCTAGATAATAGTCAATCAGATTTCTTCTTCTTTTAACTTCAGGACAGGAGTAACATAGATTTAATTGAAAAATCACAGCTTTCTCTCTGGATCATCTTAACTTTGGGAGTCCACAGATTTTTGAGGCTCCATGAATTGACATAGGCAGATCTTCCAATTTTATTTTTACTAACAAGTAATGGAAAATTAGCTTTCTGTTCAATAATATATAATATATGCAGGCAACAAAGTAATTTAGAGCCTCTAGATTCCAAAAATGTATATTAACTTTAAGAAATCTAAATCTAAAATTATTAAATTCTAAAAAAGATATTGTTACTGATTTGATGGATTAATAAAGAAGCCCATAGTATCTTGTTACATAATTGCATTTGTTAAATATTTCATAATTATATTTGAACATAACTGTTTCCTTCAAAATGCAATCTACTTCTTCATAATTTATTTTATGGATTTAAATATACTTTTTCTGAGAAGGGTTCCCTAGGTTATGCGAAACTTTCAAAGAGGTCTTTGGCACAAATGTAAAAATGCATCTAATTAATGTGGATAAAACTAGCCAAAGATAAAAGCTTTAACTATATGTGGTATAATTTGGAGATTGGAGAAGAACGGGAAATTTAGTTCATGGTTTGTTCCATTTTTTGAAAGCCCATTCCTTAAGACATGCAAGATGGTCTAAAGATTCCAGGAGGGTGATAGTATTTAAAGTCTTCCGGTAGAGTAACCATAATTATTAGAAAATAATTTCGTTTTAGTTTACTTTTTTCTTGTCATTTGCTCTGAAGTATTGGTGTAAAAATATTTTTTGAATATTTTAAATATTAAGTCTTCAAATATATATTTGTATTTCTTTAAAAATAGGGGAAAAGAAGAGGAGAAAAGTCCAGTATAGCCGTATTTCATGTCTTTTGGGATCTCACTTCCTGTGTTATTTAGCCATAGTTCTATGTGTTATTGTGGCAAAGGAAAGACAATTTTTGAATTCTGTACAAATATAAGGTTTGCTTTCAATTTTCTGGCAAAATAATTGCTTATTGTTGCTATCTCTTATTGCTAAATTCTCTATTTTTAAATTGTGTAGAGTTCAACTGAAAAAAAGATTTTTTAAAAAAATATCATTACAATTCAGAGATTAAAAAGATTCATAAAGGTGCAGTAACTATGGCAACCAGAAATGCTGGCGGTTTGCTCTGGAAGAAAGCTGATCACTCACTCCAGGTTCTATCTATAAAGACTTACCTGCAAACATGTAAGACTATATTATGTCTAAAGATGTGGTTCTGCACATACAATAAACTTGACATCCAACTTTATCTTTAATTGATCCCTAGTCACAGACAAAGCAATTACATTTAAACAACAGTACTTTAATCTTCATAGACCTATATACTCAATAGGCTGGCTCAAAAACAACAGACATATAGAAACAATTCTTGCATGTATGTTCATCTCTTTCTATACATGAACAAGCAAACCCTGGCACTGAGTTTAAATCTTTGAGAAGGATTGGCAAAGATATTATGCAGAAGTGGAAAGCTGTTCATAACATGGATATGTGAGATTTGGAATTCCAACCTAAGGCATCTTAAGTGATGTAGTACTTAAAACTATGCCCTACCCAATTATATGCTGGTGGGAAAAAGTTAGAGGCAATGTGCTGGCCTCTCACAGGAAAATCAAGATATAAATCTACAAAAAAGTAACGAGTCCTACTACTCCAGGTAACATACACAAATCCTACCCATACTATTGAAAATCTATAGGGGGAAATAAGCTTTTTATAGAATCTTTTCTCATTACTTTATAAAATCCAGATCTGTTGTAAGATACATGTTTCTTACACTTCCATATGAAGTGCAGTCCTGCTTTAAGAATCTGAACATTTACAGACTTCTTAAAAGAAGCTCAGTAGACCAGCTTAATAAAAAATATATTCATTATTCCAGAAATATATGCCCAAGATTTTTATGTAGGTATGTATATGACAGAGTGGAATTCTGAATAATTTATCTGAGGCCAGGTATACAAAAATAAATAATGGAAAAGTAGCATGTGAAGAGCCTTGGTGGAACAGTGGGCTAATGCCTCCTTAAGTAACACTAGCTGCCTGCAATTAGTGCAGGTTCGCATCCCACCAGGCTCAAGGTTGACTCAGCCTTCCATCCTTCCGAGGTAGGTAAAATGAGGACCCAGATTGTTGGAGGCAATTAAGCTGACTTTGTAATAATGCCGCTTGGGGTGTGTGTGAAAGCCCTAATAAGCAGGCATATACATAGAATGAAGGCTACTGCTAAGTTTGTAAGCCGCCCTGAGTCTTCGGAGAAGGGCGGGATATAAATGGAATTTTAAAAAAAAAGTTGGGTAGCTTTATAAAAGCAACATTTTTCAACCCATCCTCATATTTTTGAAAATGCAGTTCTACATGTTTTTACTTGTATACTTACTACTGACGTCTATAAACATCATGTATGCAAATAGAATCATATTCTTTCTATTATACTTGTCAAAAAGACATATTGAGATGTCCTATTTTAATTTTATCAACTTCATTGTATCAACTTTTAGCTGTTTTGTTAATGTATGGAAGTATCTAAATTTTTAATTGTCATGGCTTAAGATCTTTTGTGTCTGAAAAGATATGATTATAAATATACCCTTAGGATATCTTATACTATTTTAGTTCCAAATGTCAGTTTACTACAACATGTTGAAATGTTTCAGTACCGCAAAACATTCTGCTCAACAGAAGAGAACATGTGCAGTTCAGGATTGAACTATAGAGTTATTGGTGGTCTCTGAGCTTGGTTGCTTCTTCGCAGATACAGTGTACTTGTTGGGTATTGAAATGTCAGTAAGCAAACAACCAAGCTCAGAGAACAGCAAAATCTCTACATTCAATGCCATCATGTCCCTCTCTCAAATAAGACAGAAATCTTCATCAGTCAACATATAGTGATGGAACCCCAAAAATACATAGGTTCTTTCAAAGTTAGAAAGAAGTATATTATTGCTCTAACTCTCCTCTGGAACTAGACACTCTGAATCCAAATATACATGAACAAAATTACAGGTAATCCTCACTGAATGACCAGTTACTTAGGACCCATTTGAAGTTATGAAAGACCTTTCCAGAACCACTTACAACCCATTTTCAAATTTCCTATGGCCACCCATACCCCTTACATGATTGCATTTGAGGATTTGGCAACCAGTTCATATTTTCAGCTGTTTGCAGCATCCCAGTCATATGACCATGGTTTTCAGTGTTTTTGCTAGGGAAAATAGACTCATTTAATGTTTATAGTGGATGCTTAAGAATAGCATTATTTGCTTAATAATTGCAGCATTTGCTTTATGACTGGTGCAAAAAACCTCATAAAATGTGGTGACCGGCTTAATGACTACCCTGATTTTATACTGTAATTCCGTGGTCAATTATGGTCATAAGCTGAAGACAACCTATACTGAAGACACAACTAAAGAAAGAAAATTGATTATTGCTTCCCAGGGTTTCCCAAATAGGGGACTTTTAGGATAACTGTACTGTCCATAGTACAGAGAATGAGGTGGCTGGATGGAGTCACTGAAGCAGTAGGCGTGAGCTTAAATGGACTCCAGAAGATGGTAGAGGACAGGAAGGCCTGGAGGAATGTTGTCCATAGGGTCACGATGGGTCGGACACGACTTCGCAGCTAACAACAACAAGGATAACTGTAAAAATTACCACCCAATATTTTGCACAGTAGAAACCTCTATGGGATCTCAGTCCATTCTGCAAAATGAGTGAGCAGTTCTATTTACAACACAGCACTGAATTCAATCCAGGTAAAATCAGAATATGTAATGAAAAATATTGACTGAACATTAAATCTAATTTTCATAAATTATCATTGCAATACTTCAACACTGACTTTAAAGGCATTTTCAAGTGAAAACAGTAACTTAAAGAGGTCAGCCAAGCATGGAAAGATAGAGATTGCAGCTTTTCATTCCCAGCTGATATGCATCAATTAATTGGAGTTAGCATTAAGTTCCCATTTAGTAGAATTGGCCATTCTGGGGTTTGAATTAATCCAATTTTGCACTCATGGTTTAAGCACAGTAGTAAAATGATTTACAATGAATTTTGGTGGCATTTTTGTCACTTTTACCTGATATACTCTCTTCTTACTTTATTTCTTCCAGAAAAAAAAATAAAAGAAAAAAAGAACAAATTTAGGGGAAAGAATATAAAAATAAAAGACTGGAAGGCACAATCCGATAAATTGGCATTAATGTATATCAAAAACCAGATACAAACAGCAGTAAATTTTGGTACTCAGATTATACTCTGTATTAATTAAAGTAAATATTAAATTGCATTTTATTATTTCACAGTATCAGCTATCTGGATATGAGAAGACAGATTGTCTACTAATTGGCCAACACGAGAGAGAGGGGGGTATCATTTGTGAAACAGCCTAAAGCAGATAGAAAAAGATACTGATTTCCAGCAGTAGGTCTCACAATGAGTAGTAACTGGAAGAGGAGGAGGAGGTATAGTAGAAGTGGGAAGGAGTGGTAAGCAGTGAGTTCTAGTCTTTGATTGTATGTGTGTGTGTATTGCCTAAGAGCTTGTGTAGTTGTGTTGGCTCTTTTGGATTTTGGTGCCCATTGACTTGGATATAGGTTAAAAAAAACCATGACGCCATCGAGGAATTTCACTGGGTCATGATCAAAAAAATTAAATAACCAAACAGGTAACTCAAGGAGCAGAACTTGAGGGAGATACATAAACATGGATCTTTCCTAGATCCAATCCACTTGTTTTTTTATTTATTTTTTATTTTAATTCCATTTATATCCCGCCCTTCTCCGAAGACTCAGGGCGGCTTACAAGCTTAGCAGTAGCCTTCATTCTATGTATATGCCTGATTATTAGGGCTTTCACACACACCCCCAAGTGGCATTATTACAAAGTCAGCTTAATTGCCCCCAACAATCTGGGTCCTCATTTTACCTACCTCGGAAGGATGGAAGGCTGAGTCAACCTTGAGCCTGGTGGGAGGCGAACCTGCACTAATTGCAGGCAGCTGATGTTACTTAAGGAGGCATTAGCCCACTGCTCCACCAAGGCCTCTGTTCCTCTGTTCCTAAATTAACTTAGCTTAAGGTTTATATTTTAAAAATTAAGAATAAACTATCTAAATTCCATACATTAGGGCCTTCACTCCATGCATAAATTTAAGAGTATTTAGCAGGCCTGAAAAACACTTCCAATTACTGTACTATAAGAAATAGGACAGTTTCCTTCATTATTCCAACCTCCCGCCCATCAGCAACCATGGATTTGTTTCAATTCTAACATATTGTTTGTGAAATGTGCAAATGTGTTTGGATATCCTTTCCTGCCTTGAGCTTTTTTGGGGGGGAAAATCAGCATGAAATAAAAATATACATAGACCAAAGAGGCACTGTTCTCATTGGGGAATAGTTTAACTCCAAGCTTTGTTAATTTGTTCTCTTCTATACATTCACTGAATGCAGCGAGGGATAAAGGGAGACAGACCACACATCCTCACACTGGCATACTCATTCGTGCATCTGCGTGCTTGACTAGGATAAGCACAGAGGCCCCTTTCACGAACTCTGCCACATGCAAGGACATTGGAAGGCATTGCCCAAAGGAATGTCAAAAGCAGGAACATTTGTAATCTTGTTCCCCCATCCATGCATTCAAATAATGCACAGAGAGAATGATCTGAATGAGAATAAGAATGAAGTCCCTGTAGTTTTCTTGGCAAGATTTTTCAGAAGTGGTTTGCCATTGCCCACTTCCTAGGTATGAGAGAAAGGTTACCCAGCTGCTTTTTGCTTAAGGTGTGACTAGAACTCTCAGTCTCCCAATTTCTAGCCTAATGCCTAAACCAGTACACCAAACTGGCACGCTGTCACATAAATAACATTGTACTGTCAGTAAGAACTGGCAAGCAGGAGAAAGACTGATATAAAACTTTTTTTACATAATTGTGTAGATGTGGTGAGAACTCATACATAATAACTTTAATCAATTCAAATAAACTTTTATGGTTTGCATTACATTACATACCAAGATATACCAATGTGTTCCTTCTCAGTGATATCAACTTTGAGTGCTTGAATTTCTAAGTATAATCCAACTAGTAATTTATCTACTATGCCGTACATTGTCCTTTCTATATTTTCATTTGCCTTCATAATTCATGGTAAAGAAATGGAATTCTTGAATTAAAGTGACACTTTGTATCATCATGAGAGCTTACCAGAAAAGGGAATTGATAATGCTTTAAAGTAGTTATAATGCATGCAATAACAAATACTGGTTCTAGTGTGTGGGGCACATGGCAAACCAAATTTTTTTGAATTTTTTCCCTTGTATTTTGTGGGAAAGTTTATAGTTCTTCCTTATTATGCTAGAATAGGGTAAAATCTCTAATATGTGTGTGTGGGGGGGTTGTGTGTGCATGTTTCTCTTCTAAAGTGACAGAAAACTATGTAGCTAGTAATCAGTTAATCTAGTTAGAGGGGATTAAAGTGGTGTCCCCCTTCATGGATTACTGCCTTGTCGTGGCGAAGGGGCTTGCGTAATTCAATGAAGCTATGAGCTATGCCGTGCAGGGCCACCCAAGACGGACAGGTCATAGCAGAGAGTTCTGACAAAACGTGATCCACTGGAGAAGGAAATGGCAAACCACTCCAGTATCTTTGCCATGAAAACCCTATGGACAGTACCAAAAGGCAAAACGATATGACGCTGGAAGATGAGCACCTCAGGTCGGAAGGTGTCCAATATGCTACTGGGGAAGAGCAGAGGGCTAGTACTAGTAGCGCCAGAAAGAATGAAGCGACTGGGCCAAAGCCGAAAGGACGCTCAGCTGTGGATATGTCTGGTGGTGAAAGGAAAGTCCGATGCTGTAAAGATTTTTTCTCCATAGGAACCTGGAATGTAAGATCCATGAATCAAGGAAAACTGGACGTGGTCAAACAAGAGATGACAAGACTGAACATTGACATCTTAGGTATCAGCGAACTAAAATGGACAGGAATGGGTGAATTTAATTCAGATGACCATCAGGTATACTACTGTGGGCAAGAATCCTTCAGAAGAAATGGAGTAGCCTTCATAGTCAATAAAAGAGTAGGAAAAGCAATACTGGGATACAATCCTCAAAATGACAGAATGATCTCAGTTCGAATCCAAGGCAAACCATTCAATATCACAGTAGTCCAGGTCTATGCCCCAACCACCAGTGCTGAAGAGGATGAAATTGACCAGTTCTATGAAGCACTACAGCACCTTATAGAACTAACACCAAAAAATGATGTTCTTATAATCATGGGGGATTGGAATGCTAAAGTAGGAAGCCAAAAGATAACTGGAATAACAGGCAAGTTTGGCCTTGGAGTGCAAAATGAAGCAGGGCACAGGCTGATAGAATTCTGTCAAGAGAATACAATGGTCATAGCAAACACTCTTTTCCAACAACCCAAGAGACGGCTCTACACATGGACATCACCAGATGGTCAACACAGAAATCAGATTGACTATATGCTCTGCAGCCAAAGATGGAGAAGCTCTATACAGTCAGTAAAAACAAGACCAGGAGCTGACTGTGGCTCAGACCATGAGCTTCTCCTTGCAAAGTTTAGGCTTAAACTGAAGAAAGTAGGGAAAAGCACTAGGCCACTCAGGTATGAATTAAATCATATCCCTGTTGAATATACAGTAGAGGTGACAAATAGATTTAAGGAATTAGATCTGATAGACAGAGTGCCTGAAGAACTATGGAAAGAGGTTCGCGACATTGTACAACAGGTAGCAACCAAAACCATCCCAAAGAAAAAGAAATGCAAGAAAGCAAAATGGCTGTCTGAGGAAGCTTTGCAAATAGCTGAGGAAAGGAGGGAAGCGAAAGGCAAGGGAGAAAAAGAAAGATACACCCAATTGAATGCAGAATTCCAGAGAATAGCTAGAAGAGATAAGAATGCCTTCTTAAATGAACAGTGCAAAGAAATAGAAGAAAATAATAGAATAGGGAGGACCAGAGATCTTTTCAAGAAAATTGGAGAAATGAAGGGAACGTTTAATGCAAAAATGGGCATGATAAAGGACCAAAATGGCAGGGACCTAACAGAGGCAGAAGAGATTAAGAAGAGGTGGCAAAATTACACAGAAGAACTATACAAGAATGAGCTTAACATCCCTGATAATCACAATGAGGTGGTCACTGACCTCGAGCCAGACATCCTAGAATGTGAAGTGAAGTGGGCCTTAGAAAAGCTGAGCAACAACAAAGCTAGTGGAAGTGACAGTATTCCAGCTGAGCTATTCAAAATCTTAAAAGACAATGCAGTAAAAGTGCTACACTCAATTTGCCAGCAAATTTGGAAAACTCAACAATGGCCACAGGATTGGAAAAGATCAGTTTACATTCCAATTCCAAAGAAAGGCAGTGCCAAAGAATGTTCAAACTATCGCACCATTGCACTCATTTCTCATGCTAATAAAGTCATGCTTAAAATCCTACAAGCTAGACTTCAGCAGTATGTGGATCGAGAACTACCAGAAGTGCAGGCAGGATTTCGAAGAGGCAGAGGAACTAGAGATCAAATTGCCAACATACGCTGGATCATGGAGAAAGCTAGGGAGTTCCAGAAAAACATCTACTTCTGCTTCATTGACTATGCTAAAGCCTTTGATTGTGTGGATCATAACAAACTGTGGCAAGTTCTTAAAGAGATGGGAGTACCAGATCATCTTATTTGTCTCTTGAGAAACCTATATGCGGGTCAAGAAGCAACAGTGAGAACTGGACACGGAACCACTGATTGGTTCAAAATTGGGAAAGGAGTCCGGCAAGGCTGTATACTGTCGCCCTGCCTATTTAACTTATATGCAGAGCACATCATGAGAAAGGCAGGGCTAGATGAATCAAAAGTTGGAATTAAGATTGCCGGAAGAAATATCAACAACCTAAGATACGCAGATGATACCACTCTAATGGCAGAAAGTGAAGAAGAACTAAAGAGCCTCTTGTTGCAGGTGAAGAAGGAGAGTGCAAAACTTGGGTTGAAACTTAACATTAAGAAAACCAAGATCATGGCATCTGGCCCTCTCAATTCCTGGCAAATAGATGGGGAAGAAATGGAGGTAGTGACAGATTTTATTTTCCTGGGCTCCAAGATCACTGCAGATGGGGACTGTAGCCAAGAAATTAAAAGACGCTTGCTCCTGGGGAGGAAAGCCATGGCAAATATAGACAGCACACTAAAAAGCAGAGACATCACCCTGTCAACAAAAGTGCGTATAGTCAAGGCTATGGTCTTCCCAGTTGCAACGTATGGCAGTGAAAGTTGGACCATAAGAAAGGCTGAGCGCCAAAGAATTGAGGCCTTTGAACTGTGGTGCTGGAGAAGACTCCTGCGAGTCACTTGGACCGCAAGGCGATCAAACCGGTCAGTCCTAGAGGAGATCAATCCTGACTGCTCTTTAGAAGGCCAGATCCTGAAGCTAAAACTCAAGTACTTTGGCCACCTAATGAGAAGGAAGGACTCACTGGAGAAGAGCCTAATGCTGGGAAAGATCGAGGGCAATAGAAGAAGGGGACGACAGAGAATGAGGTGGCTGGATGGAGTCACTGAAGCAGTAGGCGTGAGCTTAAATGGACTCCAGAAGATGGTAGAGGACAGGAAGGCCTGGAGGAATGTTGTCCATAGGGTCGCGATGGGTCGGACACGACTTCGCAGCTAACAACAACAACAAAGTGGTGTCACTGTGGTTTCTCCTATTTTTCCCTATAAGTATATTCCTGTGATTAGTTTAGAAAGAATGGTCTAAAATCACTACCACAATTTCAATAACAATAGAAAGAAAATCTAACCAAATCAATATTTGTGTGTGTCATCCTGTTTAACTAATAGAACTGATGCTAGTTAGAACTATTATAAATATGAACATTCTAATTCTAGTGTTTACCCTTTTTGCCGATCAAGTATAATGCTGCTGCTTCCCTTAGCATATTAGTGAACAGAAAAAAAATCTATTTATATTAATAGGGATACCACTCTTTATAAGGATAAATCTGATACTAAATTAATAATATATGTTATAGTTGGATGGTCCATTGCTTCAGAGGATAAGCTGCCTTTCTATATGCTTTTCTTTTTTTAAAGAGCTACTACTCAGAAGCCAGAGATACCAAAATATACTTTTGTAAAGATGGAGAAAACCTGCTCGGTCCATTGGGGACTCTGTTATCTAAGCTACTACTATGATCTGGCAAAGGAACATAGGAAGAGGCAGTGAACTGAGCAGGGTCAGCAAGAGACTTTGATTTCAGGACCATGGAGAGCAATTCCATGTTAGGAATGCAGATACGTTACTCCAACACAAATCTGGAGGGAGCAACTCATAGGATTTATAGCTATGCCAGATTAGATTTGCTGGAAACCTCCCTCTCCAAAAGTGCTGTAGTGGCTTTAAAAATGTCAATACTCCCTTTCTTTAAGCACTCCATGAACTATTCTCTTAGATAATGAGGAGAGGAGAAATGATAAGGTTTGGAATCTGTTGCTTTCTATAAAGGTCTTTCCTCAAAGCCAGAGGGGAGTAGTGTATCTTGTTGGTTGTGTGATCCTGATGTGTAATCTAAGGGGAGTGCTTCAACTCAAAATGAGTAAGATTTTCTGATATTTCTTCAGGATTCTAATCACTGGGGCTTTGCTTTATGACTGGTCTCGGCCCTTAGACATAACATAACCAAGTGGAGAATTTGGAAGTAGCCTGCACATAAAGGCTGGTAGTAAAAGAAAAAAATCCTCTGCTGATTTTGTAATTCAATTATTTACACTTGCCAAATATAAAACAAAATATATTTCAAAATATGGAAACGTTTAGGCTTTCAGATCAGACATTTCCATTTTAATGTTTCTATTAGCCATGTGGGCTGTGGATAACAGAAATTGTAACCCAGCATATCAACTAGTCATGAGAGAGCCACAGGAGGACATAGAAATCTAGAAAGCCAAAAGTGAAATCAGTTTTGTATCCGCATATGCAGATAAATATGCTGAGCACCTGGATAGATTAGATAACCTTTATTGTCATTTTTTTTACTATGGAACAGCGGCACACATTAAAAATGAAATTTAGTTGCTTGCTCTCAAAGTGTACACATATATAACACACACTTAAACATACTATAACACACATTTAAACATACTGTATACAACATATGTAGAGTCTACACCCTTACATATACACAACATATAAATATTAATCACTGTCCATCTTGAATACATAACAGAAGGAGGAAGCTTTAGAGTTCACAAGGTTAATACTGTATAGAACAAAACTGTGATTGAATCTGGATGTTCTGCTTTGGATACCACGGAGCCTCCTCCCAGAAGGTAACAAGGCAAACAGGTCGTGAAGAGGATGTGTAGTGTCTTGGACAATCTTATGGACCCTGTTCAAGCAACACTTATGTGCTATGTCCTGCATGGAAGGGAGGGAACTGCCAATGATTTTTTCAGCCACCCTCACCACTGTCTGCACCACCTTCCTGTCTGAAGTAGTGATGCTTCTAAACCAGACTGTGATCCTGTATGACAGGTTGCTCTCGATCATTCCTCTGTAGAAAGTGGTAAGGATAGAAGAAGGAAGATGTGCTTTTCTCATGCAATACAGAAAATGCAGGCACTGCTGTGCCCACTTCACCAGTGTCTCACTGTTGAGTGACCAAGCCAGCCTACTTGTTAACTGCACACCCAGGAATTTGATGTTGTTAACCATCTCCACAGGTTAATTATTAATGCACAGAGAAGTGTGGCTGTGCCTGCCTTTTCTGAAATCGACAATGATCTCTTTGGTTTTTTCAGTATTTAAAACTAGACTGTTTTCCTTACACCAGTTCACCAAACCCTCAACTTCCTTGAGGTAAGCACCCTCATTGTCATCATGAATAAGGCCCACTACTGTTATATCATCTGCGAACTTCATAATATGGTTGGTGGCAAACCTTGCACAAGTCATGGGTCAACAGGGTGAACAGCAACAGACTTAGGATGCAGCCCTGAGGAGAACCTGTGCTCAAGAAAATGATATTAGAAACATTTGTTCCAGCTCGCACATATTGGGCGCTGTTAGTAAGAAAATCAAGAATCCAACTGCAAAAAAGAGAGTTTAAGCCAAAAGGCCCAGTTTGTCTACTAGACGCTGGGGAATGATTGTGTTAAATGCCAAACTGAAATCGACAAACAAAAAATGCACTTGAGTATTTCTTTCCTCTAAGTGCTTCAGCTCAGATGGAGAACAGAAGAAATAGCATCCACCATAGAGCGATTTGGTCGGTAAGCAAACTGAAGCGGGTCAAATGTTGGTGAGAGGCTAGATACAATAATGTCCTTTATCAGCTTCTCAAAGCATTTCATAATGATGGATGTCAGTACAATCAGACGGTAATCATTGAGGCCTGTAATTGTGGACTTTTTTGGCACTAGCAAAATGATGGCCATCTTAAAACACGATGGGACCACTGCCTGCTGCAATGAAAGATTGAAAATATCTGTGAGAATACAAGCAAGCTCATCTGCACATTCCCTAAGGACATGTCCAGGGATATTATCTGGGCCTGCTGGTTTCTGAATGTTAACTTTCTGCGGTGTTTTCCGGACAGAGGTGACATCAAAGTTAAGCACTTGCTTGTCAGGATGGGGCACAGCTTTCCTAGCAGGAGTGCTATTTGATGCTTCAAATTTTCCAAAAAATGCATTCAGCTTGTTTAGGAAGTATGTATCGTCCTTGCATCTCGATTGAGCCATCTTATACTACGTAATAGCCTGGATTCCTTGCCACATTCGCATAGTGTTTGTTGGATCCTGAAAATCCTGAATTTTCTGGCAAAGGGCTTGCTTTGCACCTTTTGTGGCACTTTTCAAATTTGCTCTGGCTGTTCTACGTGCCGCCATGTCACCGGATTTAAAAGCCATATTCCGTGCCTTCAGCATCTTGTGGACCTCATAAGTCAGCCACAGTTTTTCATTCGCCCTCATAACAATATCCTCTATGCACTTTTGGATATATTCAAACACGGTGGTTGCATACTCCTCAACATTTATATGTTGATTATCGGTAGCACGATGCTGATTCCACCTCCAGTAATTTCCTTTCTTCCTCCCTGCTCCTCCAGACATTGCAGCCAATCTCTCAACCTCCATGTCAACCGCCGGCACCTCCATTGTTGATTCGTTCCCCTGTAGTAATCTGAGGCCCTGCAGATTCTTCTGAATAGTTTTCTCAACAGTTCCTCTCTTGCTGAATCTCTTCATATCGAATATGGACTCACGTTCATATGAAGGTTTAGCAATGCAATTCTGCTTACTTGTCACTATTATTGAAAAGTACTTCAGCCCAGATCGTTCATTCCCCTGCATAACCCCAACACTTTAAGAGCTGAAGAAGCCACAGCCAAGCAAGGCGCTGCCATCTTAATCATACTGTTTAAATTCTTCCTTTGATCTGGTTATTGGTGTTAAAATCCCAGCATCAAATTTAACCAGTAGGGATTCTTGGACAAAGACATCTTAATGTTTCACCTGCCTTCTACAAAAATGAAAGTGACATGAATTAAGAGACTCATCAGCTTGGATGTTACCCAGATT